>NC_072736.1:82983817-83293817 GCF_026930045.1 Uloborus diversus
GTCCATGATGTTTTCAACTTTATTCCTTTGTTTTGTAAAGGTTAAAAGGAATGCTAATCCTGTTTGTTCAACAATTCAAATCGTTTAAGATAATTACTGCCTCGCTCTGATGAGATGACATCCAATGGCCCTTTTTTAACCCAAACATGAATAAACTAGTCCGAAGTCCTAAGCGTCTTGTCATTAGAGCTATTCTTTATGCGGAATAACTGCGTTAAATGTTGAATCCATGACTTTATGAAACCTACCGTTTTTTGTTGTTCATTTGATTCAGAAATTTAGAAAAACAGAGCAATAAATGGAACAGTTGTGCAACCTGTCCTTTTTACCTCTGAATTTCAGAAGAAATGATTATAAAGTCGTGGGAGGTTCTTTCTTTTTTGTGAGGCTGTGGAGGATAAAAGGAAATAAAACTTAGCTACGATGTTGCGAACGAAATGGGTTCCAAATTTCATGAAAATCGGTCAGTCTTTTGCTCCTGAAATAAAGCAAACGGCATTTCCCTTACATTATTTGGATTTCGTGCAGTTCGATTCATTCATGTGCTTGGGCCCCCAAATATGGGGCAAGTGGGGGCTCAAGCCCCCCCCCCTCCCTAGAAATTAGAACTTTATTGCTTTTGGTCAGTGACGCACACAGGAATTTTGTAAGGGGAGGATCCATAGTTAAAAGTTCCATTTTCATATCATACGCCAATATGCCGTCAAACATATTGACTTGATTTTATTGATTCTTGAGAACAAAAACGGTAAAAAATAAATTATTGAATAAATAATTAGCACTAATTAATAAAAAAAATATTAACATACTCAGATTACCAGAAAGTAAACGAATTTATGCAATGTATTTACTTTTATCATTGTTCATAAATGAAAACAGTTGCCCAAATTCAAGTATAAGAAGCATCAAGTCTGAAGAACAAGAAAAATCTTATTTTATCCTGTAATTACAAAACTAAACACATTATTATTACTCTGTTTTCATTTACAGTCATCCATAGTCTGCCTCTATAGGTTTACAAAACATCGTAGAATAAAATTTAGTTTTCTAGTTCATTTTTCGATTTTCTTTATAACTTCCTCAGTGTGTGATGGTGACATTGCTTGAATTCAGCAGCACAAGAACACATTAAACGTTCATTATACATAGTACTATTTAAGTATGTTTTTAGCCTTCTCAAAGTCGAGAAAGATCTCTCGCTTGTGCAATTCGTTACAAGAAATGTACACATTTTCTAAAAAAATCTTTTAACAAGAGGATTTTTTTTCCTATTATTAGAACTGAAATTCTTGTTTTCTTTGTTTGGAAATATTTTGTGTATGAAGTACATAGAATCATAATCAGTTGAAATATGAAAAATGCAAGTGCTATGGGAGGGGTCCGGACCCCCTGGACCCCTCCCTTGTGTGCGCCAAGGCTTTTGGTACTTTTTCTTTGCAAAAGTCCAAAAGCATTTCTTCTCCAGCCATTAATGAATAAGTTATTAAAAATGTCAAATTTTAATAACTTTGTACTGAAATCGGTTTTCATATGGAAAATATCTTGCTAAACCGTGGGAAAAAACTTGATCCTTCGTTCCCTTAATTTTGCATATGGGCGCCCATGTACATGTGTAAAAATATTACGATTTTACCGTGGCAATATTTAGAAAATTTTAACTGTCACAATGACCGCTCTAGATAGTGCAAATAATTCTCACGAATGTCCCCCCCCCCTTCTTGATATACTATATCTTCTAACATTAATGACCGATTTATGTGATTCCGGTGTTGCAGTCTCTGCTTTAAAAATCAAGGGAAAGTGGCAGTGGGACTCAGAGACGCCCCGAACTTAATTTTGGGAGGGCGGAAATTCTCAATTTGCCGAATGGAGCTCCAAGTTTTGCCGAATGATAATTTTGCCGGAGCGAATTCGAAATTTTGCCGAAGGGATTTCGAAATTTCGTCGATTGATTATAATTTTGCCGAAGGGATTTCGAAATTTCGTCGATTGATGATAATTTTGCCGAATAGAACTCCAAATTTAGCCGATTGATGATAAATTTGCCGAAGGGATTTCGAAATTTCGTCGATTGATGATAATTTTGCCGAATAGAACTCCAAATTTCGCCGATTGATGATAAATTTGCCGAATGAATGTTGATAATTTTTTCAAATCGTCAGACAAAATTTGCCGAATAAGGAAGCTTCTGGAAGGTCACAGTGACCTCCGGTTGATCTTGTTGTCGAACCCTCATCGGGTTCCTTGATAAATTATCAATTTCTTTTATCTTTATGGAAGTGTAAAGTAGCCGTGCGATGAACTCACCAGAGCAGGACGCCTTTCTCCCAAGCTGCTTTGAGCCGAAATAAACTAAGTCGTGCGAATTATAGTTAAGGCGCTGGCGCCCTAAAATTCAAGTAAAGAAAACCAATATGCTGTTTGGAATATCGCCAAGGTAGTGCACAGAATTTTGGGGCCCGTCGCAAATGTCCATAACTTACATTTTGGAAGGGATGACTAATCTGTCTTGGGGGAGGGGGGGGGGGGGAAATAGGCAGTAACTGCAATTTTTCCTTTTTTTTTTTTGAATGACTTTTGCGGGCCCCTCCATATTGTTTACCCCTACGTCCTTACATGTATTTCACCTCTCTTTTCAAAAGTCTCGGATCTCCTTTAGCAGGGGTGCCCCCCAGAGCAGAGGCGCACCCCCCTAAACTCGTAAAGAGCCCCCCTCCAAAAAAAAGAAAAAAATGCCCATCAAAACACCCTCCTCCCTAAAAATTTCAATGGTGCAGTCTGCGTCATATCCCCCCCCCAGGTGGACACCCCTGCCTTCAGGCTCGCGCCCGGGCCAATCGGTTTGCCTTCCCCCCTCCTCCATGTGCACGCCCCTGAATATTGCTTTTTTATTTTGTGAAATGAAATTTTAGGAGCATTCATAGAATGCTAAACTTGCCACATACAGTAACTGTAACTTCAAAGTTCTATCTCATGACTTCCAAAAGAGCCTCTAAAAAAATTCTTGGAAGCATTGTATAATTTAAGCACGATGACTATGTTAATATTGCACAATGGCTTCTTGGGCTCTTCGCGAACAAAGCACTTGAAGAAGTAATGTTCCAAAACTTGAAAGTGGTTTTGTTCTGTTCAGAGTAGAAAGAAATGTTGGGTGTCTGGTTTTTCCTGACCGCGCGATCTTGTGCTATTCGTCGGTTACTGCCTCACGTAAATTAGAAGTTGGTCGTTGACCTAGCATGGACGAAAACTAGAGTACCAGAGTGACGTACCGCACAATGGCCAGGTTTATAAGCGCTCTGATGATGGATGGGTTTTTGATATTTTTGTATTTTACTCTTTGAAAATTTTCACGAGAGCTGTTATGATTTACATTCTAGAAGTGATGACTAATCTGTCTTGAGGGGGCAGGTAATGAGCAGTAACTGCAAATTTCTCTTTTTTGCCGTTTTGTCATTTTGCCGTTTTGAAAGCACGAAAAAAACGTCTAATTCCAACATTTCCCTATTGTTAATAGTGAATCCAAAACGCGTTTCTTCAAATATCTCGAAAAATCATTTCTGCAGATACTGTTGTTTACTTGTCCACGAAAGTCAACTCCTAACCACCGTATTAAAAAGGAATGTTAAAACCAAGGGCTCTAGGGGGGGGGGGCTCCCTTGTCGTACCACTGAGAAGTTTTTCTTTTTGTGGGCAATCCTGAATTCCATAAAATTTACAAGAGGAGAAAAAAAATCGCACAAATTTATCGACGAGTATTTTCAGTGAAATCCCATTGCAACTGATTTTAAGGGACCTTGAATTTTGTTCGTTGTTTCAGATATTTCGTTACAATGGAGGGGACGGAAAATTCATTTCTTTGAGACGGACATTTCGTGTTTTGCAGTTCAAAACAAAAAGCTTTTGTTAGATGCCTTTTCATCCAATTCTCACATCTTTCGCAGGGTTGTCCCCCCCCCCTAATGGCAATTGCGCGCCCCCTCAATATCGCGGAGACACCCCCTCCACCCAATGAGAAAAATACCCTCAAAACAACTCCCCTCTAAAAGTTTCAATGGCGCAGGCTGCGCCATAACCCCGCCCTAGGTGGGCACACCTGTCTTTTGCATTGATGAAAAGATTCCTTGTTACCCAGAGACACGTGCCTGCAGTTCTCTGCAAATTTGTGCTATTTAACGTTGGTACAATTTCTATTCCTTTTCTGTAGAAAGGTATTCATTTCTCATATGAGCAATGTTGAAAGATACACAGAGAAAGACAGTGACACACACAGTTCATTTTTAAACCGACAATACCGTCAAATAATAAAAGAAACCTCAATGTTGAAAGAATGACACTTTTAACCTGTCACTTGAATTAAAAGTGAAAATATTCATTTGTATTTTCAGCGCACATTATGTAAGCCAAATAAAAATTTCCCCATATTTCATGAAAAACCGTTAGGGTTATTCTAATAAGGAAAGTAGATCAACATGACCGACTTCCCTTGCCCTTGCGGTTCTATTTCAGCGTCTGGTGCGAAGCAATTAATCAGTCTCTTTGGTGTCTATTTGAACTCTCTCCTCGCCCCCACCCTCCGCCCTGTAGCAAAAATTCTTCCTTTTGATTTTTCAGCGATTAACATTTGAATTGTCGAATACCTGTGATATTTTTCTCATAAATTGTCTAAATCTTTGATTTCTGAATCGCTAATTGAGCACATTTGTGCCTTTCACTTTTTTTAAATTATAATTTCGTTAGAGCAATTGATTGCTGATCTGACATATAGCTGATTGATTAAACGAATACATTAATAAGTTGACTGGTTTCGTAATCTTTTCAAAACGTAAAAGATGATTTAAAAGGAAGCGAGAGGATTTTATGGCAACGGTGAACTTTCAACTTTTTTTTTCACTTAATATTACGAAATTTTCGTTCTTCCTGTATGACTATAAATATGCAGAACATTCCAAAAAATCTGAAATTTTAAATCAAGTTTGGAAATTAGAAACAATTATGAATGTTTTCGCAAAAAATTCTTTGCATTACAGTCTTTATTTATTCATTTATTTATTTTTTTGTATTTTGGATGAAATTGGTTTTGAATAAAAGAACATCGCAATATAAAATTCGTTTAGAAATATATATTCATATAAATAATATAAAATAAACAGTTTGCTAAAGTTGAATCAATACCTTTGTGCTTGAAAAGTAAAACAGAAACAACAACGTCAAATTGCAGATTATTGTAGACGCGCGTTTCTGGTCGCATGTCTTTTCATCCATAAGCTAACTCATTTTGCATTGAAACAGGGGTTCCTTCTAACGCCGAAACACGTGTCTGCAGTTATTCTGCAATTTAACGTTTTTTTCGGTTGATGTTATTACTCCCGTCCACTGCAAAACAAAATAAAAATGAGGACGAGGTTTTTTGGTGTGTGGGAGGGGGATGATTTTACTGAATTTTCCATTATTGTTTCTTATGCCCTCCTTCCGCTTTACTTGAGAAAGTAATCCGACATTTTTTATTGTCATTAATTATATTTTTGATGGTTTATCAGTCTTTGTTGCAGACCCGTCATTCAAATTTTCCAGGGAAGGAAGGGACTTGGTGCATATTAAGTTTGTCAAGTTCTAATATTTATCCCCAAGTACTGTAAAATGCCGTTACAGGGAAATTTTGTTCGTTTCGGCGCAAATTTTGTTGTAATTGAATTCAAGTAACGTTATGGCAACTAAATTAGGGCTGTAAATGTATTTCGTTGCAACGAATCTTTTATAGTATGAGTATTTCGTTGCAACGGGACTCCACTGGAAGTAATAAATGGGGGGGGGGCAATCGATGTTTGACGATCTCCCCCCCCCCCCCTTCTCTCGAGCGCTTGGTTTTGACGGTTGGTCGAGCCTAAATGAGAATGAGCCTACGAAAAGCGATTGAGGTTTTCTTTTTTTTCAGATAAAAATGCGAATGATAGAGGTGTCCCCCCCTAAATATCGCTAAGATCCCCCCCTCCAAAATACCCTTCAAAACACCCCCGTAAATTTCGATGGCGTAGTTTGTGCCGTGACCCCCCCCCTCCCCCTTGGTTGGCACCCCTGCAAATGAAATAGATAAGCATTGACCGTAAATTCAGAGCTAACAATTCGATGAAGCACTTTCATATTCGAATCTCCTTGCTCACAATACCACTATAAAGAAAATTCTGTTTGTAAACATTCTCGGTCGTAATTATGGGTCAAAAAATTAAGCATTTCAGGAATGAAAAATATCCACTAATATCTGCCCCAAATTTGTTAAAACGTGTCCAGTGTTGATAAACCAAAGTTGCAGCGCCAACTTGACGACAGCAGTTTGATTTCGTTTGAACTTAGCACTGCTCAAAGTCCGTCACCAAATACAAATGACCGCTGTCGTGTGCTCATATGTAAATAGTGTCCCTTCAAAAAAATAAGGTCGAAGTACATCGGCTATTGTGTCATGGCTGCCGGTTGCGTGCGGACCGCGCATGCCCCTGATCGGATAGCATCTGCTTGCCATCGCATTTGTTCCTCATGTCATGCTAGTCGTCCACGAAATGTTTCCAATGCGTTCCGAAACATTCTTAGTAGTTATTGTTATCAGGAGTTGAGCAACAGGGGGGGAGACGATTTCTTGATGTTGTAAATGTCAAAACGGTGTTTTTTGAAGTAAAAGCCGCGTATTGCTATGTAGCAACGAACTCATTTTAGTTTTTTTTTTTTTTCAAATGAAGTACTGAAGATGCTTTTAAATCAGAATTAAACCTGTAAGCAGAGTCTGCGTCATGACCCCTCCCCCTGGTGGGCACCCCTGCCGTACAGGTTTTCCAGTTGAAACATTATTACAAATGAATGTTTTTTCAAACCATAGACTATGTACTAATTTTATAATTTTTAAAATATTCGCGCCGTGATTTAATTTTAAACAAAAAAAGGCGAAAGAGCATGTTTAAAAAGTCTTTTTAACGACTTATTTTTGAGGGTTAAATAGCAGCCTGTTGGTCAACTTTTTTTTTTTTTTTTTGTTTTTTTTCATTCGTATATGACTATTCTAAACCTTTTCTGCCATTGCAGTTTCAACTTGATTGTCCTAATAAATTATACTTTGAAAAAAAAAAAAAAAAATTGGTTAAAAAATTATCTAAAAAAAAAACCACTCCCGTGGATCAAAGATATCCCAGTTCAGCTCCTTTTGCATATCAAAATGGTGACAGTCACGTGACATCTTTTAAAAAGAAGCCACACCTGATATAATCGATCCTTTAGGTTTTTTTTTTCCGGAAGCGGAACTACTTAGGGGAAACTATTCTATTACGAGTCAACTGATTCAAAAATTTACCCCTCTTTTCAGGGAAAAAAAAAAAAGTGTGACGGTTTTTGTAAAACTCCCTTCAACAATATCGACGCCGTTGCCAACTAATGTGTTCAGGAAGTAACTATGAAACAATTTTTCTGGGAGGAAATGTAATGTTTAAGGCTAAGGCATACTCAAGGGAGGGAGGGGTGATAGGGCGTTCGACCCTATCTTGAGGGTACCCTTTGCTGCTAAAATTTCGATATTGAAGTTCAAAAGTAGTAAAAGGTATGTAAAAAAAATGTAATCGCCTCTTCCTTTAAAAGTTTCTGGATATGCCCTTGGATCCACTCCAATGTTTCTTAACTTCTTCGATTAGTGGAACCCTTTTAATGCTCGCTTTTTTCGTGGAACCCATTGTGTTTCAACAGTTTGCAGTGGCGTAGCCAGTATTCTATTTCGGAGAATGCCCAGGCTCTTACCTCAAAGACTCATCACATCAACTGTTTATCGTTAAATCGCTAATTAAATATGCATAATTATAGATCATTTTCATTATTGATGATTGCTAATTATTATTTCTTATTGTAAAATACCAGTACACTCCTATTTGTGATTGTGAGAAATACTCAGAATTTTTAAAAGGGATAACCTCAGAATTTATGCATGAGCTATATGATTAAAATATCTTCTTAGGAAAAGAAATACTGATGTGCTTTACGAACAAAAATGTTAGTAATTCACTTAAATTTACGTAGAAAAAATTTTTAAGTCTTAAAATTACAATTCTAAAAATATCTCTTATTTTTTAACATTTTTTTTTTAATTTACAAATTGGCTTTTGATGTCACTGTCTAGTTCTGTTCTAGTTCTGTCAGAGCGGTCGATGTGCAATTTTCAGCCTCGATCGGGGGGGGGGGGGGGCGATGTTTTCGAAATAAATCCCTAAAATGTAGCTTTGTGCAAAATTTTGTCGCATTAGGGTGGTCATGACCTCCATTTATGGGTCCGTACCTGCTGAGTGTCTTAGAAACGGGGATCATAGCTATCCTAGCCATACAAACCGCCAGTGTCTGACAAATCTTAGGCACGAGGTCACCCGTGTGACTAGTTCTTACAAAACTAGACTGAGAAATAATTTATCTGCCGCCTAATATTTTTTTTTCGGCTCCTAAAATTTTACGAATTTTACCGTATCAGGATTGGCAGTAATGTTAAAACCATAGTTTTAGGAGCGCCCCCCCCCCCACCACCCACCCTCACTGCGCCCATGACTTTCAAGTACTAGGTATATTTTTTCAATGAAATGATAGCATCAAGTCAATGATTTGTTTCTACTCTCAAGGTACTTAAATCGGTTAAATCCACCAGAAGTTCCTGAAAGTCCTTGAATTTCGCTCATTTCAACTTTCAAGTTCATCCTTCCGTGCATTTCAGCTCTTATGGACGAAGAACTGAAAGACTGCATGAAGTCCAATTATTCGGAATATTCTTGGCCTCAGATTTTAGTGGAACAAAATTTTGAAATATTTTCATTGAATTTTCCAAGGTGAGAAAACTAATCACCCAAAAAATTTCTACGTTTTAAAATGTTGTGAAAGCGACAATTTGAATGCTGAGAAGTTATTCTGAGGTTGGATTATGAGTTACGGTTGCTTTGCTTCATTGTTTGTTTATGTAACTAGCCGAAGATGATTGCTGCGAAAATTATTTGCGTCAATACACACCTATTAAGAAACAGCTAATCTGTTACTCAAAACAATAGTTTGTGTATCCTACTACATTTAAATTATTTTCCAGTTTTTCGTTTTAGACAAATTTAATAGGGGGACCCGGGGTAAAATGGGTAGCCGGGGTAAAATGGGTATAGTTGCATTTTTCGTGATTTTATTCTACTGGACAACATTTTTTGAAAATAAAAAAATATGATGAAAATATTTACATATCAGGCAACATTTTGACTTGAAGAAAAAAAAAATCTAGCAACTCATTTACCAGGCTTAGCAACAGTTTTATTTTTCAAAACACAGAACAATGCGTTTACAGTGAGTGATAAACTTCTAGAAAAATTTACAGGAAAAGTTTTGGAAGTTTTTTATTTGGATTTGATAGAAAAAGAATTTTTCTAACAGAAAACTCAAAAAAATAAGTAAATTTTAATATTTACAAAAATTTTATCGTACTTTTAGTTGTACGGGGTAAAATGGGTATAGCCAACATTTTCGAGTTAAAGACATCGAATGCATGAAGATTAAAAACTTAAATTTTCTTTGTAAGACAAATGTTAGATATTATTCATCTTTTAAACTAAAAGTTTGTTTTTAAAAGTTTTATAAATTAATTACTCTGCATTTATTTGTTTTATTTTAATTACTATAACTTACGCCAATTAGTACTTAAAGGTATTATACTTTTTGATTATTATCGATATAGTTCATGATTACTGTAGGTTAGTAATTTACTGTAAGTTTATTATGTATATGGTTCATTGCTACATATTATAAAACATAGTAAGTATTAATAGCTAATATGCTGTCTTTTTAATTTCCTTTTAACCCCCCCCCCCCCCCATGCTCAAAACATAGTCTAAGTACAACCTCACACACAATCACAACAGAATCCTTGTCTCATAGCAAACTTGTACTGAATAACTAAATCCTCCTGCTGTACCTCTTGGTTCACAGCCATTTTTTTAGCACTGGTAAGGAAGTGAAAAAATTTACAAAAAAAAAAGTGAGTCCAAAGAAAGGTGGGAGAAGTTTTAATTACAGAGCAGGTGGTTGCAAGATTGTACACAAACAGACAAGAGACAAACAAAAGCAAGTCTTTGCCAATGCGCCTTTTGTTCATAAATTTCGTTCTGTAAACATTTTTTGTGGTTGTTTTGGATTAAAGTTTTAATCTCCAATGCAATTATACTCGATTAAAAAAAAATTTTCTAAATTGTGTAGTTCAACTTTAAACAGCATATACCCGTTTTTACCCCGTTGTATACCAATTTTACCCCGAAGCATGGGGTAAAATGGGTATTACACAGGGGTAAAATAGGTATAGCCCTTTACACTAAATTTAAAGTAAAAAGTTAACACAAACTATGTCCAAATTAGACCTAAGATTCACAATGTATAGAATATTGAACAAAAACACAATAAAATTTCATGCTATATCTGCAATGGGTCACTGAAATTAAAAATGCTGTTTTTTATACCCATTTTAACCCCGGGTGACCCTACTGTTAGACTTTCCTTTTGTGCAGAAGTACTGCCTTGGTGTCAGCAAATTTCTCTTTTCTGTTTTTTAAAGTAGGCATTAGTGATTTTTCTTTTTAAATCTACCAGAAGTTCCCGAAAGTCCTTCCCAAGTCCTCGAATTTCGCTCGACAAGCTACAAAACTGGTATTTTTCTACCGCATGCTCCAAGGGAAAACATATTTAGAAGGAGACTAAATAAAAAAAAAAGTGACGGTTAAGTAAAGATATCTATTTTGTTAAGTCTGCTAGTTTGGAAGTATACTAGATAAATGAGCAATCTTCTGACAGCGTTGGATAATTAAAAGAATTAAGTCATTAAATTTAGTTTTGGGGGTATTTATAATTACTTTCTTTTCTATAATTATAATAACTCTTTCATTTATTTCTTTTTTCCTACAGACGAGCAACCTGTTGAATTAAAATTATGCTTAGGATTGTTTACTTCACATCATTTTAGAATTCTAAAACTCCTAAAATGTATTCTAGTGTCTGAAATCAAAAACTATAAAACTTAGATGAATATTTTAATGTATTTTTTGTAATCAAAATCAAATATAGGCAGGTTTTGGACAAAAATTTAGGTTTTTGACATGACCGTAAAAACCGTGGTTAAAACCGGATAAAACCTCCGATTGTCAAAAACTTGCCAGCCCTGGTAAATGTTGATATTTACTTGTCGACATGAAATAAAACTATTGCGCTCTTCTATACAGTAAAAAAAAAAAAAAAAAAAAAGAAAAAAGAAAAACGGATTTTCCCCCCTGGTTCAATTGTTTTTGTAATTAAAAGAAAAACTGCCCATTTATTTATTTTTAACAAAATTCACCAGTCCGTAGGCCAGTAAATGTTGAAAATCGCTGTTCTATGGCAACTATTCCCTTGAAATGAGGGGTTAAATATAGGACAACTCTGACTGAAAGCGTTCTCTCCAATCGGCCGCTGAAATGTCTGCCTTCAACCAACCATTCTAGCAATGCTAATGATCCTTGCGCGTTCAAATTATGTGATCCATCCGCTCTCTAATGAATCTTGAAGCAATAAAATTGTGAGAACAGGTTTTATTGGTTGGGGAAGCCTTCAACTTCTACACTTCGTTTTCTACTGTAGTTTCTGCGAATCAAAATAATCATTGCAGTATGCAGAAACACATAATACATTAAGTGCTGCGGGAAATTATTTTTTTGAACAATCACGAATTGCTTATTGTCCTAACTTAACCAAAATTTGGTGTGGTTCTGATTTTTCAGATTGCCATGACGACGGTTGTTTTTAATATTTATCTAGAGAGCGAAATTTCGTTGTTATAGTTACAAATCCTCTGCGGTTTGATTGTATTCTTTTTTTTTTTTTTTCAGGACCAAGCAACTTCATTAAAAAAAAGGATTTTTGTGTAAAACAAATCTTTATCTTAATTACTGCATCCTAATCACCATTTCTTTTTCCTATGGCTATACCCCATATTACTTGTTCTAGAAAACCACCGAGCATTTAATGACGGGTGCAAATTTCTTGGTAATTTCCATTGCATTTACAGAAACAAGAAACCCAACTGGTAGGGTCCTATCGCAATTCGTGAATGCAAAAAAACATAATTTGAATCAAAATTACGCTAATATACTAACAAACAAAAAAAATGCCAAGAAAAGACAAGTAGATATCGAATTTAAAAAAACGGAAAGTTTTAATCCTAGAGCCTGTAACTGGACAGCATCTATTTATTTTACTGAGATTTTGCGTATGTGCCGAAATCATTTACAAGAGAGCTTTTTAAATGTCTCTTTTACCCTTTGAAGCATGGTGACTTCGTTTGAGGGAGGAGGGGGGGGGGATACATAAAGAAAATGCTTAAGAAATAATTTACATTGCTAGTTTTGCATTATTTTGGCAATAAAACCAAACATTTCGGGGGGGGTGCTTTATAAAAGTACAAAGTCTATTCAATGCTCTGTTGACATAATTTTTTTCCCTAATATCCACCTAGATTGTCCATTTTTACCAGTGTGCGGCGTTCCCCCGGCTCAACTATAACATTACGCTTACGTTCGACGAGCACGACCGGTAGCGACCAGTTAGTTAATCACGTGACAGCTAATGATCACGTGCTCCAATCAACTGCTTAGAATGGTAACCGATTGATCATAGAACGCTACGGTTAGTAACCGGTTACTTACTGGTCGACCGGTGAGGTTCGTCGAACGCAAGGTACGTATTACGTCTAATATCCCCCCCCCCCTACACGCACACTGAAAGGTCTAACCAGCTGTTTTATTGTTAATATATTTTATCATTTTAGGGTGGCAAAAAAAGGGTTGACATGTGTTTACATTTTAAAATAATCATGTTAATGGTTCTGTGTTAACTTTTATAAAAATAGCACCATCTACAATTCTACATGATCGTTTTGAAATGTAAACAAATCATATAAGGTAAAAGCACCAGTAGTGGCCAGTGCTTCAGTAGTGGCCACTTCAAGTTTACTCATACACTTCGAAGAAAGAAATGCTCAATAATAATGTGACTAATATATTGGTACTTAATGTGACTATCATATTGAATCAATTATTCATCAGTTATTTGAATTTAAAGTAAGTAATGTAAATTCTTCGGATGGGTGAGTGTCAGATGGCCACTACTGAAATTTTCAGATTTTGGAGTGGCCACAACTGGATGAACTTTGAGGTTTGGGGAAAAAAAATGGATCAAAAATTGAATAAATTGAAATTCTGGCATTTTTAGAAAATGGGACGATTAAGGAAGCGTTGGGCTATAATGCGCTCATTGAGTTTCAAAAGAGGTAATTAATATTGTAGGCCCACAGTTTAAAAATTGACTTCACTGTTGCCACTACTAGTGCGTTTTAAACTTTGAAGTGGCTACTACTGGTGTGTTTACTTTACTCCTTCATCCTCGCACCCTTTCAATGCACCGTCTTCATCTAAAAGTGTAAACAAATGTCGCATAATCCTTTTTTTTTTCACTCACCTTTTTTGCATTTCCAGGGAAATGTGTAAGACTGTTTTTCACTAAAAGTGAGATTAAAACATGTTTGAAAGTGAGTTTAATTTCCACGCATCGTTTCATTTCTATTCAATTCAAAACGGTAAATAGCTGAAGTTGCCGCCATGCGTGGTTGGGTGCCACTCTTAGTTTTTTTTTTTTTTTTGGAAACTTATAATACTGCGTAGACTTGACCTAAATTCGATTCCTATTTGTCAATCAAACCGCACAAAGTATTCTGTGTGCTTTTTGACGTTGTAGTGGGAGAAGGAAAACATTTTTTTCCGTGTGGTGTTTCTTTCACGAATCTTTTTTTTTTCTCAACTGTAAATTGAGTCGGTCATTGGATCTTTTCTTTGTAGGCGTTACTTGGAAAAGATAATATTTAGTTGCGACATTTTGATATCTTTTTTTTTCTCACTCACTAACATGTTTTTTGTTGACATAGTATCATTTCCTGCAAGATATTGGCAGTAATTTTCGTTTGTACTACATCGTAGTAGTTGTGTGTTTGATTCATATAAAATTTTGGCATAATTATTTTTGGTAGGCTAGGCACAGACATTATTCCCACAAACCCGAGCATTTAAATAAAGAAAATCAAATTTCCGTAGATTAATCTTTTAAATCGAATAGGAAGAAATCTATTTCAAACACCAAACAATAATAACACAACCAAGTGTTGCCTCTAAAAAAATTCACTGAATTTAATTAAAATAAAATATAATGGAAAACAACAAATGCTGCAAACGATAATTATTTGTTGGTTCGAACTTCCAAACTAATCTACGTGGTTAAATATTATCAACTAGCGGTACCCGCACGGCTTTGCCCGTAGTAGAAAATTAAAAGATCATTTGGTTCGCCCGTATATTTACAAATAATGGGTGATGAATTTCTCGCTGGTTTGCTATTTTGATTTGCTCGTCCATGTTATGGTTATTCGCTCGAAATTGTTGCTGAGGAATTAAATCCACCAATGGTGGCTTAAAATTGTAATAAAAAGAACAAAATCGAATTTTCAAAAAGTCGCTTCGAGGTGCTCACCCCTATGCTACGAACTAATTTTGACAGATTTCATGAAAATCGGCCGAACGGTCTAGGCGCTATGCTCGTAACAGACATCCAGGGGCACAGACTTTCAGCTTTATTATTAAAAATTTAACTGAGAAAACAGTTCCTATATGAACTATGATTATTTGGTAGTTTCGCAATTACTCATCTTTCTATACTTAACATTTTTAGAAACATTTTATCAGTAATTGTTTAAAAAAAAAAAGAGGATGTGATAAACTTAAATTTCTTCTCCGGAAAAAGAAAAGGTTCCCGCTCAATCCGCTATCTCATTATCACTCGAAAACGTCCAAATTGTTTCCCGCCAAAAAACAAAAATGTAATGTTGACGTATCCGCCCTGATTTTGAAACCAAATATGAGTGAAATTAGATGATACGCATGACTTAATTTAAAGCATTTACTGCAAATCAGTTTTAGGTAACAATAGTGAATAAAAGAGCAAATGAGCTAATTGGTTGTAGACACGTGTTTCGAGGCTCCGTCTCCATGCAGAGTAAATGAGTTTTTTAGATGTAAACTCATCCAATAAAAGATTTAAGATAGTTTGTGTAATATCAGTTTTTGACGTTCGAAATTCTCGATTGTGGAGGAAAGTCGCGATTGTAGTTTGAACTGATTTATAATAAAAAACGGAATTATCATTCTATTTGTTCCAAAATGTTTAAGCGCCTAACGTTACACCCTTCGAAATCTGACTCTTATTCGCAACTCCAGAGCTCGAATACGCTACCTTGCGGGTATCAACAATGCTACCGAAAAAGGTAAACATTCCGTTCCACGTGTTTTCTTTGGGATAAATTACAGGCTTCAGACAGTTTTTGGTATTAAGTAATTTCAGAGAAATAGAAAAGAAAGCTTCCCACAAACACGTTGAAAAATTAATGTCATTCATTAATCTTCAAAGCAAGTTAAAAGTTACGGCATTTGTTTTAGCTATTTCATATATTTTATATGCATTTGATTATTTACGAAAAAGGGAAACAATTAAAGTTATCCCCCCCCCCCCCAATCAAAATTAAACATGAGTGAATTCAGACGATTCTGACCTACGTTGTACAAAAACTTCTGCTGAAGACTGAAAAACAAAATAAGTCTTTTGGAACGTACGAAACGGAAGCAGGTGAGAAACAACTAATCGGTGCTCTAATAGTTGTTTTGCTAACCTTGGGTGTGAAGAACCATGAAGCCACGTTTTTTTCCTCCTCTTCCCTTTGGAAGTCTTTTATTTGAAGTGTAGCTTCAACTGTATTCGTTTCACCTGTCAAACCTTGCGACAAATTTGTGATGCGTCATCGCTGAAAGGAATTATCTCCGTTATGTTTTACTTTCTTTTTGATGCGAATTCTAGGTAATTTATGTCACAACATGACTGCTTCAGTAATATGCTTTTCCCCCATTGTTTTATCAATTTGTTTTTTTTTTTTTGCATACTATAGTTTCTTTTCGCTTTTTGTTCTGTTTGTAATTCTGTATTTAAATTTAGAAAAGTGAAAACGGATGTAGTGCACTAACCTAGAGATCATATGATAATGCAAAATTGAGATTAAACAAGTAACTAAAATTAAAAATTAAAAAAAAAAGTCTTGAATCCCAAATGTAGAACCAAGAGAAAAACATGGAATTTCCGAACACATTGTATCAGACGCAGGAAAAATTACTCTTTGTTTTGGTACGAAAATTTTTAAATATGTTTTCACTGCAAAAATCGCGGAAAACCTTTTGGACGTTTTTAATTGATTTCTTCGTTATTTAATGTCATCCGAAGACGCAACCTAGCTAAGAACACATCCGTTTAGGCGCTAGAGTGCCACAGACACGTCGAAGTCATACCCCCCCCCCCCCCCCCCCTTCCTTTGTGGGTCGGGAGTTAAAAATAGGTAGCAATTGAAAAAGCAAAGTAAAACAAATTATTTAAAAAATGGTCAGATCCTATGTTTTTAAACGTGCTCTTTCAGAAAAAAATACTTTTAAAATTTCGGACGACCCCATTGGCAGAAATGCTGTTAAATTACGTGACCCTACTCTTCCACATGCAAGCAGAACAACTACCTTCTTTTGTTTACTCTTATCTTTCTGCGTCAGATTGTTTTCATTTCCACTTTACTGTGTTTGCTACGGAGTAAATAAATGTTAATTAAATTTGTTTTTCATTTTCTCTTAAAGCTTCCATCGAAAAGATTTGCGCCGTATTTTTTACCATCTATTGTTTTCCCTCAAAACAGGAGTCTAACAATTTTAGGAACCTGCATTTAATTCTGTGCAAAAAATAAGTTTCTTAGATCAGGAGTGCCCACAAGGAGGGATATGGTGCAAGTTGCGCCATCAAAATTTTTCAGAGGGGGGGGGGGGGTAAATGTTTTTTATACATTTATTTAAATTTATTCATTGATTTATTTTTAATTAAAATTCTTTATTTTGATTTGTTTTATTCTGTTTATTTTATTTCATTTATTTAGTTGTTGCGTGGGTGTATCATTGGCATAGCACAGAAGTTTTCTAATAAAATAATAATAATAATTTAAAAAATATTTTTTGAAAAAATCAAAAAGAGAGCTAAAAATAAAAAAGGGAAACAGGGTTGAGATTTTTTGGGGGTGGGGGGAGAGAGAGAGAGATTTGAGCCATTGAACTTGAGGGGAGGGTGGGCACCCCTGGCTTAGATTTTTATTCCTATGTTTAACTAATTGATTGGCGCTTCACTGTCCATCGGGTGACTTTTTTTAAACTCAATAAAAAAGTTGAAGTTCAAGAAAAAAAAATCCTCCAGATTTTTTGTGTTAGACCTATCACTAGGACTTAATTTACATGGGAGCTAACGGGAGCCAAGCTCCTGCACTTTTTTTTCAATTTCATCAGAATTTTAGCATTTTAGAGGAAATTCTGGGGACTACACTGCCGTTGGCAGGTAAACGGCAGTATCTGTGAAAACGAGTTTTTGAGATAGTTGAAGAAATGTGTGTTGGATTCAATACTAACAATAGGGAAATGTTGGAATTGGATTTTTTTTTCAGCGAAACCAAATAAGCAAGCTTGTACATGAGGTAAAGATAACGTACAACAGATGACAAAAATGGAAAATTTGCAGTTACTGCGCTTTACCTGCCCACGGCAGTATTGGGCTCACCCACTTTTTTTTGTTAGAAATTAAACCCTGCTAATCGCATGCTGAACGAGCTTCAACAGACTTTATCCTTCCCTTTTTTTCCTCACCATTTAAAACAAAGAAGCTTTATCTTTAGAATATACTCGATACCTCGAACTTAGGTATCTCTAAAACCTTGATGTGACGAAAACATATTTTTACCTTCATTTTGCGTATTTATATAATGTTATATTTCATTACTAGTAGTACCCGCACGGCTTTGCCCGTGGTTGAAAATTAAAAGGTCATTCGGTTCGTCTGTAAATTTACAAATAATGGATGACGAATTTCTCGCCAAGTGGCTATGTTCATTCGCTCTCCCATTCCACGTCATGATAATTTCGTAACTTACTCGTCCATCTTATGATAATTTTGCTCCGGAAAATGTTCTTAAAATGTCCTAAAAAGAACAAAACCGAATTTTCGAAAAGTCGCTTCGAAGTGCACGCCCCCATGCTACAAACTAACGTTGTGCCAAATTTCATGGAAATCGGCCGAACGGTCTAGGCGCTATGCGCGTCACAGAGATACAGACATCCAGAGTGACTTTGAGCTTTGTTATTAGTAAATTTTTTTGTCGAAGGTCGAAGAGTTTTTAATCAAAACCTTGTTATGTCGAATATTTTTCGAAATTAAATGTAATTTTTTAAAAAACCGCTTTTTTTTTTTTTTTTTTTTTTTTTTGTCTCGACGCAACTTGAGGAATGCTTCCAAAAATTTCTCAAACCCTTCATTAATTCTCTGAGGGGAATGATTCGGAGAAGCTTAGATACTGTGACTTTCATTCCAAACCCCGGGGATGTGAGAAAATGTAAGTTCTGAGAAGCCCAAAAAAACCTACCAAAAACTTTTCTCCCACTTCTCATGCCATTTCGTTGGACATTTTGACCATATTTCAACCTCCTTAAAAAGGGGAAGATGAATGGAAAACACCTTTAGAGACACGTGGAATGGTGCAATCCTTTGTCCAACTTCTTTTGTTCCGGGGCGCTTGAAACTCATTTGAAACCGTTCTGAAATACTACAAATCTTAAATAAGTTTAGTCGTGGTGAATCACTATACTTCGCTACTTCACTATATCGTTCTTTATTATTTTTTCTCTATTTTTGACTCATTTAAAAAATTAAAATTTTTATTATTGTATTAAGACTTACTTTTAACTTTCATTACATGTTTCAAACTCAGGGTGGCGACAGATCAGGGAGATCAGGGAAAAGTCAGGGAACTTTATTAATCAGGGAAAAGTCAGGGAATTTTGAAAAAATAACAAAAAATCAGGGAAAATAGATTTTATGAAGAATTTTTTTTTTTTTTTTTTGCTTTACAAAATTAAGTACCTTAATTCCCTACGCATTTTCCGCCAACTATCTGTTCAAAAAAAAAAAGTAAAATTAATGAGGTGCGATTATACACTGCCGCATATTTGTGCATCTTTTTTCCTCAACGTCAAAGTATTGAATCTTACTTATTAACCACAGGATGAACTTCCTAAGATTGCTTCTGTGTCTGTTAGGTTGTTTATTTTACCTAGCTTGAAATTTCCTTCTACGCTTTCAGTGCTATGTAAAATAAACAACCGTACAGGCAAAGAGGAAGCCTTCATTAATGCCTTAGCTCCTTTGCCTTTATTCCATTGTTTCGAAGTAATTAGCGTACTCTAATCACGATTTCAAGAAGAAATCTTTGGTTTTTGAATTAATACTATAAAAGCTTAAAAGTTATTACTTCTTCGCGTTTTTAATTAAATTGCTAAAATTGAACTTTCAATAAAAAAAACCTTTGTTGCCATTATACTATTTGTTGTCACCGCAGATTATAAAAGTTTTCTTTTCTTCAGACTTAATTGATTCTTTAGTTTTATAACCAAGTTGTATTCTTTTATATATTTTGAAATTAACTAATTGCTTTTTTTCTTTTCCTTGCATTTCAAAGTTGTTTGTTACAAAAGCAATCTAAGATTTTTTTTCGTTACATACTGAAATCATTTGAAATAGAGTTAACTTGTGTACTTAAGCAAATATCTTTATTTTTTCATTGCTAAAATGCTGTGTTCATTCATTAAACTCTGTGTTCTTGATTAGAGAAAAGCTCCCCATGAATGGATGTCAAATGGTTTCATCTGTTTTGCATAAATATGTCAATATTTATGCAAAGTTAGTTATATAAGAATAACTACATTGCTTCTCTTCTTTCACTATTACTTGTTATTCTTGCAACAATTATTATACTGTTTGAAAACTTAGTTCAAAATAATTTCTATTACTTTTTAATTCTATCATAAATACACATATGTTTTTAAGAGTAATTTTAATAATTTCTTAAAATTCTTATGCTAAGTGGTATTTCTGGAAGTAAAGTTTTTTTTTTTTTTTTTTAATTTTCTATAATCTTTCCATTGTGTAGAAAAAAATTAATATACTGTTTTGTAAGTTTTTTCCCCAATAAAAAGTTGACTTGATACGCTTTTTTTTAACCTTTTTATTAAAAAAGTAACATCTTTTTAAAATATATCTTTAGTTCAACAACTTTACACAACTAAAACGTTTAAAATACTGCATTTTATACAAACATACAATGGATTTCAAGTAGAGCAAAGCAAGAAAACCATTATCATTGGTAACGTAAATCAGGGAAATTTGGTGAACTTAATCAGGGAAAAGTCAGGGAACTTTTTTTCACAGTTCCTGTCGCCACCCTGAAACTGTCGTGACTAATTTTTAGAATGTTATTTTATCATAATTATGACCTTGTTATCTCGAAAACTCGACTTTATTTTTACGGTCTCTTCGACTTTGTGATATCGAGAGTATAATGTATTTTGTATTTGAATAGATTTGTTTTCCTCGAATTTAGTTTTATTCAAACGGTAACAACTCTGTCTGTTGTGTGTGTATCCGACGACCCAGTTTTCCCTTTTCAAAATATTTGTCGAATGATCTAAAAGTAAGTTACAATTGCATCAGCCAAAAGAGTGGTAGCAGTTGTGCCCTTCGGCGTTAGCACGAGAAACTGCGACAATAAACTGTGCTGCCCATGCGTGACTGCACCACGGATCTTTTACCGCAGGTTTTTTTTTTTTTTTTTTCCACGTCTTTTACTGCTGGAGTTGGCGAATGTTTTGCACAAAAGCATCATTGAATCTGAAGGGAGAGTATCGAGCAGACGCGTGCTCTGACACGGAACACATGACCTTCAGATCCTCTGGCGAACAAGTATTCCACAAATTACACCTTATTAGTTTTTTTTTCTTTACCCCGTGCGAAAAACCTTTTGTTTGGCCGCAGATTTTTATTTTATTTTTTTTTAATTAATTCCTTTGCATAGTATGAAAGAGATTTCTTTTTTTGGAGGGCTTTGCTTCGTAGAAATTTCTTTAGGATAGAAGATTCTCAAATGATTTCCCATGGTCCAAAAAACTGAAAAATATTACTTTCAACTGGAAGTCCACACATGACCGTCCATAGGGGGGGGGGCGGCAGGTAGGGGCTCAAGCTCCCCCCCCCCCTTTTCCTTACGAATTAGAATTTCCTTGATTTTAGTTCTTTTTTCTTTGCAAAAATGTAAACATCTCCTCTCCAGCCATTAAAGATTAAGTTATTAAAAGTTTTAAATTTTAATAACTAGTCAGTACTGAAATTGGTTTCCATGGGGAAAATATTCTGCTAAACCATGGGGAAAATATCTGAGCTTCCCCCCTCCCTTAAAATTTTGCATATAGGCGCCCATGCGTCCACATCATAACTAATATCTTCTGGAAGGATGTTTCGGTCATCAAGTTTTTATGTGTAAATAATTTTTTAAAGGCCTACGTTATGCTGTACATCAAAACCTAGAAATGTAGTGTACTTTAGTGGGCAACTTATAGAGGTTGATATGTGTGATATAGGACTAATTATGTGCTTGGCAAAAACAATAACAGACAGGTGGTCAAATTTACAAGTTTTACTGTATTGAATTCTCAACTCCAGTAAAATTGCTTAATCGCCAAAAGAACTTGATTTTTGTGTCCTGGGCGGACGTGTACAGGTGTGGGTGGGAGGGGGGGGGGAGAGAAGACATCTGTTCACCCGAGCCTGAAGGGGGTCCAAGATTTTTAAAAGAGGGGTGAAATATATGTAGGGTAAATAATATGGAGGAGCTAGGGGGCTTAAATGTCATTTATGACAGGCCCCAAAATTTCTGTGCACACCCCTGAGTGGATTTGCTCTCTTTCCTCCAGTCTTCATGTCATGTTTTAAGAATAGAAATCTACTAAGTGAAGCATAAGTGAGGAGTTTTCAGGATTTTTCGTGGAAGCAAAAAAACATTTGTTTGACTTGCTTTTTAGTCAGTGTTCGATACTAACAAGCACTAAATGCAAAAAATAAGGCTAAACATTGGAATCAACCCTTAAAAAAAATCAGTTGCGTTTAGAAAATGTCCAATTTAAATTAAAGGTCATTTCGGTATTTTCGTGTAGTTATTGTCCGTTTTTGACTTGATTTTAAGAGATGCTCATTAATCTTCAAGCGTGGGGGTGGTAGTACAGCATCTTCAGCTCAATTATTTTCTTCATAAAAGTTAAGATTTAGAACTTCGCTTCTGGGCCGTAAGTCGTAAGAAATAATCGATTACGAAGAATTAAAATAGACACGGGTCAAAGTTTGAACCGACTTCTGCATATAAAACACTTCGGGTACTAATACTGTGCAGGCTCAAAGGTTAAACGTAGCATTCCCAATTATTTTGTTTGGATATTTATTGTTGAACTACTGTAAAATATATTTATAAAAATATTTATCAAGTTTTTTTGCTCTTACAGGTAAACAGTCATGGATTTGTTCGCTGGCTTGAAGAGCTTCTTCAAAACTGATGCAACAACTATCGATAACAACATATTCAGACTTCACTACAAAGCTACAGCAGTAATTCTTGTGGCATTCAGTATCCTTGTTACTGGCAGGCAGTACATCGGTGACCCCATTGACTGCATTTCTAAAGACGACATACCTTCAAAGTTGCTGGACACTTTCTGTTGGATACATACGACGTTCAGTTTACCAGACGCGTGGCACAAAAAAGTTGGTTCAGAAGTTCCCTACCCTGGCGTTGACAAGTATACTCCTGGAGAGAAACGTGTATATCATGCCTACTACCAGTGGGTGTGTTTCGTTCTCTTCTTGCAAGCTGTTCTGTTTTACATACCGAGGTATTTCTGGAAGGCTATGGAAGGTGGCAGAATAAAGAATTTGATTCTGGGATTAAATTCTCCAGTTCTGCCAGATGAAACCAAGGCGTCAAACAGAAAGTTGCTTGTTGAGTATATGGTATCGAATCTGAATAATCACAGCCTCTATTTCATGAGCTATTCAATCGCAGAGATCATGAATTTCGTCAACGTGGTCGGTCAGATCTTCCTCATGGATGCCTTCTTGGGTGGGGAGTTTTCCACTTATGGTTCGAAAGTGATCCAGTTCACCGGCTGGGATTGGTCCGTGCGTTATGACCCTATGATCAAGGTGTTTCCTCGACTCACCAAGTGTACCTTCCACAGATATGGTTCTTCCGGAGATGTGCAGCGTCACGATGCCATGTGTATATTGCCAATCAACATCATCAATGAGAAAATCTACGTCTTCCTGTGGTTCTGGTTCGTCATCCTCGCCGTCCTGTCCGGACTGGTCCTCATTTACCGATCCGTCATCGTTTTCTGGCCAAAATCTAGATTCATGGTCACTCGCTCAAGGGCCCGTCTTGCCAACCAGGATTACCTGGAAACCATCATCAACAAGTGTAAGTTGGGAGACTGGCTTCTGCTCGACCTGTTGTCCAAGAATCTCGACCCCCTAAACTTCCGCGATGTTATCAACGATTTCGCGCGACGACTGGATGGAAAGAACTTAGACAACGTCTGATCCAATAGTGAGCTAATTTAAGCATATTGTATGATGACATTTTCCTACATTTGCCTTCGCAAAAGCAGTGTTCACAAAAAATACTCTTTGCAAAGACAACTCATCTTGTCATTTACAATCAGTCGATGCTGCCACAAACAATTGTGCCTTAAAAATTCAAGAACATTCATGAAATCATATATTTTTCTATACCGCTCAAATGTTTTCTATTCTAATAGCTCTTTACATTGACTTTTTGAATTCATTCCATTTTTATCAGATTCCAATCCTTTCCACCATAAAAATAGAAACGAATTATAGCGTGCAATACTCCTTCCCATGCTTTTGTATAAGGGGTGTGATATTAATTTAATTATTTATTTTTGATGTTTGATGTAACAGAAATGTTTCTTGAAGAAATGATTTCTATATCTTTGCTCAAAATTCAAAATATTTATATAACTTAAAATTGGGCAACTTCATTTGTTTTTAGATTCTTTTAGATTAGACCTTTTTTGTAAAAAGCAGTAAAACGACGAATGTTAATCACTGAAGACTTCCATTTGAATCATATCAATTTTTAATGTTCTTTTTTTTTTGTCTTCGACGTAGTTTTAATTATTGCTTGTCATGTTTACTATCTTACATCAATAATCAGATATTTTGTTAGTTGGAGAGGTGCTCTGTTGTTCCTAAGTGTGTTAAAGATTCACGAAATAAATTGTTACTGCCATGATAGGATTGATGATGACTTTTTAGAGGGAAGTTTCATGTCTTGATCTGTGTAGAGCACTGAGTGTTTTACATGAAATACATTCTGTGCTGTAAAGTGCATTTATTCCCCGTGTATCATTGCGAAGATATTTCATCACATGTATTGTATTTTTCTAAGTGTTTTAACAGCAGCTGGTTGTTGCCCCGGGACCATTTTTTTCCAATTCTTTGTTACCATGGGACCAATATTCTCATGCTATCAGAATGTTGTAAATACTTTCTAAAAATTGTGGGATATTTGATTTTGATGTGTGATAATACAATTGTTAAGTAATAATTAGTGAACAGCAGCTGTCTGTGAATAGTTGAAATTTTTAGCTATATTTTGGTGTGCAGACTGGATTTCTTTTTTATATGTATTTATCTTCATATTGTCTTACCTTTTATGAGTGCCACAATGACAAAGCCTGCTGAGCTTGTCATATTTGGATGTATTACCATTTGGCTAATAAAGTCTGAATCGTATGATGCATTTGTTCTATGTTGCTTTTTGACTGCAAGATCAACCGTGTCTAAGAATTCTTGAAAGAGAAAACTTCTTTTAAAACTTTTTTATAGAGCAAGTAATAAAACATCCAGTCTCAGTGGCGCACGCAGGAGTTTTTCAAGGGGGTGGGGTTCAGGATCGAAGGTCCACCATTTTCATAACATACTCCAACATGCATCGAAATATTCTTTTGATTTCATCGATTGTTGGGAACAAAAAACATAATAAAAAAAATGAATAATTACTTGGCATTAGTTAATAAAATAAATTTATAAACAACAAATACTTAAGATTATGGTCAATCAAAAACACTCATGGGCGATGGGTGGCGTCCGGACCCCCTGAACCCTACCCTTGTGTGCGCCACTGCCCATTCTCCCCCTGTAAACGTCTTTTTTTTTAACATGCAGGAATGTGATACAGACATTCTAAATGTCTTTGTTACGCAAAAGTTTTGAACTTTTAAATGGCAAAATAAAATTAAATGTTTTAAAAGTTTGAACATAATGTTTTTACTGTTGGGGTCGGCGAATGCTTATCGCCAACTTTTATAGTTCTGAATGCATGCATATTTCTGAATTCCAACATCCATCGTATTTTTTTAACCCGGTGTTTTTCTGTTTGAAGATTAAAATAAGTGGAAAAGAAACTGTTAAGCTTTTTATTAAGTTAAGAAATGCATTTTAAAGTGAAACACTCAAAAGAATATTTGTAATTTTTTATCTTTAGAAACCGTGTTAATGTTGTCGGAATCGAGTATCACCTATAGTTGGGGTTGGGGCAAACCTAACTAGGCAGCATTGTGAAGGCTACGCAGATCCTAATCACAGCATTCAGACGCTGCCAGGTTAGGTTTGCCTGAACTATAGATACACCCATGGGGAAAATACGAATAACTGCATCTGGGTTGAAATATTTAAAAACAGGTTTAGATTTTCACGAAAAAGGAACAGGGATTGCCAACATTTCGTGGACGTTTAAAAGGAACCCATTATATTCAGCGGGGAAAAAAGAGCTTGAGATCACACCAGATTAATTATTGATCTTAATTTTTTATTTTCTTTTCAAACTTATTTTTTATCTACAGTTAAGTCTGCATTCATAACATCTGGATTTATCAGAGTTCAATATACGTGAACGATTTTGAAAAGAAATATTTTGTATGAAAATAATCTTTTCTTGCTCATATTTCAGAAGCAGAAACTAAATTTTAAACGGAAAATTCTCCAAAACAATTCTAATGTAGCAGCTTATTTTGCATGTGTTAGTTACTGTATTACTTAACTGAACAGACGATGACAGCTCCAGTCCCTTTGAATTTCGGAACAAAATTTCTGTGATCATGGGACAGTCGGTGAAAAATTACTTATGAATACGAACAATTAAATTTACCAGAATTCAAAATTATTTTTATTTTTTTAGCAAAAAAATTAATTAGGGAAAGTTTGGCATTCACCTCTGCAAAGAAGCAAGTATGCCGAAATTGACGTGCATGCATTTTTAACTAACTAATATTTGTAAATTACATTTCTTTAAAATTACTAAATTTTCACTTTTTAAAGTATTACTTGTTTTAACTTGAGTGGTTTTGAATTTTATTTAGTTTATGTAAACATTTTCAGTTTTTCAACATAAATTTTAAGTTGATACTGAGTTAATACAAGTTCAAGTTTCGTAATTTTAAAAATATTACCTTTTTAAATTTCAGTGATTTTGAATTTTATTTAGTTTATGTAAAACATTTTCAGTTTCAATTGAAACAGTTATACACAGCTCAAATACATCCGAGGAAAGGATACCCATATTTAAGAGCCAAAACCTTTAGCCACCGGTGAAGGGGGAGGGGGAGGTTTCAAATTAACCTGGAGATAAAACTCACTTTCCTCTTTTCTCATGATAAGCTGTTTGGCCTTCAGATCAGATTTAAAAGTTTATGTGAAGAACATATACCATTCTTAATAGTTAAATTTCAGTAATAAGTTTGGATCTTAAGAGCCTAGTATTTGAAGACAAGACATCGAAATAGATTTAGATGTAAGTTGAACAAACAGTATGAGTTAGATCTGAGTTTTCAATGTCAATAAAATATTCGAAAATGCAATTTTAACCACCTGTAAGCGGCAATCTTCTGATCGCAGACTTTCCTGCTTTACTACCTGTGTCTGCGATCCAGACACCACGTAAGCACCATTTCTCTTCCAACAGTGCACATATTCGACATGTTGCATCAGTGTAAACAAAGCAAATCCACGTCCGCATCCAGAGGGGAGTAAACTACATCGAGGTCACACCTGCTGCCTCTGAAGGGTCCACCTAGAGAAGTCGAGACGAATAAACAGAACTCATCTTGAATCTTGTGTTCTCTAACGCCAGCTGTTTGGCACCATCCATAGAACAAAGTACTTCCGCTACCTCGCTTCACGTCACTGGTAGCGGGCGGAAGTCTGCAGCATATGTTTCCCTGTGACGTCGCCATTTTTTTTTCTCTTGCAATGAGCTAAAATGAAATTTGTTTTCGTCGTTCAATGGAAATTCTCACGTGAAAAGACCCCTTCCCCTCTGGCGCACCTGCTTTTTACTACGCGTAGTAACCTAGAAAAAGAGAAAGGGGCCCAGGCCAAAGCCCACTTCTGTAGAACTTGGAGGTGGGGGAACGAGTTTTCCAGAATTTCGTCCAGATGTTTTATTTTAAATCGATCCAGATGTCTTATTTTGTCGATAATTGTTAGCTAATATCCTTCAATCCTTCAAAGACAATTTAACCTTGGGGGGGAGGGGGGTAGACTAATGAAAGTGATTGCTGGAAAATTTAATAAATTTAAGGCGTCCCATTTCTCGTTTCCTCCTAATTCGTTTTCTTTCACATGTATCTCATGTAAAACAGCGTGTATTGCCACTAGGTTTTTAGCCCTCTTATCCGTAAAATTACGAACAAAGAAATAAAAAACATATAATTCAGTTAAATGCATCGTAAACATATCGCGAAAGAACGAATTAAACAATTTTTCAAGCATAAAATAGTTAAATACATATTGAAAAATAACAAAATTGGAAAGTTGGGTTTTGAGTTGGGAAACATGTGTCTGTCGATCTGTCTGCCCAACTTACAAAACTTGCTTCAAACAAACTTCGTTGAAAAAGCCCTTGTCGAATAACATTTATTTTTACTCAATTTGATAATTTAAGGGTATTTTTTGAAGAATTAAAAAAAAAAAAAACATTAAAGCTTTGGGAGAATTTCAAACTTAACCAACAATTTTCAAAAAAAAAAGTATGTATCATAAAATTGAGAAAATATTGTAGATTTTAAATGTATATTCTTAATTTTTAATTTTAAGAGAAAGAAAAAAAAGTTATTAATTTCTCGTAGAATTAAAAGAGCGAAAGTTAGATATCTTGATTGAATCAAAATTAAGGGAATTCAAAGCCCTAATAAGTTTAATCTTAAATGATAATTGTTGATTTTATTTATTTTTTTTTCTACAATAAAATTATTATTTAATCTTTGGCAAAGAGAAAAGTAAAGGATTCCAGCTTACGTGAGCTTTTTTTCATTATAAATTATTACTTTTTTTTTTTTTTTTTAATTTTGTTCTTCAGTTTACTTTTGCGAAATTGTGCGTTTAAATACCAGACAAAATAGCTGAATTTTAAACTAAAAAGATTCGGCATGCCGGATAATTCGAACTTCCCGGTATGCTTGTCAAACTCACTTATTTCCAGCTGCATCGTTACAAGAAACCTTTATGGAAATCCAGTTTCCAGAGATTTTTTTAATTCATTTTTTTACAGTGTATTCAAAAGAAATTGGGTTGTTTTCGGAATTTTAAAAGTTTTTTTTCTAAAAGCGCATGCTAAAAAATAGAATGAGGTGGTTTCCTTCAGTCAAAAGTACTACTTTTAGTCATTGAAATAGATAGAATGAGACCAAATAAATAAATAACATGGACCCAGAAAATACTTTCATTTTCCCAACAGTTTTTTTAAATTAATTTTTTTAAATGTCCGGTTTTTCAAACAAGGCGTGATCTTTATGACGTCACAAATGATGCAATTTTACGCATCTTTCTACTACGTTTCCACGTTATGATGATCAAGCAGCGAATTAAAATTGCGCTCTACGCTTGCTATCAACCATATCGTTGCCGATACACGTGAGTAAAGATGCAAATTAAATATTTTGTTCTATGAATGGCAACATTGAATGGCATTTCATCATTTGTGATGTCACATGACATAAGTGTAAACAATGAAAACGCACCGATTTAAGTAATTTTTAAAAAGATTAAACTTAAATAAATTATTTAAAAAATGGTCAGATCCTGTGTTTTCAAGCATACTCTTTCAGAAAAGAATTCTTTTAAAATTTTGAAAACGACCCCATTTAACCATTTTTTAATTAATTTGGCGAAATTTAATATTTTTTAACAATTATTTAAATTTATTTATTACGCTTCTGCTCATGACATCACAAGTGATGAAAAGCCATTCACTAATGCCATTAGCGCACAGCACAAATTACCATGCCCTGGCAACGTGGTTGACAGCAAAGCCAAAACATTTAGCGCGCCAAAGTACATCACTTGTGACGTCATAAAGACCATGCCTTACTTTCAAAACCGGACATTTAATAAAATTTAATAAAAAATAACTATTGGGAAAACAAAAGTTTTTTCTAGCTTCATGTTATTATTATTTTTTTAATTAATTAATTTATTTATTTTATTTATTTATTTATTTTTTTGCTCATTCTATCAATTTCAGTGACTAAAAGTAGTACTTTTGACTGAAGGAAACAACCCCATTGCGACATCATTTTGAAAATTACCGATTCATATTTCTAAAATTTTTAGGCGACCAGTTAACCAAGAGGTATTTGTTGAGCCCTAACAACGAAATCACCAAATTGCTAGTTGTTAGTTCGAACTACTAGTTTTATAGGATGTGGTACTAAGAAGCGTGTATTTTCAGCTCCATTCAGAAATGGTTCTCTCGGGCAAGGAATAGCCGGAAATCCACACTGTGATACGACGACCTTCCCACTCAGAGGTCGCCAATAAGCAGGAAACGAGTAGGGTCAAAATCTTGTAAGATACTCGATTACTCTGGACGGATGGATGTCTATTGACAGTTTAGGAAAGCAGTTTAATCGAAAACAATTGCCTTTACAGATCGTTGCCGTCTGGTAAGAAATATAAAACTTGATTAATGAGTTTTAGATACCCCCCCCCCCAACTCCCTCCGTTCTTTGTTTCCTCAAAAATATAGTTAGCTCTTCAAAAATGTTTGGATTAATATCAAAAAGCTGCAAAGGCGTTAAGATTAATATGATAAACCATAGAGCATTAAGACTTTGGTGGAGTCACTGCGATTCCTTCTCGGTTTCACAAGTGACCTCTGACCTAGAATGCTAGATCACGTGACCAAGACTTTCCAACACCAACCAACAGCGTGCACATAAATTTGGGAGCCGTCACATGTGACTTTCCCGCCCTCCCTCCATATTGTTTACCCCTATATTTCATCCCTAGTTTTAAAAATATTGGATCCCTTCAGGCTCGGGCCCGGGCCAACAGTTCCAGATATCCCTTCTCTCTTCCCCCCTCCCCTGTGGGACGGTACCCCCTTCCCCTTCCGAACCCACTTCTTCTTAGCATAATCAGAGTTAAAGAGATTTCATTTTTAACATTTCAATTTTGATAAATAGATAGGGAACCCGAGCCTTTTTCCCCCAAAAACATTACAAAGACCGTCTAAAATGTATTTTTACGACTAAAAATTCCAAAAAAAAAAGTGGGGAAAACCCCTGTGCCCCTTATTTACCTTAGAAAGAAATACCTTACGGAACGAAGCACAAAACTAGTTAACATTGATTTCGTGTACTATTTTTTTCGAATTTAAAAATTTGAAGATTGGTAATAATTATAATAAAATTCTTGTCACAGGGGGGTTAGCTGATCATTTGATCCTCCCCTGAATCCGCCCTTGCCCCTATTTCTCATTGAATATTATACAGGCAACTCTAGATAATTCGAAGTCCCAAGGGACCGGCTGAACCCTTCGAGTTATTGGTAGTTCGAGTTATGAGAAGTTCCCATGGTCTTTTTGAGAGTTTAGGACCAAATAAAAACTTCGAGGTATGGGAATATTTGAGTAATAAGGTTCGAGTAATCGAGACTCTACTACTTTCGAATGGGTTCATATTGTCATTTCTGAGATCTAGTACAATGACTCTCCCAAAACTAAAAGGAGTGCATTCTCTCTCTTTCTCTTTTTTAAATAGTTATGAAGTAATTAATAGGCCGCCTCCCGATTTCATACACCTTTGACCTTGCGATGGCCCCGGGTGAAATGTGACACTTAGTGACAAAAGAGGGGAAAGGCAATCAAATTTGTTGGGAAAAAAAAGGGGGGGGGACATCATTTATGGACATCCCATTACGACAATTCCTAAAAGATTCTGAATTTGGAATGTCATACCATACATCTTCTTTTTAAAAGTCGCCAGCAAGAAACAGGATACGATTGGGGTCAAAGTCTTTCTTGAAAGAGACAGATTGTAACTGAAAGAAAAAGAGATTTATATCTTTTATCATATTAGCTTAAAATTACTGCCTCTTAATTTAAGGTAATCGCTCCTCAGACATACAGCGAAATTGTAAATATAAATGGGGGACTGAAAAGATTTTGATGGAGATGGCGGAGTAAATGTATTCATATTCTATTCGATGTTCTGATCATTTCCCGCGATTGTGCTAGAAAACGTTTATCTTATTTTGTATTCATGAGGGGTCTTTTGGTTTATTTTAAGCTTTCGAATAAAAGAAAATTTGTTCTACGCCGATGCGCTTCGAACCTAGTAAACCTTAAACAAAGAACGGAAACCATCGGAGCAACAAATATGGCACCGATGTGACAATGACATTGATAGAATTGTATTATTCTGGAAAAAATCTTAAATTAAGCATGCAGTTTATCATGGCATTTTTACAGGAATAAACCACTGAAGCATGAGAGGAGATGAGGTAATCTCAGACAGGGGTGCCCCCCCCCCCAAGAGCAAGAGCGCATCCTCGCCCAAGTTGGAAGCCCACCCTCAAAAATAGGAAAATACCCCACTTAACACATCCTCCCCCCCCCCCAAAAAAAAAAGTCAATGACGCAGTCTGCGTCATGACCCCTCCTAAGTGGGCACTAGGGTGGTTCAAAAATGCATGTAAAAAGAAAAAGTTTCTCCTAGATAACGGGACACTCCGTTAAAATTTATTTATTTAACTTTATTTGATGATTTATTTCAAAAAAAAAAAAAAAATCATTTTATTTAATTTTGCTTATATTTTATTTCATTTATTTATTAAGTTTGTGTGTGTATATATATCATTGGCGTTGCACAGAACTTTTCTAACAAAATAATAATAATAATAGTTACTTAAAAAATAAACAAATAAATAAATAAATAAAAATAATTAAGAAAATAAATAAAATAAAAAAGAGAGATAAAAATGAAAAAGGGAAAGAGGGTTGCAAAAAACGGGGGAGGGGGGGAGGGATTTGCGCCATTGAACTTCGGGGGGATGGGCACCCCCTTCTCCCCTCAATATTTTTACACTTGTAGATACTAGTAATATGCTGGAAGACTTTTAGCTTCCTATTTGAACTGAAAGAGGATGCTCAACTCCCTCCACCAAATTCCTAGGTATGGGAAGGGAAGTTTAAAAATACATTGAATCGAAGAAACAATGCAACATATAAAATATACACTATTAATATGCATATACATTGCAATAAAATAATTATTTATAAAAAAAAAAAGCCGCTGCAGAAATTAATTGTTTCTAAACTTGTGGCAATTTCTATACTACGGCTAATGGACTAATGTAAGTAAATTAAGGGGTCATTGCCTCTTAAAATTTGAGAAAGAAGCAAGAACTTTTACAGCATAATACTATTAGTAAGTCTAAAAATAATAAGGTAATAGGGAGTGACCTGAACTTTAACTTGAAAAAAAGATTTTTGAACCACTCCTGTCTTAGTAGCATAGAAGGGAACATTTGCGCAGCCAGAATTGCAGAGGTGTGAAAATTATCAGAATAATTGTGATTTTTTTCAGATTTTCTTCAATAATTTGGTAAAAAATTGCAATAATTCCTTAAGGTTAATTTGTATTGTTGTTCGAATCAATTTTTCACTCCTTTAAAACAGTTTTGGGGACATTATTTTGTTAAATGTTGGCATTTAAAAAAAAGAAAAACATTTTATCCAAAATAATGAAATTGTTTGCATTGCATAAAGAGTGTGTTTGGTTGGCAATCGAATTTAAAATGAAATTTTAAAGTTGTCTGAGTGCTGTGCTAGTATTTTACTTTTTTTTTCCTTATCAGTTTTGTATATTCTTAAAGCAATTCTTTTCGCAGCTTTAATTAGTTTGTAATCGGTAGCTTTATTTCTCTTTTGTCAAAGGATTTTTGCGCGATCATGAGTGAAACAAGTATTAGTATTTTTCCTAAAAGATTAGCTGTGATAAAGCCTCTCAACCAAGAAAATCACTATACACAAGAAATTGCTAAAAAACTAAAAATTTTGCGAGCATCTGTGTGTAGAATGAAAAGATATTTAAACTTCAAATGTGAATATATTAATTCCAGAGTAGGAAAATACAGTAGGAAAAGAAAATTTACTGAAGGATAGATGGAAATTAATTCAAATTGCTAAAGCTAACAGAAAAACAACTGATTGTGGTCTAAAAAAGCCCCCTATAAACGTCTGGAATAAATGTATGCGATTCTTCTATTCGTAAAAAGCTCATCTTAGTTGGACTCGGTGCTCGTTGTCCTCGAAAAAAGCACTAAAATCACATTTGCTATGGAAAAGCTACTTGCTTGGCCAAAAATTGAGCGTGAACAATTTGTAAGTAGTTGGAGCAAGGTGAGAAATATCAATTTTCGTTTGAATATAGAGTTGAAGTCAACTTGCTCAATCCTTTTCCTGAAATTATATTTATTGCGTACTGACTAAAGATTCAGAACTTTTTCAAATTGCAGTTAAAACTTTTTTTTTGAGAGTATTTCTGAATAAATTGCATGCGTTAAGGCATTTTTCACCTTTTAGGTAGTTTTCTGATCAATCAATGTTTGATGTATCAAAAGAAAGCATTCAGTATGTCAGGAGAAGTACCAGTAAAGTATTTTACCTGAATTGCCTAGCACAAATGGCTAAACATCCTACCCAAACTATGAGTTAAAACTCAGGGTGATGAATGTTTATGCGTCGTAGAAGGCAAGATGACCCACCATCAGCATGAAAAAGTGCTTGAGCAAAGGTTCCACAATTAAAAGATAGGTTTCCAAATGGAGATTTCACATTCATGCATGAATGGAACTCTGTGTGTCTTGAAGTTTTATCTGTGATCAAAGTTTTGAATGAAAAAATATAAAAACACTTCCATGGCATAAAAACTGTCTAGATATAATTCCAATAGAGAGTATTTTAACCATTATGAAGAAATAAAGAAAGAAAGAAGGACTTTACAGACAAGAATTTTCTTCCATAAGGATTCATCCAAATTAGGCTTTATGACGAAAAAATACAAATTTAATGCCAGAAACTTATAAAAAGTATTCCAAGAAGCATCGAATCTTTAGTAGAAAACAAGGGAATGCACCCTCAATATTAAATTTAGGAATATTTAAATAATAAAGTATTATTTCTTTCACATAACAGCATTTCACTATACATTTCACAATTATTCTAATAATTTTCACACCTCTGTACCATCTGAAGGTTGTTTTTTTCTTTTTTTGTGATCAAAACAGTTCTTTCACTTGCACAAACTGCTGTACTAGAATTGGCAATAATATTAAAACCAAAGCCTTTGGAGGAGGGGGTGTTTTTACCCCCAAAACACCCCCTGCGCTCAGGGCCCGATCAAGACAAACTGGTGCCCAGGTTCTGAGTAAAACTTGATGCCCCTCCCCCCCCCCATGAGAAAATCAGCACAATTTCAAAATCAATGTTTTATACTAGAAACCTAATACACTAGAAACCTACACATTGCTACAGAAACCTGGGATTTGAATACCAAACACTTGATAGTCTCCATACTAATCATAGTTAAAATTGCCTTACCTTAAGGTGAAAATGAATTAAAAAACAATTTAAAACTGCAAAAATAGCAAAAAAAAAAAAAAAAATTAATTCTGACATTAAGCTTTAAAGAGGCTTCTTTCTAGCTTTAACAGAGGCAAATGTGTCGATCACATCATCGAAATCTAATTTTGATGTCACAGAATTTTCAATGGTCAATAAGAAAAACGCCTGTAAATTATCCTGAGAAACGCAGCTTCTCAAACAATTTTTGATTCTTTTCAAAGCTGAAAAGGAACGTTCACTTTAACAGAAAAAAAAGGAAGGAAGGAAGTTAATTTAGGCTATTTTAGTGCCCCTAAATTTGGTGCCCAGGTCCGCGGACCCACCGGACCGTGCGTTAATCAGGCCCTGCCTGCGCTGCGCCACTGTTTTTTTTTTTTTTTTTTCAAAGAGAAAAAATATATCAGAAAAAAAGTTCAAAATTAATGTTTAACTTTTGTTTAATTTGGGAGTGTAGAGTTATTTTTTGTCCAACTATAATGAGGTTGAAGAGGTTTTAAAATTTCTTTAAGCTAACTTTAAATTTGCTAAAAGCTTCAGGAGTTAATGTTGGCAAAATATATTTCCAAAACTACTGCCTAATCCGACGCGTTGTAATGCTGTGTTTGGGATCTGCGTAGACTTCACAATGGTGCCACTATTTGTTTGCCCCAACTAATGGTAATGAGCCTCAAAAAAGAAATCTTTATCGATTAGTACAGTGAGAAATAATGTAAGGGTCTCATCCCAGGACCTTTGTACCACATGGCCAAAATATGAATTGACCGAGTCAGCCAAATTTTAGGGGCCCAAAAACTGTCTTTTAAATCCATTTCAGTTATTTATTACTAATTATTTATATATTTTTTTATTTATTTATTTATTTTTATATTAAATGCTAAAACTCAACAACGATGAAATTTTCTGCAACACACAATTTAGAATATACAGAATTTAATCCTGAATGCCACTTGCCCCAAGTATCACCAGTACTCTTATTATTCTGCAATTCTGAAAGACCTCTCTCCCCCTCCCCTCCATTGCAGCGTGATTGATGCTTAAAACATCCTGAAAATAATTCCATACAAAACGAATTGCGAAGAGCTACTTGTGAAAATCGAGTAAACGATTCTGTGTCCTATTCAACACGTAGTCAGAACTAAAAACACAAAATAGTCGCTATGCAGGTTTAAACCTTCGATTCAATTTCGAACCTTTACCTTCTTTTTTTCTTCTTTTAGAAAAATAAAAAGGGGGTCGTATTTGGGATTATTATTTTCACCTTGTCTTATCTACAGTAACTGGTTGTCTAATTTCTGATTTTAAAGGTTATTTCATTGATTAAAAAATTTCCTACGAAGAGAGAACTACACCAGTGTGGCAGTTAAATGTTTTCATTTTTGATTCTCTATACATTTAATGTCCTAACATATAAGAATTGCACTCATTTATTTGTTTTATTTTCAGAATAAGAAGTACAATGTTTTCAATAGTGTATTATTGTTATAAGACCAAATAATACGAAAGGAGTAAAATTTGTATGAACCAACTTAGCAAACAAGTTGAACCGTCACAATAAATCAGTTTTTAGAACTTCAAATTTTTAAGCGATGAGGCTTCAAAACATTCACCCCCCCCCCCCCCCGTAAAGTCTAAACATATAGCCTAAAATTTGGTTTCTACTACTTCAGGGTCAAAAAATTGCTTGGGGCAGCCTCCAAAACTTGGATCTTTCATCTAACGTGATCGTTAGGAGCTCTCTAAAGTTTGCCTGAAATTCAGTCTAAAAATTTATAGTTTAAAAAAATTTCCCAGGAAGATGTTTTTTAGGGAAATTCTTTTCTCTCCTAATACCTCCAAAAATGGCATAAAACCGGGCTATATAAATTCTAATTTCGATAACATTCCAGGGGAAGGTCCCCGAGCCTTTCACCTCTTTCCCTAAAATCAACATAGATAGCTACATTTTTAAATTTTAGAACATCCCCCCCCCCTTTTCCCACCTAAAGATAGACAAAAATTGACGTCAGTTCAGAAAACATTTCTAGGGGAGATCACCCACTCTTTTCTCTGTCGTAATCAAAAAGCCTAAATTGCATTTTTAACACTTCAATATTGACTAAAATTTGACTTCAAATTTGAAAATAATTAAGTTGAGAGTCCCTTTCTCCTTCCCCTTAATTTTAAGGAAAATAGCTTCAACTTTCAATTTTGGCGTCAGTTTTGAAAATTCTTCCGGAAGAAGCCCTTCGACCTCCTCCCCCCCCCCCTTCCAAAACTTCTTCTGACTACAACTAGGTTTATAATACTTCAATTTCTAAAATTTTCCAGGGGTGAAGGGTACATTGCCCTAAAGCCCTGTTTCAGGGCTTTACGTTGCCCGACCTCCCACTTCTGTGCTACAGCTGGCGGGCGTCACCATAGAGTCAAGAATTTCGTCTTTGGGTGTTGTAGCATTTTTTGTATAACTTCTCCGTCAAAGCACTGAATTGTTCATGAGGAATTTCTGTGTCTATCTTAAAGTTTTTGATTTAACTCCGATTCTGCGTTGTGTCTCAAATTAAATGAAATCATTTTGTAAGGGGCCCACCAGAATTCTCCAATCGGGCCCCGCATACGCTAAGGGAGACTCTGTTACTATAGCTCTGTATCTAAGACATGTACCTGGACAAATGAAACAGAGAACGAGTGAAAATTGAAAGATTATTCAGATAAGATAAATTACATTTTTCTTAAAAATGAATAAAAAGAAAATTTAATTTGAAAATTACAGTACATGAAGTCAGAACAAATGTTTTTGGAATAACTTGTATTGAAATATTCTTCTTTATTCTTTGTTTTTGGCAGTAAATGAGTAGTGTCTTCAACTAAAAATGGAATTTTTTTTAAACATTTTTCGTTGTCGAAAAAAAAAAAGCGAGGGAATACACGACCAAATAAATTAATGAATGAAATAGAAAACTAAAAGAATTAGAACAAATTAGTAATAATAAGTGAATGATTGGATAGATTAATGCTTAAGAACGTATTAATAAATTAGTGAATGTGTAAATGAATTGATAAATAAATAAAATAAAGTACCCACTTTGTCTTGCACGCACTTGACAAATTGTACATAATTTAAAATACTACTCAGTATAACAATATTAGTATCGAATTTATAAAGTGAGTTGTGTTTCACGCACCTTGATCTTCAGAAGCAACTTTCTTTTGACAGGAGTCAGAAACGTATTCAATAACGTAGTTAAAATATTGCTAGAGAGGTGGCGCCACAACAGAATAAAATATTTTATCATTGCATTTTGGCTTCCTATTTCATTTTTCCACATTCTCCTTCCATGTTGTAATTGGAAAAACTCTTCGGGGGGGGGGGGGGGTCACACAAAAAATGTGATTAAAAATTAAATTTTCACTACATTTGCATTATTTTTATAACAAAAAAACGGGCGACGGCGTTTCCGCCCCCCCCCCCCACTACAGCATTGCCTGCACATGAATTATCGTTATGTACCCAGTCTTTAGAAAGAAAAAGAATTTTGGTTACAAAAGCGTGCGCAGAGTAAAATGAATTGTAACATCTTGCTAATTTTGGTACGTGACAAAAACTGTTTCCTAAATTTCCAAGTTAGCATTAAAAAAAGAAAGAAAGATTAATTTGAATTTTGACATCTTGAATTCAAATTATGTTTTTCGCAATCACGAGTGTGTGTACGTAGGCGTGTGTGTTTGCGTGAGGGGGGTATGTGTGTTTGTGTGTGGGGGATATGTGTATGTGTGTAGGCATGTGTGTTTGTGTCTGTGTGCTGGCATAAGTGTGTGGGTGTGTGTATGAATGTGTGTGTCGGGGGTATGTGTATGAGTGTGCAGGCATATGTGTTTGTGTCTGTGTGAAGGCATAAATGTGTGGGTAGTTGTGTGCATGTGTAGGTGTCTGTATGTATGTGTGTGTATGTGTACGTTGGTGTATGTATGTATGTGGTGGTGTGTGTGTATGTGTGCGTGTGTGTAGTTGTGTGTGTATGCGCGTGTGTGTAGGACATGGACGCAACCTGGAGATGGCTTTCGCTATAGGAACAGCATCGTGAGGAGCCGGTCAACGGTGATGGTGCGGAGGGTGGCGGTGGGAAAATAAAATGATAGGATGCCAAAAACAGTCAAATGAGAGCAATAAGCAATCGTGATTGCTCAAAAAAAAAGGGTTCTTTGTTACGTTTTAATTTCATTTATTATGTCTGCTCATTAAAAATGCGAATGAAAAAGAAAAACCGAAAAAAAGAATTTTTTTGTTGCAATTTTTCAACGCGAATTTCATTTCTGAAAGGGTTAGCACCTAATTCGTATTCTCAAGTCTCATTGTTACATCAGACAGACACAACAAAGAAATCACAACTGTTGAAATGTCAAGTGCAAACGCATTCTTTTTGCTGAAAACAAAAGATCTGTGATGTGAATCTGCGCATATTTTAGTGATGCTACAGACATAAAAGAAAAATAGAAATCCAGCGTGGAATTCCAAATGATGTGGTTTTAGATCCCGGAGCAAATGCATTCAGACGAGAATGTGTACGGGTGTCTTTAACGCTGCTGCAGCATTTTATTCGTAAAACATTTATAATTTTAGATGGCTGGGGAAAGAGTGAAGGACATCTGTAGTGCACAGCTGTTAGAAAATAGGATTGACTTTTATTCGCTCATGTTTGGCCAGATGGAATTGCTCGTCTGTCTCTGAAATGACGTAGTTACCGAATTTTTCCTTGGAGTATTCAAATGGTATTTTCGTGCATTGAATGTACTCTGTGTTGTATTAGCATTCAATATTTTCATTTCATTGGAACCCTTTAACTGTGTCCAAGCTCATCCATGCACTTTTTTTTTCTTTTTGTATTTTTTCTTTGAAATTGATATGAAAAATGATTATTAATGAAATAAGTGATTATTATCTTTTTCAAACTAGAAAATCGCCCGTGAAGAGATGACGGGTGCAAATTGCTTCTACATTTGAACGAAGCAATTGCCTGTTTGTGATATTTCGATAATTGAAAATTTACCCAGTAAATAGCGTTCATTCTTGACCTTTTTTTCGTTTCTTCATTTTCCTAAAAGGACAGTCTTACCAGTAAAACAGTCAAGTTACCGGATCCAGTTTAGCCTTGTCAAATTAAAGCCTTTCCCTGCATTTTAAACATTACCAAAACATATTATCAAATTACATGAAATACACCGCCAGCTCAGTCAATTCCACCCCAGGACTGCAGTTTCGTGCTTATTAGCACTCATCCTCAGGGCATAGGGAATGACTGAGGTGGAGGTGGAAAACCTCTTAAGGAAGCCAAGAGTGCCAAACATACTGGTTTTCCACCTCCAGCTCAGTCATTTCCTACGCCAGGATGATGAGTGCTAATTAGCACGAAACTGCAGTCCTCGGCTGGAAGTGACTGAACTGACGGTGTATTTCATGCATTTCTGCCTTAGCCCTGGCTATAGGGCGGTAACTTACTGTTAACGTATTATCAAATTATCATGCCGTGGCGCGAGTTTCATTGTTGGTGACGCCAGGAGCGTTACTCGATTATTCGCAATTATATATATATGCAAAGATAAGAAGAAAAATAATATCATTGTGTCTAAATTATTTGATACCATTGGAAGCATGAAAATAAATTGAAGCAAAACAAGAACAAATATGTTCAACATAAACTCAATTTGAAGATCTGAAATGAATCAAACACAAAAAAAAAAAAAAAAAAAAGTAGTTTCCTTCATTAACAAAGATTGATAAACGAGATTCGATTTAAAACTTATTGTTGTAACTCTTTTTTACGCAATTGTTTAAGGAAATATCTTCTACTATATATTAAAATCTGTTCGCGTGCGTCTGTCTGTCTGAAGATCTATCTTCTTGAGAACCGCTGCGAATCGAGAGTCAAACGAGATACCGATCAATTCGAAATTTTCCAAAGAAAACAATAGGACCAATCTCGTAATTGGGCGAGTTTAATTAGCGGAGATATTAATTAAAATGTTAATTAACATAGCATTATTCAGGAATTTTTATTTCTTTCCTGTTGCCATTTTGCATATGGGTGAGCAAGTAAAATTCTAATAATTATTTTAAAAGATATTTTTTGGCTGCTGTCCAAATCTTAAAACAACGTTTCCATTTAGAATTTTTATTTTAAATTAGTTTAAAATTGGTTGCACTATTCGGACATAGCCTTTATTTTATCGTCTGTCTTTTTTTTTTTAATTTTTACATTCAACGTTCTTAACTTTTTTCAGCATAGGAAAGCTGTTTCTTTAGCTATGTTTATTCGCAACTCCAACGAACTATAGGGGGCACTGCAGTCACTGTCTAATGGCGGAATTAAAAACTAAAACAAACGCATGTGGTAACGAAGAAAATGCTAAAAGTGTTGTGATTTTTGTTGTTATGTATGATTTTTTCGCTTTATTCATTTGAAAAGATTTTTCAAAGTCTTTTGGTTATTCTGACCCACATAGAAAGAGATTAGAAACCAAAAAGTATTACGTAAGTAAACAATTAATGCAGAACACACAGTAAGTTATTCTGAAGCAGCCATTTTCACGATGTTAAATTCGGAATTCATAAATTTTTGGTTCGCTTCGAACGGCATTTTCATTTTGTACCGTTTTTTCTATACATTAGTACATATTAAGTTCAGTTTCGTGACATTTTCGGCATTTGTTGACATTTTTGTCACATAGTGCACATACGTGGCAGACTGTCAAGAGTAACGTTTAACACTAGATAATTTATTTCTATGACTATATGATTGGATATCTAAAGAGATCATGCATTTAATTCATTCGTCATGGAAATGATTTACCTGATATGCGAAATCTTGTCAAGATACATTATTCTTTCACACAATTTTAAAACCATAACCCTATAAACAGATTTTTGGCGAACTTTTATTTTTTATTGTTCAAATTCTTAACGTTCTTTCTGGATTTTTCAATCTGTTCTGCGATAAATATTTTCAAGAAAATTTATTTGCATACTGTCTATTTCAGTAGGATACTGTAGTAACAAAGGTTATTTAAATCATTTATGTGGAATTAGGTTAAGGAAAAGTGTCCAGTCAATGTTGTTAAGTTCGTTTTTTTTTCATCGAATTGAAAAACTGATATTTATTCAAATTCACTCAGAACAAAATAAATAAAATGTGTACTCACAGTTTATATATGGTGGTAGTTTTCTTTTCAGTTGATTGACCATTATTTCTTTTTACTTATCGAATTCTGTAATCTTACTATCATTTTATTCCACTCATGATAAAAATTAAAAATGGTTTAACTAAAAACGCGAAATCTCGCCAAGGCTACTTTGCTCGCACAATTCCAAAACTATAACCCTTAACAAATTTGGCGAAACCTTTCAGCTGAGAATAAAAGGAATAAAGTAAATTCTTTCTCGGTTAAACATTTTTCATTTTGTTCTACGATAATAAATTCAAGAAAATATTTTGCATACTGTCCATTCCAACTAAATGCTGCTGTAAAATATGATTAGTTAAATTAATTTAAGATTAAAAAAAACTCATATTCTTACAAATTCATACAAAACAACAAAAAATTTTACCTGGTATAACGTTATCCAATTTTGTTAATCCAGAGTTTTCTTGTTTACGCTTCCACCATTTAATACTTTTTTGAAAGAAATAAGGAAAACTAACATTATTTTGAGAAGCTCGAGAATACTACTAAGGGACGAATTAATTTCTGTTGTTGAAGGCGTTCTTAGACATGTTGAATGCGTTACTTAGAACAAACTGACCGCGTTTACGTCAACAGATACACGTGGAGCGCAACGTGGCAATGTTTTAGTTGCATTCGCAGTTTTATAAATCACCGCAAGGTAGCGTATTCGAGCGCTGGAGTTCCGAATTGATTGTAGTGTAAGTTTATCATTCATCGGCCTCATATTTTGGCACATTTAGGAGGTGTGACTAATTATGTTTATTTTGGTGGACCTTTTCCCGACACATGGGTGAGTTTTCGAATTGTAATAACTCTCTTTTTCCTTTCTGTTTCTGTTTCTATTTTTGAAATACAATTTGTATCGTTTATAAGAACATGTTAAATTAAGATTGTTTGGATTTCTTTAAGTGAAACAGAGTTGAACAGAAAAAACTGTTTTTAAGGATTTTAACTAAAGCTAATTTGGAATCTGATGACCTTAAATTAATGCTTATTGGTATTTATTTAGTCTTGGTGCTTCAGTTTCACGTAATCAACCAAAAAGTGTGTGTCATTTTAAGTAAAAAGCTGATTGTAATTTTACATAAATAGTTCATATATAGTCTATCAGATGTAATTCATTTTAACGTGAGCCCAGATTATAGTTGATAACGCACATATTTTCATCTTTTGTGCTAATTGAAAATACTCATAACTTGTATCATTGATAACTATGATTAACGTTAAAGAGATTTTTGCCAAAAATAAGCTCTACTGGTGTTTTGCAACCTTGCATTACGCGTATTTATTTACTCCTTAGCGCTTTAGAAACTAATATCAGAGTAATACAAAAACATCAATTGGACATCTCTCATTTTTTAAGTAGCCCGTGCAACGCCGGGCACGCAGCTAGTTAACGTTAAAATTTGTTGCGTAAGAGAAAAGTTTTACCAAAATTCTGAAACACGCACCTGCTGTTTTATTGAAATTGTTTATCTTAATTATAAATTAAGATTAACAATATTAAGTTAAATGCGTAATTTTATAAACAAATGTGTAAGTGCAGCGATAAGTATTTTCGTTTCAATAGGGGAAAGTTGGGAAGAATGGAATAGCTGCATTTGATTTATGCCGAAATTCTAGCTTATCCTGTAGATGTAGCAGCAGCTTGCTTGATTCTAGTCTACAAATCTACTGGATGAGCTAGAAATAATTTTTCACGATTTATTTCGGCATAAATGCCGCTGTCCTACTCCTTCCAACTCTCCTGGAAAGCTGAATTTCAAAACATCTCAAATCTCAATATGAATTCCCAAACGTGGTACGTGGCTAAAATGGATCTTAAGTGTTTCAGAGGAAAGAGAAATTATTTTCAGTGCAACATATTGATTACTAATCAATAGTAAACATAGAACAAAAATAGTATTGCAGTAGAAAAAAAAAAGTGAAAGTGCAAATAAGCCAAACATTTAAAAAAGCTATTCATTTCAAGCTAAATTAATTTATTTGCAGTACATATATTTCATTTTCGGCATAGTTCGGATTCGTGGACGTTCGGATTCAAGAGGTTATACAGTGAAACATGGGTGCTTATTCCCCCCCTCCCAAGTTGAATGGCGCCAATTCCCCCCAAAAAATTTTCTCTAGCTTCTCCCCCCTCCCCCTCTTCTTTTGCTCTCTTTTTTCATTTTATTGTTTAAAATACTATTTATTTATTTATTTTTAATTATTATTTTTATATTATAAAAAAAGTTTTGTGCTACGCCAATGACATACAAACACACACACACACACACACACACACACACACAAACTAAATAAATAAATGAAATAAAATACAAGCAGAATAAAATGGAAAAAACAAATAAATAAATAAATAATTCAAAATGAAAAGTAAATCAATAAAAAGGCCCGGGACCCACTTTCCCCAATTAACTCTAATTTGAATTCCGAAACTTTGAATTAAAATTATGTTTTTCGCAATCACGAGTTGCGACAAGACTCTACTGATTAGATTACTGTTTCTAGAAATGGCTCCCCCGTCCAAGCATGTCCCTCCTCCTGGGTGCTTCTGCTTACGTGTATATAGTTGTGTGCGTGTGTGTGTAGGCTTACGTGTGTGCACGTATGCGTGTGTATGTGTGTAAAGGCGTGCGCGCGTAGGCGAGTGTGTATGCGCATGCGTGTGTAGGACATGGACGCCACCGCCCAGCAAAAGTGGATTCCGGGGGACAGTGCTCAGGACCAGCCGCGCCGCCGCCGGTGGACGGTGGTGCTGCAGCCCTGGTCCAAGCTGAAAAGGGAACCGGAACATCAAGGACTGTCAAGTGAGAACAATAAGCAATCGTGATTGCTCAATAAAAAAATTAAAATGTTAAAAATCCTCCTCCCTTCATTTTGACCCCCCCCCCCCCCGTGAGCACCTTTGCAGTGAAATCCTGTTAGAATAAACTTCAAAGGACCACAAATTTTTGTAATGAAAATTTTGTTGTTATGGCATTCAAGCAATGTAATGGTAATTAAGTTTAAATTTATTTTGTCGAAACAGGTATTTCGTTGTATTGGTATTTGTTATAACGGGATATCACTATACTGTTTTTCCTTGCTGGGAAAATCGAAACAAAAAATGTGTGTGTGTGTGTGTGTGTGCGGTTTTTTTTTCTTTTCCTTAGCTCGTTCTGTTGTTTTGTGGTGGTGGTGGTCGACAAATCCGATTATACAATGGAGTTGTTTTCAAAATCTAAAAGTATTTTTTTTTTCAGCAATCACATTGCTTATTGTTCTCACTTGACTGTTTTTTGCGTCCTATGATTTTATCTCCTGCACACGGGCATACATACACAACTACCTACACACATACACACACACCTACACATACCCACACACCAAGCCCGCCCACAGAAACAAACAAACACACACACTCGTGATTGCGAAAATCATAATTTGAATTCCAGATGTAAAAATTCAAATTAATTTTTAATTATTATTTTTTTTTCTGAGACAGCATGCTTCAAAACATAGGATTTGAGCATTTAAAAAATAATTTGACAAAGTTTGATATTTTTAAACAATTAATTTAATCGGTGCTTAGATTCAATTTCAATTTTTTACGCTTCAGCACATGACATCACAAGTGATGAAATGCTATTCACTCATGCCATTAGCGCGCACACACACACACAATATTTAATTCGCTTCTCAAATATCATAATCTGGAACGCATTAGACAGCAAGCTTAAGCATTCCGTGCGCAAGTGTAATAACGCGCCAAAGTTCATCTTATGTGACATCATAAAGACCAAGCCTTACTTGAAAAATCGGACATTCCAAAAAAAATTTATTGAAAATGAAACCTTTTTGTAAATAAAAATTTTTCCTCGCTCTATGCTTTTTTTTTTTTTTTTTCCCGCATTCTATCAACTTCTGACTTAAAGTAGTACACTGATAGAAAACCCCCATTATCCACCCTCCTTTTTAAAAAAATGTTTTTCTGCCTCAAAACTGCGCCGAGAAGCTCCTAACTTACCGGAACGCGGTCAGTCCATAACTCAGAAAAGATCAAAAGTCTCAGGTGTGGTATCAGATAAAAAGTGCAACAGTTTCCTAGAAATTCGTCTGACCCCTTAGACATCGGAATGTCCCCCTATTCGATTATTAATCGTTTAAGGGCCTGTCCGTTTCACTACCTGTTCAAGATTTTAGAGGAGCGATTTGGGGTTAGGAACCTGTTCTTGTTTATCCACGAGGGGGTCTCGATGGGAGAAGTGCTAGGGCAGGAATTTTTGCGGTCACGAGATTCCGGGAAGCAATTTTCTAAAGGTCAAGTGGAAGAACAAGTGTTTCAACGTTTTCTGCAATTTCATGGCTTATATCAAGAAGGGAGAAGCTTTTCGTAGAATGATGTAAATGGAAGAAAGAAAGGCATCAAAACATTCGCTTCGAATGTGCACTTTGTCACGTACATTCTCTTAATATTTTTACGAGCGATTTTAGCAAGAATATATTGCATCAAAGCAAGATTGTATGCGTTCGAAATAACAACTGGAGAAGTATGTTTGTTCTTTCAATAATGATAGCAACAATGATGCTGATTACAACAAAAACAACAATAATAATAATAGTAACGGCAGCAGCAATGATAAAAACTGATAACAATAGCAACAACGATAATGATTTTCAAATAATAATGATAATAGCTACAAAACCAACAATAATAATAATAATATCTCATCCTCATATAAATAATTGCCGATGATCGAGTAACCCACGTGTGCCAACTATGAAACTCGCGCCACGGCATGATAATTTCTTTTGGCAATGATAAACATGTAGGGAAATGTTTTATTGTAACAAGGCTGAACTCGATCCGGTAACTTAACTGTTTTACTGGTAAGACTGTATCATTTCTGGGGAGTGAAGAAACGAAAACAATTAACGCTATCAACTGGACTTTAGGGTTAATCTACTGGTGTTAGGGTTAAAATTTCAACTATCAAAATATTATCAAAAAACAGACAATTGCTTCGTTCAAATGTTGAAGAGTAGAAGCAATATTCACCCGCCATACCTTGACGGGCGACTTTTTAGTATAGATATAACAGCCAATGATCGAGCAACACTCCTGACGTCAGCAACAATGAAACTCGCGCCACGGCATGATAATTTGATAATATATTTTGGTAATGTTTCACATGCAGGTAATGGTTTTATTGTGGCAAGGCTTAACTCGATCCGGTCACTTAACTGTTTTACTGTGTTATTTCAGGGGAATGAAGCAACGAAAGTGGTGAACAATGAATGCTATCTACTGGAGTTAGGGTTAAAATTTCAACTATCAAAATATCATAAAACAGGCAACGGCTTCGTTCAAATGTAGACGCAATTTTCACCCGTCATATCTTGACTGGCGATTTTCTAGTTAATAATAATGATAAGGATGATGATGGTGATAACAACAACTTTGTGTAAAATGTTGCAATAATGCTTGTTACAGAAATATGAATAGCAATAGTCAACTTAGGGCAACTTATAGATGAATGAAACCAAGAATTTTTTTTTTTTTTTTTAAATAAAATCAAGTTCACAAAAAGATATTTTGTTGAATAGTTAATCCTTTATACAGACATCGAATAATGTTGACTGATTTCTTCTGTCTAATAATATTTTTTTTTTAAAAGGTATTTTACCTCTGAATGCATTTTTTTACTTCTCCATAGTTTTAGTTCGGCAGAAGGATTGCTTCAGTCTGAACTATAAACTCCTTACATTGGTGGAATTAGATGCTTTTTTGCAAGGACCCGGTATTTGCTGAGGTAAAATACTGGTATTTTCGGTATTAGCTGAAAATAATGAATAGTTACAGTTAAAGAATTTTCAATTTATCCTTTTAATATCTACATATATTTTAAATATACATTTCTTTTTCCGTGATACAGAACCAAAGTTCATCTATTGGTGTAAAAATTTGGCTTCAAATGCACGAACTAATAAAATATCATTAAATAAAAGTAGCAGAAAGATTACAAAATGATATCGTCATTTACTAGATGGTGAGATGAATTGCATTTTCGTGCACTTTTGTGCACCATGTTTTTATTTTCTCCATTTCCTGATCACTCACTTTTTTTTGTGAAAGTTAATTTCCAGTGCCATTTTGAATGCATTTTTGTCATATGAACAATTTATTTGACTTAGAGACATTATGTTTTTTACTATTATTGATATTTTATTACGACAATTGTTCCTTCATTTTATATTTGTTCAAAATACGTTTTCATAGATGAATACAATTTTGTACAAAATTATGAAATGTGGCAACGAAACAATATGTTTTCATTCATTTTTTGAGAAATTTCCAATACTGTTACTTAGGTATCACGTTTTAAAAATAGTGAATACCGGTATAGAATTTTCGATCCGGTATTGCAATCCCTAATTACATCAGTACACGAGAGCTGACTGGCCTATAGAACTGAGATATCAATATTACAGTATAGTACATCTTTTGAAAATTTTACCCTTTGAAGAATGTAAGCTCTGAAGTAGAATGTTGAAACTTGTGATGTTTTCAAAAACATAAACACTTAAATGAATCAATAGAAAGAATTTCTTTGACAATAACATTTTTCTTTGCTAATATTAAGATTCTGATGTCTCAATGACATGGAAAAAATATGATTGGGCCTTTTCATGAAATAGCCAGCATTTTATCACACACGTGGCAGCTCATAAATACTACCAAATCGCCCGTCAAGGTATGACGGGTAAAAATTGCTTCTACATTAGGACAAAGCCATTGATTGTTTCGTGATATTTCGATAGTTGAAATTGTAACCCTGACTCCAGTGGACAGCGTTAATTTTCAACCATTTTTTTTGATGCTTCATTCCCCTGAAACGACACGGTCTTACCAGTAAAACAGTTAAGTTGCCGGATCGAGTTCAGCCTTGTCACAATAAAGCCTTTCCCTGCATGTCCAAAACATATTATCAAACTATCATGCCGTGGTGCGAGTTTCATTGTTGAAACGCGCGCGTCACTTGATCATCGGCTATTATATATATGAGCTGTCACGTGCGAAACAAAATGTTCGTTTTTCTGCGGAATGACCCTATTTATAACTTGAGGAGTAATTTATCTACTTTTTAGAAAAACTCATTTTATGACATTTCCTAAATTTTTCAGATGGCCTTAATCGAATCACTCGTAAGATGTCCAATCCGGGTCAAATCCTGGTTCATTTAAGGGTAACGTTTGTAATTTTTGATCAAAAGGTAACGAATCCGTCCTCTACACTTTTTATTTTGAACAGAAGGGGACATATCCTGAATGAATCTGTAGTACAAACAATTTTTAGTTCAAAAGAAAACATGTTCAAAATCTTCAAATTTCACTTTGAAGTTTTACTTTGAACTAGTTTTGCTTTTTACTTGTTTCACTTTAAAGTACTTTGTATTGAAGCATAGTACTGCAACAAGAGAATATGAGAAGGTGAAATGTTAGGGTTTTGGTGAAAATAGAATTCGCAACACTAAGGTTTTCGTTCTCAAAAGGGCACTTACTTAAATCGGAGCGCTTTCATTGCTTACATTTCTCGCCGATGACATCACAAATGATAAAATGCCATTCACAGAGCAAAATATTTAATTCGCATCTTTGCTGACGCGTATTGGCAACGATATGGTTGATAGTAAGCGTAGAGCGCAATTTTATTTCGCTTCTTGATTATTATAACGTGCAAACGCGGTACTAAGATGTGCCAAAGAGCATCATTTGTGACGTCATTAAGACCACGCCTTGTTTGAAAAATCGGACATTTAAAAAAATTAATTAAAAAAAAACTGTTGTGTGGGAAAATGAAAGAATTTTCTGGATCCATGCTATTGTTTTTGCTTATTCTATCAATTTCAGTGACTAAAATACTACTTTTGACTGAAGGAAACAACTTCATTCTATATCCAGAAAAAATGATAAAACTATTTTGCTTTTACACTAATTCTTTCTTTCTTTTTTTTTCTTTTTTTTTAACTCTTGAACATTTTTGGAAAATTGATGGGGTTTACAAAATACTTCGGGGGTTACTTCGTCTATTACAAAACAATATAAAATGTTCACCATGAGCATTTTTGTAGCTACTGCGCCTATGATCGTGGTCCTAAAGTGTATAATAATGAGGGAAGGAATCAATCAATTTATTCCGAATGAACTGCAGACAAAGTATATCAAAACAAATTGTTAAATATATCCTACTCAATCCTTGCCAATAGATGACCTGTGATTTACGAAATTTTTATTGAATTGACATTAAATTATTTTTATTTTAAAGTGTCACTTTTAATGACAATGTGTCATTTTGAATATTTTTCATTTTTATATCTAATCTAGTAAGTCATTTTTGAATGTTACATTTAAACTGTACCACCATTGAAAATAAACCGCGGGCGTTCCGTGAAAAAGGAGGACATTAAAAAAAATTACACCTGTCAAAAAAATTAAGAAACTCATCTATAGTACAAGTTATTCATCGGAACTAAATGAATCTACTTTTCCTTGAATTCGCAAAGATTTTGGGACTAAGCTGTTGCAAATATATGATTTTATTGTTTATATATTTAAAAAGAAATTTGACTCATAGACGCTTATGTTAATGAGCTTTTCGAGAATGCCCTTTAATTGGATTACAACAAAAACTCATTAAGGCACGTACATCAATGCTTCTGATTAAACTTACTTAAACCAAACCAGTTATTTGATCAAGTGCAAGATAAGAGAGTGTATCATTTTTTAAATCTTCCATCAAGAATTAGCTCGGTTATTTACTGCGTCTTTACGTTTAGCATAATAAGTATTACAATTTATATGTCTTGAAAGTTATTTCCACAAAATGACATCTTTACCATGCAGCAATTTCATGAAAGCATCAATGATGCGTTGTTATTTTGTTCACGTAGTTCCACATCACAAATTTTTCATCATGACATTAGCAGTCCGAAATTGTATGGAGATGCAGATTTCAGCTCCCTTTTAGTTACAAAATTACATAGTTGTATTTTTATGTCACGTAATTACAGAGAGCATAGCACGAAAGTTAATCAATAACAAACTACCTTTAAAAATGTAATTTATAAAAAGAAACAAAAGAGGAAGAAAAAAACACGACGTTTATACTGTTTAGTTTGCTATTTATTATTCCAAAGAGCTTGTTTAAGAATTATAATAAAAAAGTCGCCCGTCAAGGCTTGCCGGGTGAAAATATCTTCTATTCTTCTACATTTTAAGGAAGCAATTGCCTGTTTGGTTTTTGTCAACATTTGTCAACACCTGTCAACATTTTGATGGTTGAAATTTTAACCCTAACTCCCGTGGATTAACTCTAAACTCCAGTGGGTAGCTTTCATTGTTGAACATTTTTTCGTTTCTTCATTCTCTTGAAATGACACAGTCTTACCAATAAAACAGTAATGTTACCGGATCCAGTTCAGCCTTGTGACAATAAAGCCTCTCCCTGCATGTTAAACATTACCTAAACATATTATCATGCTGTAGCGCATGTTTCATCATTGATGACGTCAAGAATGTTACTCGATCCTCGGCTATTATGTGTATATATGAGGATATTATCAAATTATCATGTCGTGGCAAAAGTTTCATTGTTGATGACGTCAGGAGCGTTACTCGATCATTTACTAGTATATATATGAGGATTCCGAAGAGCTTGTTTAAGAATATGATTATTCGCAATTCCAATACACTATATGAGGCGTTGTAGTCTCTCTGACCAATTGGTGCTGAAAGAGGTTTAACAAAGACTCACCTACCCCTACCAGGGCTCGACCGACTAACTGAAAGTGAGAACCAAGGCCTATACTAATTTGGAGGCCCTCTATGCAGGAGGCAGAGCCTGTTTGGGGGTTCATTGGAATGCATTTTTGAGGGCCCCACCTTTGTCTATTTTTTGAATTCCTTTTCTAGACGTCTATGGTCGTGAGGGTCCCTCGCAAATCCGACATGGTAAATCCACTACTGGCAGAACGAATAAAAATTCTCCTTTTAGAAAGTTTTTTCCAATTAATAAATCATTGATTTTTTAATATTCTTTATAAAAAATACATGTACTGTTTGTATAACTTTGATGCTATATAAAAGTCTTTAAAAAGTTAGACCCCTTCGGAACATGGGGCATCCGGCCTAGGCCTAGTCTGCCTGTGCGGTAATCAGGCTCTGCCATCCACTTACATAGAATATGACCTGCTAGGTGAGACATCTGCCTTGTCCGCACAAAATTAAAACGCTTTACCTCTTTGGCTACTTTTTTAAATCACCTAAAATGGCTTATTCGAGTTCTAGAACTACGAATTATTATTATAAAATTCTAATAATATTTGAAAGTTGAAGCTGACAGTGACAGACTGAGACTGAAGTCGTGTTCGTATAAAGCGATTTTTTAACTCGGGCTCACCAATTAGAACCACTCACCTAGAAGCGTTCTAATAACATTTTAGCCCAGTGGTTCCCTATCTTTTTTTACCCTTTATTATTTAACTTGATCGTTGGAGCTAATCAGTGGCGCAGCCAGAAAAGTTTTCTGGGAAGGGTTTTCAAAATCAAAAATTGTTGCTTTCCCATTCATTTACAATGCGTAATCAAGGGCGCCCATATAGGGGGGTAGGGGGGCTCAAGCCTCCCCTTAGAAAAAAGAATTTCCTTGCTTTTAGTACTTTTTTCTTTGCAAAAATGTATAAAAATTTCTTTTCCAGCCATTAATGAATAATATGAGCCAATAATGAATAAGTTATAAAAAAATGTCAAATCTTAACATCTTTAATCTGTACTAAAATCGGTTTCCATGGGGAAAATATTCTGCTAAACCATGAGGAAAATTTTTGAGCCCCCCTTAAAATTTTGCATATGGGTGCCCTTGTGCGTAATTATTCAATATCAAAGAATTTCTACAGATTAGTAATTTTTCATTCTAAGTAACTTCTTAAAAGCAATTAATAATTCGTATTGATGTCACTATGAAACGAAGAAAGTGGGAAAAGCACAGAATATTTATTATTAGTTTTACTTTAATCTTATTTTCATTTTTTGCATGTTTTTCGCGAGATCACTTAAAAGCTCCTCCTAAAATACATTCATGTATTTTTGAATGTCAAATGCTAGCTAATAACGGTTTCGATCTTTCGATGAGAATTGGTTAAGAGCCTCAGAAAATCGGGTGCGGTAGGCTTCCTCTCACTAGATGTCCCTAAAAAGGAGTTGTGCAGAGATGGAAGTGCCGAGGGACCATGATACCCTGTAGAACTTTATTGACACCATTTTAGCTATCTTATACCAGGAGGGACGTGGGGTGCTTATCATGAAATACAACTTTTATATTTAAGAATTGAAAACTAATTTCTGACTGCTTCCCGATTATTAAAAACAGTAAAATATTTTGTTGAAACCTATTCCGCTTGGAAAAGCTCAAATACTCTGCTTTTTCCCTTGATCTTAATGGAGGAAATGAATGTGCTTGTGTTCTGGGAGGGGTTTTAATCCCAAAACCCCTCCCGTGGCTGCGCCACTGGAGCTAATATTGTTGGGTAGGTGGCTCAGCAAACTGAAAGTATTTGACCATTTCACTTTGATTCACTTTCCTCTACATGGAAATGTTCTACGAGCACTAACCACTGACTCGATTCGAACGCAATCTAATGACTATGAGTTGATCTGAAGTGAGAAAAAAAAGTGTTTAATCCCGATTAAGATTAAACGGGTTAGTCCTAATCGGGATTTGCAATTTCTCAGGAAGCATTCTGAAAATTTCTAAATCTTACATATGTTCCTGTTATCAGGTCGACTCGCTGTCAAAACTAATGAACTGAACACTACACAGTCAGGTGAAATAAATTTAAGTTTTCAACAAAAAAATTGATTTCACCAAAATTATTTTCCAATTTTCTCACATTCGACAATAAAACATAACGCATACCGGAAGCATAATTTTTTTTTGGAAATCCATTTCCTGGAAATTTCAAATCAAAATTTCTTTTGTCCGGTTATCGAAGGCAAATTTTCTATCTTTCGATATGAGTAACTAACAAGAAAAACAACTATTTTCATCTCGAATTTCACATCTCATTTTAAGAAATGGCAGACTGCGAACGTTGGTTTTCATTGTTCTGCGGATTTATCACGAAAATTCTTTTGTATAGCTTTCAGCCATTGTTTTCGAAATACTTGGCATAGGTTTAATACGTTTCTCTTGTATCATACATCTTAGAAATCACGTGAAATGTTCTAATATTAGAATAACTCTTCATGTTCGAAGAACTGTAGTAGGTAACTACTTTCATGATTTGTGGAAATAAATTTAAAATTTTGAATCATAACTATAAAAACCATGGAGCAAATCACTTCGAAGTCATTGGCGTATACATAAAATTCTTAACGGGAGTTCCTTTAATTAAAAAAATAGATTTAATTGGATGCAAATTTATAGAGATACAGACAGAGCTGACCACGGGGGGGGGGGGGGGGGATTATGGCGCAACCAAATTTTTGAGGGGATTTTTAATTTCTTAAATTTATTCATTTGAATTTATTTATTGTTTTTTTACTTTAAATTATTAATTTTATTTTATTTTATTTTATTCTGTTCATATTTCATTTCATTTATTTATTTAGTTTGTGTGTGTGTATGTGTTTTTGGTATGACATTGGCGTACCACAGAACTTTTCTAATTCGTAACTCCAATAAACTATAGGGGGCGCTGCAGCCACTGGCTAATGGCGGATGAAAAAGGTAAAACAAACGCATGCCGTAATTTATAACTTGCTTTGACGCTTAGTGAATGACAGTAATTTTTCATCGTGTTTGTGGGAATCTTTCTTTTCTATTCTCCTGAAATTACATTACACCATAAACTGTCTGAAGCTTGTAATTTACCCGAAAGAAAACACGTGAGTGTTTTACTTTTTTCTTTAGTATTGTTAATCAGCGCAAGGTAGCGTATTCGAGCTCTGGAGTTGCGAATAAAATAATACTAATGATAATAATTTAAATAAATAAGTAAAACAAAAAATATCTTTTCAAAAATGAAACAAAAAAAAAGAGAGAGAGAGAGTTAAAAAATAAAAAAAGGAACCAGGGTCAAGAAAAAAAGGGGGGGAGGAATTGCGCCATTGAACTTGGGCGGGGGGGGGGGATGCACCACCCCTGGATATAGAAGATAAACATTGCCGTCTCGTCGGCAAGAAAAAATGATTCCTAGGTCAGCATCAGGCGTATTTAATGCATTGAAAATCTGAAATATGTGCTGCTCAAAATCTAGTCAAGTGCCACTCCATCGGAAGAGGGGCATTTTGTCCCATACGTGACAGACTCGTAACCTTCTTAAATTACTAGAAAGTCGCCCGTCAAGGTGTGACGGGTGAAAATTGCTTCTACATTTGAACGAAGCCATTGCCTGTTTGGTGATATTTTGGGGAACCGGACAAAACATCCAGCGTCCAGATCCATAACGTCCACGGACATAACATCCACGACCAAAACGTCCAACGGGCAAAACATCCGAGGGACATAACGTCCGGCGGACGTAACGTCCAACGTACATAACGTCCAACGGACACAATGGCCGACGGACAAAAGGTCCAAGGACAGAACGTCCACATTTTTGTACAGCTAGGACATAACGTCCAGTTTTCTGAGCAGGCTGGACAAAACGTCCGGATTTTAAAGTTTTACCTCTGTCTCAACCAATTTTGTTGAATATATTTGTGTTTGTGTGATATGTGGTGCAATCACCAGCAAAAAACGAGTTTTTAATATAGAATGAGTCTGTATAGGTCCCCCCCCCCACACACTGACATGATGGAAAAATAAAATTTAAGTATTAGGGTCCCCCTTTTTTAATATAAAATGTGTTTTACGACAAATGTAGCGTGGAGACGGCCCCAGTATTTTCACGTGATTTTCCGAATGGTAACCCTAACTCCTGTGGACGCGCTAATTTTCAACCACTTTTTTAATTCTTCATTCCCCTGAAATGACAGTCTTACCAGATAAACAGTTAAGTGACCGGATGGCGGCTTTTTTCGTGGAATGACCCTCAAGCGTCGTATTCTCACTTTGTATTTGAAATAAAAAAAATTCAGCGCAGAAAATGGGAGGAAAACGCTTGTAAATTTTTAAAACATAACATTTGAATGTTTATTACATAATGTAAATTCTAAATGTTAAACATCAAAATCATACGTGCCATTTGCCATTTTATCTTTAGATTTTTTTTTTTTTTAACGTATTTTCACTTTTGTCGTCTTTGCTATTTTTGCACTCCTGCAAAATGAATTTCTCACCTATAAAAAAAAAAGTCAAGGAGGATATTCACGCCTTGGATCCTTAGAAGGGGAAGTAAATGAGCTGCCTTCACAGATTTTAAGTTCTTGGTGATTTAGTTTTATTACATCGCTTGAATGAATGAAAATGAATCCCAACGCTGCGATAGCAGCCACACTGCATTTTAGTGTTTCCCTTGCTCAAGATTTTTACTTTCTTTCTCTGAATAAACAAGTGCAATCAGGCTGTCTGAAGCAGCGCAAATAAAACCATGATAAGCAAAAGTGCATTTATCTCTTAGAGTCAGTTTTCACACTGTTTCTACAAGCACTTCATATCAGTTTCCAAACACTATGCTCAAAGGTAGGAGCTAATTTATCACTTAAAATGCCTCCGACTTTGACAATGCTGCTATCAAGTGGGCTTTTCAAAATAGGATAGTGCCCTTTCTTCGAGGAAGAATTTCCAGCGCTGTGTGATAAAAAACGGTTATGCAGTAAATCAAAGGAAGAGCAAATAGAATTTAGATACCATCCATGAACATTTATTGCAGTGCCTATCTGATGAAAAGAGATTCTCCTCAAAAGACTGCATTGGCTCATCGGCTAAGTTCTCGTACTGGCTAGAACTCACAAAAGTTACTACAGCAGTCATAAAATATTTGTGCTACTTAATGATCTTGTACAACTCTTATATTAATTACATTGTTTTCTTATGCGGAAAAGAACGAATTTAATCCGCTGGTGCCGTTTTTAAAAAATGATTTAAAACAATTTACATATGTCATCGGCAATGTAGGAAATCCATCATCTTTGTACATTACCTAGGCCATCTATAACTACTGAGGCATTCTATGCATTACCTAGGTATATTTTGCTGAGGCATTCTATCCATTACCTAAGCATTCCATACATTACCGCGAGAACTCTATACATTACCTCAGCACTCTATGCATTACGTAGGCGTTTTTTACATTACTTGGACACTCTATGCCTTACCTAGGCACGTTTTGCATTTCCTTCCTTATAAGCATGCCATGCCCATGCACTCTGCTATAGCCTAGGCCTAAGCCATAATAATACCTAGGCACTCTCTATTCCTTTCCAACAGGGCTGTCGGGAACCAAGGCGGGCCCTTTGTCGTTTTGGTCCCCCCCCCCCCCATAAAACTAGTTAAATTTATACCACACCGATTTCAAGCCGGGTCTCTATTTTCCTAGGCTGACATGATCTCCGGTCCGGGCTGCTTAACAAGGTATTCTATACATTACTGGGTCTCTCTATGCATTCTCTAGGCATTCTATATATTTTTTAGGTATTATATGCATTACACAGGCGTTCTTTACCTCATCCGGGCACCCTATGCACTACTTAGGCATTCTAAGTTAACGATGCAGTCTAAGCATTACCTAGACCTAGACTTTCTATATTATCTATGGACTAGAAAGTCGCCCGTCGAGGTATGACGGGTGAAAATTGCTTCAACATTTGAACGAAGTCATTGCCTGTTTAGTGATAGTTTGAAAGTTGCAGTTGTAACCAAGGGCGCCCATATGCAAAATTGTAAGGGGGGGGATTAGATATTTTCCCCATGGGTTAGGAGGGTATTTTCTCCATGGAAACCGATTTCAGGACAGATTAGAGTCATTAAAATATTTCATTTTTAATAACTTATTCATTAATGGCTGGAAAATAAATGTTTTTACATTTTTGCAAAGAAAAAAGTACCAAAAGCAAGGAAGTTCTAATTTTAAAGGGGGGGGGGGGCTCGAGCCCCCCTTGCCCCCCTATATGGGCGCCCTTGGTTGTAACCCTAAACACACAAGGGCGCCCATATAGGGGGCAAGTGAGGACTCGAGCCCCCCTCCCCCTAGAAATCAGAACTTCCTTGCTTTTAGTACTTTTTTCATTTTGAAAATGTAAAATCATTACTTCTCCAGCCATTAATGAATAAGTTGTTAAAAATTTCAAATTTTAATGACTCTAATCTGTCCTGAAATCATTTTCCACAGGGAAAATATCCAGCTTAACCATTGGGAAAGTATCTGAGCCCTCGCTCCCCTAACAATTTTGCATATGAGCACCCTTGACCTTAATCCCAGTAGATTAACCCTATGGCCCAAGGTATGGCGGGTGAAAATTGCTTCTACATTTGAACTGAACGAAGCATTTGCCTGTTTGGTGATATTTTGATTGTTGAAATTTTAATCTTACTCCAGTGGATTAACCCTCAACTCCATAAGTATGGCGTTTACAGTTGACCGATTTTTTTTTTTTTTCACTCCCCTGAAATGACACAGTCTTACCAGTAAAACAGTTAAGTACAGTTAAGTGATCATCGGATCGAATTCAGCCTCGTCACAATAAAGCCTTTCCCTGCATGTCAAACATTGCCAAAATATTTTATCAAATTATCATGCCGTGGCGCGGGTTTCATTGTTGAAACACGCTGGTTACTCGATCATCGGCTATTATTTATATGAGGATTGCTAGGGTCCTCTATAGGAAGATATCTATACAATTCTAGCGTTTTTCATACATAATATGACACAAAAATTCAAAATATAATTTTTAAAAAACGATGTAGAAAGCTTTTTTTTCTTTCTTTCTCTTAATGAAAAGGAAACCAGTAGGGTTGTATGGAAATGGACATTTTCATTTCAATATGATGTAAACAGTATCAAAAAATCATTAACATTTAATATTTACGAAAAAAAAATCTACAGGCATTGTGCACACGTGAATTAGGTAGAGAAAGCTTGAAAACCTATTTGTTTCTGAAATATTCTTTACTAGCCAACTTATTACTTTTTGTGTCAGCTCAATAACTTAAAAGTAGAGACGAATTTCCATTTTATTCATTGTACATCAAAGAAAGCAAAAATTCCTTATCCCTTCATTTCATTTGGTTAATAAATCATTAATTTTTAACACAATGAATTTCAACCTCAAAGAAAACATAATAAAAAGCTGTTGAATTGATTATGGTTCCCCTACCCAGCTGTTGGGGGTCCCACAAAAGGAACTAAACGCAGAGCTAAAAGGGTGTGGGTCCGTGTGGGTCACTGGAGCACTTTTTTTTTTCTCTACAAGTATAAATCAATCTCAATGGTTGAAGTGCAGTTGAGGAAGGAGCATATTCAAGGTCGTGGCGGGACGTTCCCTTTTTCGGTTCGTTGTCGAGCCCCGAAATGTAGAATGACAAACGAATGCATTTCCGCCATTTTGGGGCATAGCAAGAAGCGTGACCATTTATTTATTATTATTATTATTTTGCTTAAAACGGAGCATCCACCATTTTGGCAATAGTATGATTGCCAGACGTCTCGATATGACCGGGACAGTCCCGGGTTTCTGACAAAAGCTCGGAGTCACGACCGGGGTTATGATAACATAGTCGCTTCGCGAGAATGGTTATGAACAATCTCACAAAGGGACCGTTCGCATTTTAATTCTCGTTTTAATGCAATTTCAAAAATGTGCTCCATAAACTTGCAGCAATATCTACGTTTAAATTAACTACCAGTTAAATAAAATGGTTTAAATTAAATATCAATTGAGATTCAGTTATGGAATGTTTGAATCATGGCCCCACTAGATGGCGCTGACGCTTAAGCGAAAGCGAAATGTATCCCAAGATCTTTAGCGAGAAGCTGAGGATTTTGGGATACAACGGTGCAACTTCCGGCTTCAGGATCAAAATTAACTGCAAATTGATTATTTCTATTTCCGAAACAATTTTTCCAAAAAATTTCTAAATTTCATCTTACATGATGAACCGAAACAAAACCAAAAGCTCCAATCAAGATGGGGAAAAAACGGATGCAATGCACCACTTATACTTTCCCGCTCAACAGATTTATGAAGAAATATTGAAAACTTATCCGAAAGAAGTCGATCCAAGATGCGTCGTGTATCTGACATCAATCTTGGAGTATTTAGCATTTGAAATAATTGAAAAGGCTGGAACTATCACCAAAGCAAGAGAAGGCACACAAATAACGAATCCAGATATTATGGCAGCAATCGAAAGTGACGCTGCCTATCAAGAACTTGTTCAAAAAGTATTAAAATAATTTCTCTGTGAATTCATAACTGTCCTCTACGTAGCCATTTTGTCTTGTTTTCTGTTTCTACTGTAATATTGTTACTGAAAATCGTGCTTCTATTTGATAACTTTTGATAGCTGAGGTGACTTTAGATGCAAGTTTCTTGAATATAAACATTAAATTTTGACTGGGTTGCTGGAATGTGATCGTTCGCCGAGATTGGCGATAAATAATGTCATTCAAGTTAGTTGGCAGATTATATCATATTTTAATGGAATTTTTAGTGTTGATTCATTGCGTGTTTCAAAGATTTCTTTTTAAAGATTGCAAAAAACACAATTTGAACTCAAGACGTCAAAATTTAAATTAGATGTAGTGTGCAGGATATTTATTGGATGCTGAGTGTTTGTTTTTTTGACGCCAAAGGCACGGTGCTGACGTATTTTAGTTTTGCTAACGAATAACTCATGTGACGAATAACTCATTGTGAGAACGAAACAATTGTCCCAAAATTTGGCGACCACTAAAAATTCTAATTGAAGTATTTTATAACGAGAAACCTTTTGGCCAAGCTCTCGATTGTCCATTTTTGTCACCAGCTTTGCGATATATCTCCATGTTGGCGAAAAAATTTAGATATCGAATTTGGTATCAGTTTGATGATTTCGAGGATTCCTAGGTTCAAAGCTCACATTGCTGATATTTGTTAATTGAAACTCTTTTAAGTCTTTTTGAAAACTGCGCTCACGAGAAAAATAGACAAGGTTTTAACAAATAATTGCGCTATTTGGCGACGTGAATCACTTGTTTGGCCTTGGAAAAGAACTAATTAGCGCCAAGTAGACGGCGAATGCAATTTTTATTGGTTACCTTTTTTTTTTTAATTTCAGAAAAATTCCTTAAAAGTAGGCTTGCCAGATTTCTGAAATGTTCAACCGGGACACCGGAATACCCCCCCCCTCCCTTGTCACCGGTATTTAAAAAAGTTTACACCCCTGTCTGTCTTTTAGAGTATTTTACAGGATAGTTCATTCTCAATGCTAAGAGTAAATCGTTACTAATTATGAACCTAAAACAAAGTTAATAAGAAATGACACAAGCAGATCAATTTAAAAATTTTACTTCTCGCAAGTTAATATTTATAAGTTATTTTAGTAAGAAGAAACACATTGAATGAGGAATAAAAAAATTGAACAATATTTACATATACTTTTCACTGGCAAGGACTTTTTTTAGAAAGTCTTTTCTGGTTTTAATCTTGTTATAAAAATCCTCACAAGTTAATCCGATATTAATTTTTCAAGTCAATGTTTTATGACAAAGTAATTATTCTAGATGATACTTCCCAGCTAATTATTTTTCGAGTATTTGGTCATCTGTAATCCATTTTTTTCCCCGGGACATGAAGTAAACCGGCCGGGACTCCGGGATTTTGTCAAAACCAGGACTGTCCCAGTCATACCAGGACTTCTGGCAAGTCTACTTAAAAGTGACTTGTTTATTTTAGGTTTATCATTTCCATGAACGGAATGCAGAGGTGTAATTATTCCATTGTAGACATAGGTCAGGCTATTTGTGCATCAAAATACGAATAAAATTTGAAGGCAATAAAAGCTTTTCTTTCGTTAGACATTAAGCCAAAGGTGACCATCGCCCAAAATCGTCGGTGGCGACCCCTCTCCCCCTCCCCCCCCAAATGCTGTGGAGCTGCCATTCCAGAACGAGAGCACCCCCTTCGCCCGAAATATAATCAAAAATACTCTCAAATTAACCCTCCTAAAAAAAATCAGTGATGCAATCTGCGCCATGCCTCCTCCCCCCCCCCCGGTAGGCACCCCGATTAAGCCTTGGTATCATCTTTAATAACAGATGAATGTGAAAAAAGAAAACATGCAGGAAAAACACTAAAAAAAGAAAGGGCATAACGTAACAAAATGGCCGTCATGTTAGCTTTGGATGTTGCACCACGAGTAATGAAAGAGGAGGGGGGAGATTTAAATAGCAAGCTCCATAAAAGGAGATTGTTATGATAGACCGAGAGCAGAGGGAATAGGGTAGGGAGGTTTTGCTGAGGGGTGAGCGTTCGAAATATTGTAAAGGAGATATTGCCTTTGCCTAGCGCACTGATGTAATTGAGCAGGGCGCCTACCCCTAAGCAGGATAGCCCTCTCCCCGCCCTCCCCAAGAGCAGTGGCGTGCACCCCAATACCATGAGGACTTCGTAAGAGTCCCCCCCCCCCAAAAAAAATGGGAAAATACCCCTGAAAACACCGCCTACTAAAAATTTCAATGGCGCAGTTTGCGCCTTGAGCCTTTCCCCTGGTGGACACTCCTGTACCTTAGGGTGGTTCAAAAAATTCTTTTTTCTAGCTTCAGTCCATTACACCCCCTATTTTTTAGACTTACTAATAGTATTATGCTGTAAAAGTTTTAGCTTCTCACTCAAATTTTAAGAATGTGCTCAATGACACCTTAATTTAATATTAGCCGTAGCTTAGAAAATGTCGCAAATTTAGAAACATTTAATTTGACCAGATGTTTTTTGTAAATAATTATTTTATTGCAATGTATATGCTTATTAGTAGTGTGTATAAAAAATAAAATATGTAGTATTGTTTTTTCAGTTCAATGAATTTTTTTAACCCCCCTCTCCATACTTATGAAGTTTGGGGGAGGAGGTTGAGCACCCTCTTTCAGTTGAAATAAGAAGCTAAAATTCTTCCAGAAAATTACTATCCGCAAGTCTAAAAATATTGAGGGGTGTCTTGTTATCTAGGAGAAACTTTTTTACATGTATTTTTGAAGCACCCTACTGTACCTACGTGTGTTGAAAATACACGTAGGTACAGTAGGTACACAGAGACATACGAAGCGCAGTAAAGTGGGGGGAATAGAATAACTCAGCTAGAATACGCAAACGTAAATTCTAGTGCAAATCCTACCACGTTAATACATATATTTCATTATTGTGTGCAGTGGCGTAGCTAGAACCGACTTTCGGTAGGGGGGGGGGTTACTTCTTTTATATATATATATATATATATATATATATATATATATATATATATATATATATATATGTATGTATAATCGCTTGGAATTTTTTCCTTTTCTTCTTTTTTTTTCTTTCTCTTCTCTCTTCTTTTTCTCTTTTTTTTTTTTTTTTTTGAGACTAACTTTTCGGGGGGGGGGGGGTTTGTCCCAAAAACCCCCACTTAGCTACGCCCCTGATTGTGTGATCAACTCCCAAGCGAAAATTCTGGATGAGTTAATGCATAAATGCCCTGGGGCCGGAGCGGATGCAGACTACATTTTAGGGGTTCTCAATTCAAGTTTCGGGTGCGAAATAAATTCTGAAAATGCTTGGGTGTGAATAAAAAGCACCAACTTAGCTAGAAATAAAGCACCTATTACATTAACGTTCCTAATTAATTTCATAAGCAATGAAAGGATGTTGTGTTTCAAATATTTACTTTAAAAATATTTAATGAATTGAAAATTACTATGATCGTTTCGTTTGCAAAGTATTTGAGCATGAAGTGTTTGGATGATATTGTCGGCGGTTTAGGGGGAGTCATGATCCCGGCAGATCAGGGGCGGATATAGTCTATCATGGTACGAGGGGGGGGAGGTCATGCTGAAGAATGACTCCCCAGAATTACTATATCGAAAAGATTGCTGAAATCGTTAACATTTTATTCATAAAGTGTTTAAACATAATGTAGAATGTAGGCGGACAAAATTGTCGACGGTTTAAGGGGGGGGGGGGGGCATGACCCAGAAGCGTTATTCCTTTGTTGACTACCCTAGTAAAAATGACCGGCTTCTGCCACCTTAGAAAAAAGCCGGTACCCGCCTTCAGCCGTCTTGCTGCAAGCCGGTACCGCCTTCAGCCGTCTTGCTGCTAGCCGGTACCCCGCCTTCAGCCGTCTTGCTGCTAGCCGGTACTGCCTTCAGCCGTCTTGCTGCTAGCCGGTACTGCCTTCAGCTTGAAGCTGGTACCGTCTTTGACCACCTAACTTGAAGACTGTCAAAGGCAGTACTAGCTTCAGGCAAGATGGTTCTATCACCTTTACAGCCTTTGACTGCCTTGATCAAAGCCGGTATCAACTTTCACCTCAATTGGTGAAGGCTGTCATTGCTCAATGCCACATTGTACCAAAGAGGAAAATCTACAGTTAAGTACCAATGACAATTTGAAAGATCAAGCAAGCAATACTAATTTGGTTAATGATACAAAAAAAAAAATTCCATTCGGTACCATCAAATCAGACAAAATATTGAAATTCTTGTCAAAAGGCACACGGCAACTAAACTTTGATTGCATACTTGCATACTTTTTATGATATTATACGTGCAGAATATTGATAGCGATAAGATTAAAATTTTTGTTCGTATAACTTCTTTGTTTTTTCACTATTCTGCAAACATAATAATAAAACATTATTTAAACTAATAAGATGCCAATTATAAGTAATGGATAAAAAATAAAATTACTTTTTTTCCCCAAAATAAACAAAAAAGTGTCAGATTGTGATTGTCTAGTTTCTTTTGGGTAGGATTTTTTTTTTAAAGCATTTTCTAAAGAAGGGATGTTATCACATTTTCGATACCTGAAATTGAAATCACTCACTGCATTTATAAAGTAAGTAATATATTTCATCGAAGAGGTTTATGATATGTAATCATATAAGCAGTTTATGAAACCATTAAAGAGGTAAGACTCTAAATGCTAAAATATTTGTAAATGTGTCAACATGTGCAACAGGAAGAATTAACTGACTATCGATGTCAACTACACTTAATGTGGTTCAAATAATGATTTTTAGGCATGCATTCATGTTCCTAATTTAACACAGCATTTAGAAAAAGACAAAATACTGAGAAAACAAATTATGCATCAAATATGATAGTGCAGTGAAGGGCTACAAGACCAAACGGAGGCTTGTTAGCATTTGAACACTTTTATTTATATTTTAAAACAATGTAAATTATTGTAGGACAAAGGTAAATCAAAAAAACATTTAGTTTTAATTTTTAAATGTTATTAGTGCAGTATGATTTTCACAGCTCTCTTTACAGGGCTGCTTGTTGTCTACAAACGAGCCGAGCAACCATGAAGAGCAAACGTAAACAAACAAATTCGTTAATAAATAAACTGATGCCATTTAAGTTTTTCTTGAGTTAAAAGATGGCGAAAGAAATAAAAACTTTTGCAACATTTTATTTTGTGTTCAAACTTAAACATATTCTTACTTAAATTTTAATTATTTTCCATGAAAATCATTAGCATTTCTTTGAAACAATTTTGTTGAAGAGCCTTACAAATTTAAAATTTATAGATTTGCGGTGATGTATCCACACTCTCCCGAGTATTCGTACTCCTTCAGGTAATTACCTACTCCTACTTCTTCCGCAAAAATAGAATGTTGTGTCTACGGCATGCCGGCATGGAGATTTGACTTTCCAACTTGTGTGAGTCACAGAACGGCTTGTTTTCACTGTATCGTTATCGAACATCGTTATTTTTTTAGTGTTTATTCAATCTCTACACACCCATATCTCTACAATGGGAAACAGGCATGATAGGTAAATAATATAGAGGCACGCCGTTCGCAGATACATTTGATGCTGTGCAGTTACGTTTGCGGTCTATAAATATATATGCTCACAAGCACACAGATACAAGCGTTATGACAACACTCATTGAAATGGATTCGGTCAAAATATATGTTTGGTTGCCTACCAATATTCTCGGGTAAATACATACATACAGACTTTGTGGAAAAAAACCCAAATTCAATTAGAGGTAATTAAAAACAAAATTTATGTTGAAATTTCAGTGATAATTTTTCACGACAAAAATACTGCTTTTCTTTCTATAAGGAAGTAAAAGTGGCTACTCCTTATGTCATCAGAAAAGGGTAAAAAATTAATTTGAAGGAATTTTCCGGGTAACCCGAGGTGGAATGAGCCCCAATTACCTTGGATTTTCAAGCTCTATTGTACATAAAGAAGGTCTGTGCTCAGCAGTGTCTACTCACCATTCATTTGAAGTCGACACACACACTCAGGACAGGATTGATCTGAGGAAGACATGCTCTACTGAGATGGCGAAACGAAAAATCTCGAAGGGGCAGAACAACCAAAAGGCCCTGCTTGGGGCCAACGGGAGTTCCCCCGTGACCGCGGCGTCCCTTCCCCTTCACGCCGGCAGTAATTCCAGCCAAGACATGACGAAGAATGATGACTCGCAAAGCCATTGCTCGTTTACATCAGCATACTCCGACGATGAGATGGAAGACTACCCAACACTCGAAGCCACATACAAGGATTTAGGCATCGCATGGTCAGGAATAGGTGAGACTGTTAACAAGTCATGATATGCAATTTTTGAAGGACTTAAAACAAAAACTCGTAACTGCAGGAAATAGGATAAAAAGTTTCTTACGACGAAATCGCCAAAGGAGATGCGGTACTACTGAAGAGAGTCATGTTCAGACACATGCATAACCCAGAAAATATTACTACAGCAGCACCAGGAGGCAGAGATCCTGCTCAAGAAGGTCGCCCATTTGGTAGAGGAAAACAAGATCCTTCACCAAAAGCTGAGCGGCGCCTCTAGCCAAAAGAAAAGAAAACCGGTCGTGCTTATCAACGCTGCCAATCCTAAGACCGTTATCGAGGAAATCAAGAAAAAGAACCCTGAAGAGGATTTTCATCAGGGAGGAGGATCATTACCCCCTCTTCCGAAAATGGCCAAGTTGAAGTGGAGAACTACGCTAAAGATCATGCTATCGACTTCCACACCCCAACCATCGCCTATATCCCTCCAACCCGTGTCGTAGTTAAAGGACTCCCATCTGACATTGGCCAGGAGGATATCAAATCTGCATTCTGGCAACTTCAGCAAGACGTGATTCACGTACTCCAATTCATCAACCGGAAAGGCCCTCTCCCCATCTTCTGCGTACATCTCAGGAAACTCGAAAGCAGAGAAGAGGACATTTTTTTACGAAAAGAATGAAAGTCGGGGATTTCATCGCCCATCTGGAGAAGTTGCATACCCGTCGTGGCCCACTCCAATGTTTCCGTTGCCAAAGGTAGGGGCACTGCTCCTACACCTACATCACGGAAAGGTGCGTCTTCTGCGCCGGCCCTCACCGACTGCAAGACTGCCCCAATAAAGAAAAAGGTCCCTTCTGCACCAACTGCGGATTGGCTCATCCCGCCAGAACTCTCGACTGCCCTTGGTGCCCCCAGATGAAGATGCGCTCCTGCCTGACTTCCGTACGCAACCCTGGGGAGAAAAGCTCCCCTATCCCTAAGAATGACTTGGTACTGATGCAGCTTGGCTGCTCCCTTCGGGCGCTTGACTCCCTCCTCCGGTGAGAAATGCTCACTAACTTACTGCCCCGTTCGCGGGGACGCAATGTAGCTTCGGCGTTTTGCGTTATACAAAGATTTACTTCCTTCAGTTTTGGGGTAAAAGAGCTCGGCTCTGTAGGCAAATTCAAAGACTGACCAACCGACCAGCAGTGTCTAAATCTGTCTTGTTAATATTTTTCCGACCGTTGTTAGAAGTTCCTGAAATAACTGTTGCACATTCCTGTTGGCTTACAACAGCAAGCTAAACTCTTTAGTGTTTTCATTATTGGTATAAAAGTAATATTAATCTGATTGCTTTGAAATTGTATTTATTGTATTCTTTAAACTTAATATAATTTTTTTTTTACATTCTTTTTAAAATTAAAGTATATTTTCCCCCAATTGGGGGAACTAAGTGTCCTGTTTGCATTTAGTTGTTGCTTTTTAATCTATTGTTGCTAAATGTCACAATGTTGTATGTTATCTCAGTATTGTATGAGATTACCCTAAGCACCACCTTGTTTTTTATTATATTTGGGATTATATAACCGCTTTGCATTTGAATCCATCTTCTTCAAATCTTAAAATACAATAGTAAAAATCATATACTTAGGCAGGGTAAAATAGGAATTGTTTTGTGAGATGCATTAAAACTGTAACCTTTTGTGTTATTTGCATAAGCTTTATCCTTGTCATTAGTATAGTAAGCTGGCGGTTTTTGGGCAGGCGGTAACAGTTGGTCAATGCCGGCTTTCATTGCCTTAGCCGGCTGAAGCCGGTCTCTACCGTCTTGGTCTTAAGACGGTTAAAGCCGGTCGTTACCATCTGAGATAAAGACGGTCAAAGCCGGCATTGACCGTCTTTTGCCGCCTGTCCAAAAACCGCCTTTAAGGCGGTAAAAGCTGGTCATTTTCACTAGGGTAGTGTGACTTGAGTGGTTGAATATGGCTGTTTTACATTTAGGTTGTAGGTACTGACACAAGTTCATTTTACAGCACTAACTTATTCTAAAAACGAGCTGATGTATGCATCACATGACTTCCTTGTACTCCGATTTAATGTCATTTTCCCATTATTGGCAGTTTTAATATGATTCAATAGTTTCTATAGTCTTCTCTCTCATATAATCTTCTCGCTAAATATCACCAACAATGGCCAAATAGAAACCAGATTTAAACTAGTATGTTGTGGCCATCACGAAACTTTCTTCTATATTTTTCTTTTTTTTTTTTTTCTGATCCCTCCCCATGCTTGACGAGGAAGCAATATTCCCAACAAAAACAAAATGACACATGCAAAAACTTGACGACTATCCCAATGTCTGAATTATTGCAAAAGCAAAGCAAAGAGCGAAAATTGAAAGTTATTTTAAAAGCCTTGCTTGAATGAATTACAAATATTTTATTTGTTAACAAACATAAGATGGCAACAGTTAAAAATTTTAAATCATTGAGATAATATTTCCTACCATTTCCATACAATTAAAATCACGAGAAATACGCAGACGACAATCTATTACGATTTATCTTTCTTATTGTTGCATTAATAAAAATATTTTTATTCGCAAAAAAAAAAAAAAAAAATCAACACCTCTTGGAGCGATTGGCGTCAAAATAGAACCAAAGCCTGTTTACATATGGATTCACATATATTCCAAATTTCAACCAGAACGTAGCATTACTTCTTGAGATAGGGCACTCAAAATGGAAAAAAAGAACGGGTGATTGCGCTACCCCCTTTTTAGCTGTTGACACAAAAATAAAATCAGTTCTTATACCCACTAAGGGCTACTTGCCGATAAATTTTTCTTTCATTCCGTTCATTATTTCTTGAGATACAGCAGTCACAATTGACGACAAAAAACGTTCTATAGCTCAACCCCCGTTTGAGTTATTGACACCAAAATTGAATCAGCACCTGTTCCTGTTAATACCAACATATGGACCAAATTTTGTTTGATTCCGCCAGTAACTTCCTGAGGAATAGCAAGCACGCGTAACTCGAAAAACGTCCCATTGCTCCACCCCCCTTGGAGGAATTCGCGCCAAAAACTAATGGGCACAAGTTCACATAGGGGCAAATATGTGTACTAAATTTCGTTCGATTTCATGCGGTAGTTTTTGTTGTAGAGCGGCCACAAAAAACTGGTCACACACAGACGTGACACACATACATACACACACACATACATACATACACACACACATACATACATACACACACACATACATACATACACACACACACACAGACAGACAGACATTTTCCAAAAATGGTCGAAATGGACTCAGCACACCTCAAAACGTTCGAATCCGTCAAAATTCGAAATTCGAAAATTTGCACGAATCCAATACTTTCTTCTATATATTAGATATAGAAGAAAGTAAAAAAATAAATAAATAAAAAAAAATCGCCAAATTTGTCACCGAAGTGGCGACAAATCTTGGCGACCAAAACATCGCCAAGTGTCCGCCCAATTATAACACCACGTGAGTTTACATCGAAATTAACAATGATTTCCCCCCCCCCCCCAAAAAAAGGAGAAAAAGACCCCCTTTGGAGCATACGAATGCAACCAAAAAAGAAGGTGCACAACTAGACCCCACTAGGAGTCAACGTACCAAATTTCAACTTTCTAGGACATTCCGTTCTTGAGTTATGCGACATACATACACACATACGCCCATACATACGTACATACAGACGTCAAGAGAAAACTCGTTGTAATTAACTCGGGGATCTTCAAAATGGATATTTTGGGTGTCTGTACGTTCCTAAGCACATATCCAAGTGTGGTCGAGTCGAAAAAAAAAAAAAACTCAACACTCATTTCGAGGTGAGCAAAATGGAAATTAAGACCGATTTTTGCGTGAAATTTTTTTCGCGAATACAATACTTCTTTTATTGTAAAAGGAAGTAATATAAGTTTTCAAACAAAAATACACCTTATATGTGTTTAATACATTATTCGTTAATATTCTGTGCATATAAATATTATGTTTACTGGATATAATAATTTGGACAATAGAGGGTTAATTACCAAATTACGCACAAAAAATTTCAGAAACTTTTTTTAACGACTACCGTGAAATTATTCCCTTTTTCTCACAGCGACAGCTTTTCTTTGTCGTCAAACAAAAAATACGATATACAGTCGAGTCCCGACTTATAGCACAGTCAATGAAGGTAAAAAAATAGGCTTTGTCGCAACTAATTTAGGGAAAGCTGAATTTTTGCAGGATGTTAGCAAATAAAGTATACACTAAAAAAATACAAAGTCCCGACCCCCATCCCTCTTGCTTTCTCCCCCACCCCCCTCCGAAACATTGCAAGAGCATTTATGATTATACCTTTTTCGTTCCGCAACTAATTAGGGGAAAGCTGAATTTTGGCAGGATGTTAGTACATAAAGAAAACACTAAAAAGCCACAAAGTCCCGACCCCCACCCCTCTTGCTTTCCCCCCACTCCCTCCGAAATATTGCAATAGCAGTACTATGATTATACGCTTTTTGTGTCGCAACTAATTAGGAGAAAGCTGAATTTTGGCAGGACGTTAGTAAATAAAGAAAACACTAAAAAAACACGAAGTCCCGACCCCTACCTCTCTTGCTTCCCCCCCCCCCCCCACCCTCCATGAAACACTTAGACTATCAAGAGCAGCAGTATGATTATTCGCTTTTTTTTTCGCAGCTAATTAAGAGAAAGCTGAATTTTTGCACGATGTTAATACATAAAGTGTACACTAAAACCTAGACAGTCTCGACCCCAACTCCTCTTGGTACTTCCCCCCCCCCTCCTTCCGAAACATGGCACACTGATCAGTTCAGTACTATGATTATACGCGTACAGCTCGAAAATTTATGATGTTACCGGGGTGTTCCTTTTTTTATTTCACTCCTAACAATATTATAAACCAGTGGTGCCCAACCTAAGGCCCAGGTGCCGTTTCCGGCCCGCGAAGCTGATCCGTGTTGTCGGTTGTTTTGTGTAATGTTACAACTCGAAGAGCACGATTAATGACAATATTACAAATTGTTAGCCAAATATTTAGAAATTGGTTTCTGAAAACATTGTTGGGGACCACTGTTATACACAAATTATGAAACATATACTTTTTATGTAGATAGCTCAGTTTCACCATTTTACCAACTTAATCATATGCAGAAATCTCACAACAAAAACCAACTAGTATGTTGTGGCCATCACGAAACTTTCTTCTATATTTTTCTTTTTTTTTTCTGATCCCTCCCCATGCTTGACGAGGAAGCAATATTCCCAACAAAAACAAAATTACACATGCAAAAACTTGACGACTATCCCAATGTCTGAATTATTGCAAAAGCAAAGCAAAGAGCGAAAATTGAAAGTTTTTTTAAAAGCCTTGCTTGAATTAATTACAAATATTTTATTTGTTAACAAACATAAGATGGCAACAGTTAAAAATTTTAAATCATTGAGATAATATTTCCTATCATTTCCATACAATTAAAATCACGAGAAATACGCAGACGACAATCTATTACGATTTATCTTTCTTATTGTTGCATTAATAAAAATATTTTTATTCGCAAAAAAAAAAAAAAAAAAAAAAAAAAAAATCAACACCTCTTGGAGCGATCGGCGTCAAAATTGAACCAAAGCCTGTTTACACATGGATTCACATATATTCCAAATTTCAACCAGAACGTAGCATTACTTCTTGAGATAGGACACTCAAAATGGAAAAAAAGAACGGGTGATTGCGCTACCCCCTTTTTAGCTGTTGACACAAAAATAAAATCAGTTCTTATACCCACTAAGGGCTACTTGCCGATAAATTTTTCTTTCATTCCGTTCATTATTTCTTGAGATACAGCAGTCACAATTGACGACAAAAAACGTTCCATAGCTCAACCCCCGTTTGCGTTATTGACACCAAAATTGAATCAGCACCTGTTCCTGTTAATACCAACATATGGACCAAATTTTGTTTGATTCCGCCAGTTACTTCCTGAGTAATAGCAAGCACGCGTAACTCGAAAAACGTCCCATTGCTCCACCCCCCTTGGAGGAATTCGCGCCAAAAACTAATGGGCACAAGTTCACATAGGGGCACATATGTGTACCAAATTTCGTTCGATTTCATGCGGTAGTTTTTGTTGTAGAGCGGCCACAAAAAACTGGTCACACACAGACGTGACACACATACACACACACATACAGACAGACAGACGTTTTCCAAAAATGGTCGAAATGGACTCAGCACACCTCAAAACGTTCGAATCCGTCAAAATTCGAAATTCGAAAATTTGCACGAATCCAATACTTTCTTCTATATATTAGATATAGAAGAAAGTAAAAAGTAACTTCAACAAATTAATAGCTTTTTATCATTACGTCTTGGAAAGAAATGTTTGAAAAAATTTATAGATAATAATATGATAATAGTCATTTTCTTGAAATGGATCAACAATGTAATGACGTTCACTTAAAGTTTTTACTACCATAATGGAATTATTTGTTACAAAAGTTTATAATTCGTTTGTGTCGGCGATAGTCTACAAAATAATGTTAATGCTTGGCTAACTATTTAAGCTTTAAATAAATCAGGAATAGTATATTTAAACTGATTATTTTCTCGCAGCGGATATTATTAACGTTTAATATTACATTTGGTTTTTATTTTTAAGTCTTATATAAGGGACCATCTTCTAATATTTCGTTGGTTTGGTCCGAAATATTGTTGCTGTGCATTTCACTACAGTGTCCGCACATAGACGTGCAATCGAACCTAGCTTTACGACAAATACAGTTTGAAACACATAATCTTTTCAATTTCAAGATACTAAGAGAAGTTCACTTGAAGCAGAGGTAATCTTCATGAACTTAGGAATCAGTCTGTTGCATGAAGTATAATGACAACCCAACTCTTCTGGGGGAAGTTTAAAACCTAACCAAGTTAATCTGGTGTTGACCCTAAAAATTCTGGTGGAAACTTTAAAAAGATGTTGACGAGTGACGTCTGAAGTTGGTGGAAGCTTTGTTAAATCAAAAGTGGACTTTAGGGACATTTTTGTGATTACTTGCTTTTCACAAACCTTTATTCAAACTTGGTTAGGTTTTAAACTTCCAGTAGAAGAATGGGTTTGGAAATATATTTCTAGCAACAGACTGATTCCTAAGATCATGACAATAACCTCTCTGCTTCAAGTGAAATTCTCCTACTAATATCTTGCTCTTGCAACTGTAAAACATTGTGTTACAAACTGTAGCTCTCGTAAAACTGGGTTCGATTGTATGTCTATGTGTGGACACTGTAGTGGAATGCATTGTAACAATATTTCAGACCAAGCCAACAATTTGTTAAATGACCCCTTATAAAAGAAAAATTGTAGTTATAATAACTGGATGCCCTCCTTTTTTTTGTTGTTGTTGAATGCAACCTGTTTTTCAGAAACCAGTTGCTACATAATCCTTGAGTTGTAACATTTCGCAAAACAACGGTTCACACTGATCAGTTTGACCGGATGTGACTCGTCACTCGTGGGACGTAGGTTGGGCACCACTGGTTTATAATATGGTAAGAAGTGAAATAAAACGAGCTGATGTGTGCATCACATGACTTCCTTTTACTCCAATTTAATGTCATTTCCCCGTTACTGGCAATTTTAATGTGATTCAATAGTTTACTCTCTAAATATCACCAACATGGCCAAATTGAAATCAGATTTAAAAAAAAAATCGCCAAATTTGTCGCCAAGTTGGCGACCAAAAGACTGGCGATATATCGCCAAGTGTCCGATAAATTATATCACCACTTGAGTTTACATCGAAATTAACAACGATTTCTCCCCAAAAACGGGCAAAAGACCACCTTAGGAACATCCGAATGCAACCAAAAGAGAAGGTGCACAACTAGACCGCACTAGGAGTCTACGTTCCAAATTTCATTTTTCTAGGACATACCGTTTTTGAGTTATGCGAGATACATACACACATACACACATACGCACATACATACGTACATACGGACGTCACGAGAAAATTCGATGTAATTAACTCGGGAATCATCATTATGGTCTACACGTGTCTTAGGCACTTATCCACGTGTGGTCGAGTCGAAAAAAAAACTCAATATTCATTCGGGGGTGAGTAAAATGGAAATTAAGGTCGATTTTTGAGTGAAAATTTTTTCGCGAATACAATACTTCCTTTTTTGTAACAGGAAGTAAAAAAGGAATACTTTGGTATCTGTATCATCATTAGTTTTCGAGTTGTAAGCGTATAATTATAATACTGCTATTGCAATGTTTCGGACGGGGCGGGGGGGGGGGTAGCAATAGGGGTAGGGACTTTGTGGTTTTTTTAGTGTATACTTAGTACACCAACATCTTGAAAAAAAATCAGCTTTCCTCTATTTACTTGGGACACGAAAAGCGTAAAATCATAGTACTGCTCTTGCAATGTTTCGGAAGGGGGGGGGGATAAAGAGGGGGCCGGGACTTTGTCTTATTTTAGTGTATACTTATTGTACTAACATCTTGAAAAACATCCGCTTTCCCCAAATTAGTTGCGACACGAAAAGCGCATAATCATAGTACTGCTCTTGCAATGTTTCGGAGGGGGTGGGAAGGAAAGCAAGAGGGGTGGGGATCGGGGCTTTTTACTTTTTTAAAAAATTCATTATGTACTAACATCCTGATCCTGACAAAATTCAGCTTTCCCGTAATTAGTTGCGACACAAAAAGCGTATAATCATAGTACCGCTATTGCAATGTTTCGGAGGGGGTGGGGGTCGGGACCTTGTGGCTTTTTAGTGTGTACTTTATGTACTAACATCCCGCCAAAATTCAGCTTTCCCCTAATTAGTTGCGACACGAAAAACGTATAATCATAGTACTGCTCTTGCAATGTTTCGGAGGGGGTGGGGAAGAAAGCAAGAGGGGTGGGGGTCGGGACTTTGTATTTTTTTAGTGTATACCTTATGTACTAACAGCCTGCAAAAATTTAGCTTTCCCTAAATTAGTTGCGACACGAAACCTTTATTGATTGGGCTATTACGCGAGGGTTGCGTTCCAAGACACCTCGCGTAAGTCGGAATTTCGCGTTGTTCAACAAGGTATGTTTAGTAATTTTTTTATAAGCATACCCAATTGTTTCAGACGTTTGTAAACACTTATCATAATGTTTCAAACTATTTATTTACTATATATTGCAGTATCTTTTACAGAGAACCGACTTTTTCTCTATTTTAGAAAAAGCGTTATTATTTGACATAAAATTTTGTAATTTAGCACAAAATCAATGATTAATGGGGGAGAGAAACTTAAAGTAAAGCAGTACGGGGTAGTTATAGTATGTACACTACAGCATTATTATAGCAGTTAACAGTATAGATATAGTAAATATATTTATAATTTAAAAAATGAAGAAGGTTTATGCAGCGCGATCAGAATGCTATCAGAATGTATTGTAACGGATTCGGTGCGACTTCCACTTTCTTGAAATGAAGACACAGTTCTTGATAAAGCACAGGAAATTTATTTACACTATGTACAGGAAAGATCGTCAACAACTGCTAAATTATTCATCAACAATTAAGCAACTATCACACAACACCGTAAACTCAACGTTTACACACGTATTTACTTCCAAATACGAAAACAACACAGCGAAATGCTTCGCTATAAACAGAGCTAATACACTCTCAGTTCGAAATCCTCAATCGAAACTCACTCTTATCCAGCGTAACCGTTTATATAACACCGAAAAGAGAGCTCTCAAAGATTCCAGAAAATGCTACAACGTTCTACAACTACACTTCCATTGATAAAATCAGTGAATGAAATAAGAAAAAAAGAATAGGGGGTTGTATACTTTAGCCATATGAAAAGGGGTTGTATATTCATTACGGGAAACTATTTACAGGTTACGTTACTACAATAATTACTATTTACAGGATTTGTAACATTGCCCCCTTCCTAAGGACTGCACGTCCCGGGCATTACAATCCCCAGAAAGGGTGCAAACACAAGTCTATCACAAGTTCACAAATACACACATTAAATAATAACCAATAATGCATAGGAGACACAATAATAACAAGAAATATTACTAAACATTAAAAGCAAAAATTATCTACAACTTTTATGTTATCAACCATGGTTGTTTACGTAATACTCATGAAATATGGCCATAGTATGGGGCTAACCGATCATAATGTACAACCCTAGGTTTTGCATTAGGTGATTTTTGGATCCTCACTACGACGTCATTTAGTCGGTTAAGGACTTTGTAGGGTCCATCCCAATGCGACTGCAATTTGGGTGACAGACCTTTCCGTCGGATGGGATTCCATAACCAAACCTTGTCGCCTTCGTTGAATTCATGTCCAGTAGACCTTGTGTCGTATCGGGTCTTCATCTTCTCCGCCGCGATGTTGATTCGCTCTCGTGCGAAGTTATGAACGTCTTCCAACCGGGCCTGGAGAGCCTGGATGTACTCCTCAGGTGATGAAGGCGCATCCGGAGAACGACCAAAGACGAGATCACAAGGTAGCCGAAGCTCTCGTCCGAAGAGCATCTGAGATGGGGCATATCCGGTAGTCTCGTGGACAGCACTGCGGTAGGCCAGCAGGAACAAAGGTAGCTTCTTGTCCCAATCCTGTTGATTTCTGGATACCATAAGCGAGAGATTATTTAGGATTGTGCGGTTAAATCTCTCCACCATGCCGTCCGATTGTGGGTGTAGTGGTGTTGTTCTAGTTTTCTCAATTCCGAAAATTTGACATAGGCCCTTAAACACAGCAGAGATGAAATTCCTCCCTTGATCGGAATGAATCTGCAAAGGTGTTCCATATCTCGAGATCCAATGTTGGACTAGAGTCTCGGCTACGGTGGTAGCTTCTTGATCTGGAATGGGATATGCTTCCGGCCATTTGGTGAAGTAGTCGATGGAAACAAGAATGTATTTGTTCCCATCAGGAGTTCTTGGTAGAGGACCCAGGATGTCGATCCCAATTCGTTCGAAAGGAGCTCCAACGTTGTACAGATGTAGCTTCCCTCTGCTTCTTTTCTTCGGTCCTTTACGAGCAGAACAGGCGTCACAAGAATGGCACCACTTCTCCACGTCATCCTTCGCCTTGCTCCAGAAGAAGCGCTCCCGAACTTTATGGAGGGTTTTCAACACACCAAAATGTCCTCCAGTCGCACTACTATGTATTTCTTTCAGAACATCTGAAATCCTTGATCGGGGAAGTAGTAACTGCCACCTAGATGTTTTGCCGTCGTCAGATTCCCATTTTCGGTGTAGCACGCCGTTCCGTAAATGGAGCGAGTTCCATAAAGCCCAGTATCTTTTTGTTGCAGGACTGAAGATGGAAACGTAATGCCAGCTAGGTCGCCGACTGTCACTTTCCATGAACTCCAAAATTGGTTTTATGTCGGGGTCTTCAAGTTGATCTTTTCGAACTTGGTCGTCACTCCATGGATCAGGTTCTGATGATATTGGAGTCACTGTCACCTGATAGGCGGTAGGGCTAGTCGTTCCATACTGTTTCTCGATTCGGGAACAATAGTGGCAGTTCTCAGGACAGGGTCTCCTTGATAAAGCGTCAGCATTACCGTGAGACAACCCTTTTCGATGCTTGATCTCCATGTCATATTCCTGGAGCCGCTGTATCCATCTGGATATCTGACCTTCCGGATTTTTGAAGTTCAAAAGCCAAGTTAATGAGGCATGATCTGTCCGAAGCAGAAATTTTCGGCCGTAGAGGTAATGATGGAAGTGTTCTATAGCTTTCACTATGGCCAGTAACTCCTTTCTGGTGACGCAGTAATTTCGCTCCGACTTTGATAAGCATTTGCTCCAGTAAGCGATGACATGTTCATTTCCGTCAATTTCTTGGGATAAAACAGCTCCGATGCCCTCGTGGCTCGCATCAGTGTCTAGGATGAAGGATTTTTCAGGCTGAGGATAGGCGAGGATAGGCGTTGATGTTAAAGCCTCCTTCAGTCGTAGAAATGCATCTTCGCATTCTTTGGACCATTCAAACTTTTGCTTGCTCTCCGTCAGCTTATGCAAAGGTCGTGCAATGTTGGAAAAACCCTTCACAAACTTCCTGTAGTACGTGCAGAGCCCCAGGAAACTTCGCAGCTGATGGATGTTTTCGGGACGACTCAACTCTTGACCGCGGATACCTTTTCTGGATCGGTTTGTACACCTTCAGAAGAGATGATGTGACCAAGGTAGTTCACTTCCCGGCGGAACAAATTACATTTAGACGGGCTTAACTTCAGATTGGCTTCCTTAAGCTTTTGCAGCACCTTCCTAAGATTTGCCAGATGTTCTTTGAAACTGCATCCCACGATGATGATATCGTCTAAATAGACCAGACAGGATTCGTAGGAAAGTCCTCTTAACACTGTCTCCATAAGACGCTCGAACGTAGCTGGTGCATTGCAGAGGCCGAAGGGCATCACTTTAAACTGCCACAAGCCTTGTCCAGTTGTAAACGCTGTCTTCTCTCGGTCATCAGGGTGTATTTCAACCTGCCAGTAGCCGCTCTTCAAGTCCAGGGTCGAAAACCACTTGTGTCCGGAAAGAGTGTCCAAGGTGTCGTCTATCCGTGGAAGAGGGTAGCTGTCTTTCTTGGTGATTTCATTCAGCCGTCGGTAATCGACACAAAATCTGGTGGAGCCATCTTTCTTTCGGACCAAGACGATGGGAGAGGCCCAAGGACTGGATGACGGCTCGATTACATCATTCTCCTTCATCTCTTTCAGGAGGGTCTCAACCTCTTCCTTCTTGGCGAACGGTAGTCGTCTTGGATGCTGTTTAATAGGGGGGTGTTCTCCAGTGTAGATCCTATGCTGCGTTAAATTCGTACGGCCAACATCCTCCGATGTAGATGAAAACAGATGCTTGAAGTCATCCACCAATTGTTCCGCAGCAGTTCTTTGATCTTTCGATAAGGGTGCACTCCCAATTAACTTCGATGTCAAGGACTCAGAAGACACAGTCTCGTGGGAATTGATTCTTCTAATGATGCAATTTACTGGAGTACAAGTTGCCAGCACTTCACCTTTCCGGATATTCCTTGGCCTTTCACTCACGTTGACGACTCGCACAGGAATTACATCTTTAGAATGGTCCACCAGCGTAGATGCTACCAGCACTCCTTTTGGGCTATTGCTTAAGTTGGGGTATTCAATGAGTCCAAATCGAAAACTATTGCTTTCTTCAATGGAGCCAGGTATTAATGATTCTGACCTTGAAGGAATCGATAAATCTGTTTGGGCTATTATTTGATGAGCGGATTTTACATCACTTTCTGCGGGGAAAACGGCTATGTCTTCTCTCATCGAGTGCAGCTCATTTGTCTTGAAGTCGAGGTTGAAGTCATACTTCTTTAAAAAGTCCAATCCGAGAATGAAGGGGTCTGTGATAGCAGCAACGAATGCCGTATGATGGTAAGTGGCATTTCCAAACACAATTTCTAAGTTTACTTTACCTTCAATCTCGATCTTGTCACCTGTCACAGTTTGGAGGGTAACGCAGGGCGGCGTCCATAGAATGTTGAGTCCAAATTGACGAGCCACATCTGTTCTAATGATAGTAACATTGGCTCCAGTGTCAATAATCAGTTCGCAGGGAAACCCGTTTACGTATGCGTAAACAAACAGTCCATTACTGCCGCCACTCGTCGATGAAATCTGGAAAACTTTAAGATGGGGCTCATTCCAATTTGGCTTCCACCGCCCCGCGAGATTGCCATGGCTTAGTTTTCCTGGACCTGGGAGGGAGAGGTGCTCTTCCCTCTGGTTTCTTGGCGAGCTTCACAGTTTCTTCGTAAGTGACCCTCGCCGCCACATTTCCAGCACTTAAGTGATTGTCCATTTTGGTACTTGGGAGTCGAAGTCCTTTTGAGGATTCCTGCAATTTCTTTTATTTGCTTTTCCAGTTCAGCAAAGCGTGGCGAAACCGGAAGGGTCTGGAGAATGTCCGCTGCGTCACCTCTCAGGGATGCTGCAAGATATCAGGCCTTGAGCAGAGTCCCATCCGTTCGCTTCCGCTACTATCATGAATTGAGTTTTGTAAACCTGCCACGAAGTTTTCCCATCAAATGTGGCAAGTTTAATGGACGGTCGAGCAACCGATGAGGGAGCGCCAAACTGTACAGTGCTGCTTTCCGCGGTCGCCAATCTCCTTTCCACGTCCTTAAAGATCTCTTCTTTAAGTAGATGTAATCTTCTATCTTCTTCTTCAAATTTATTTTCTACAGCATTGAATCGGCTTTCAACGGTATCAAATTTTTCTTCAATAGCATCAACTCGATGCTCTATGTCATTAAATTTATTTTCCATCACAGTCTTTACCGAAATAAGGTCGTTTTTAATTTCTTCTTGGTTAGACGTTAAGTCCTTTTTCAGCACCGTTAAATCGCTTTTTAACTGGTCTTGATTTGCCAACATACTTGCAGTCAGATCACTTTTTAATTGTTCTTGATTAGCCGCCATATCATTTTTTAATTGTTCTTGATTAGCCGCCATATCATTTTTTAATTGTTCTTGATTAGCCGCCATATCATTTTTTAATTGTTCTTGATTTGCAGTAAAACTTGCAGTCAAATCACTTTTTAATTGGTCTTGATTAGCCGCCAATTCATTTTTATCAGAGTTGATTGCATCAAGAAGTTGTTTTAATTGTTCATCCATTGCGCGAGTAATCACCATAAAATTAAAGTCCAAATTCAAAAAGTTTTTATGAAAAAATGTCCAAAGTCACACTTACTCCAAGAAAGTCCAGAAGAAGCCCCACGTTGGGCGCCAAATTGTAACGGATTCGCTGCGACTTCCACTTTCTTGAAATGAAGACACAGTTCTTGATAAATCACAGGAAATTTATTTACACTATGTACAGGAAAGATCGTCAACAACTGCTAAATTATTCATCAGCAATTAAGCAACTATCACACAACACCGTAAACTCAACGTTTACACACGTATTTACTTCCAAATACGAAAACAACACAGCGAAATGCTTCGCTATAAACAGAGCTAATACACTCTCAGTTCGAAATCCTCAATCGAAACTCACTCTTATCCAGCGTAACCGTTTATATAACACCGAAAAGAGAGCTCTCAAAGATTCCAGAAAATGCTACAACGTTCTACAACTACACTTCCATTGATAAAAGCAGTGAATGAAATAAGAAAAAAAGAATAGGGGGTTGTATACTTTAGCCATATGAAAAGGGGTTGTATATTCATTACGGGAAACTATTTACAGGTTACGTTACTACAATAATTACTATTTACAGGATTTGTAACAGTATTTTATCAACGTTCATATGTGAAATGAAAAAAAAGTTAAGAACCGGAGCGGTTATTTGTATAAACTAAAGCAAAGCGTTGTTTAGACTAATACAGTGGGTGAACTTCCGCTTTCAGTGATGCTAAAGGGATGAAAGTCCATTCACAAAATCAGTATTTAGTAGTGATGGGCATAATCGAGATCTTTTGATAATCGAGATCTCGGGAATCGAGTACTTCTGATAATCGAGTGATTGATAATCGAGATCTTTTTTAGTCGATCACTCGAGTGATTGATAATCGAGATCTTTTGAAATCGAGAACTCGAGCGATTGACTTCTCGAGATCTTCCGAATCGAGTACTCGAGCGATTGACTTCTCGAGATCTTTGAAATCGAGTACTCGAGCGATTGACTTCTCGAGATCTTTTGAATCGAGTACTCGAGCGATTGACTTCTCGAGATCTTTTGAATCGAGTACTCGAGCGATTGACTTCTGAAATCTTTTGAATCGAGATCTCGAGATGTTTTAAATCGAGATCTCGAGATGTTTCAAATCGAGATCTCGAGACGTTTGAATCGAGTACTCGAGTAGTTCATTTTCTGAGCTTTTCCAAAATTGAGTTGACTGCTCGGGGGTGCCCACTAAAAGGGGGTGGGGCATGGCGCAGCCTGTGCAACTAAAATTTTTAGAGCCGGTATTTTGAGAAGGTTTTTTTTAATCTCATTTTCGGAAGGGGGGAGGGGGTCCATGGCGCAGCCTGCGAAACCGAAATTTTTAGAAGCGGTTTTTTGAGAATTTTTTTTTAAATCTCATTTCGGGAGGGGGGGAGAGCTCTTTCTAGACGGATGCTCCGTAACATTTGAGAGGGTGCGCCATCACCCTGCGAAAGGGGGGAGGTGGACTCCCTTGACTTCAGTTGAATTCCCGAGTTGTTTTGGCAGAGGTGCGCTCGAGATAGGAATGTGACATTTAGCCTACCATTTAGGGGTATAACAAGGGGTGAACCCTCCTGGCTTTTAGAAGTTTTAGGTTAAGTTGGGGGGGGGGGGTATTGACACCCCCTTTTAGAAGGGGAATCAATACCACTCCCCCCAAATTCCATGAAAAATTCTAGTTTTTACATTTAAGTGGTATAGTTTTTTGTTGTTTTCCGATAAAATGAGCAGATACACCTTTTGTTCCCTTACCCTCCGGTAAAGTTCGAAATGCAAGCTTGTTTTAGGGGGTCGATTCGATAGATTTTTGTCTTCATTTTGGGGTCGCAATCCTTGGGGGATGCAGGTTCGACTAGATTCCCTGTTAGCTTGTCAGAAACTAGGATCTCGGCATTTGGGCGACTGAGTGATTTATTCGAACGGTTATGCATTTAAACTAATGATTTTCAGTTATCACGTGATTATTTCGAATGGTTTCGGGCTCTCAAACACAAAGTTAATAATGTAAACAAGTAGGGGAATAGTTGCTCTGCGCAAAAGTACTCATTCTTTCCTAGTTTATAGCTTTGCTTTTTTTTTTTGGATGTTTTTGGAGAGATTTGTTACGTATATTTATCTGACTAATGCATGAGGAGGAAGTGTGAAATATTTCTGATTGCGTTTCCCAGAGGATTGGGATTCCCTTCGCATTGAAAAGTGTACAAGTGTGGTTTGACGTGCATTGAAGTTCATGATTATTTTTTTTCTTTCTTGATCCGCTCTTTTTTATTTTTCAATATAGAATAACAGTAAAAGTGTTGGGAATGAAGTAGAAATGTTTCTGAGTGCATTAAAAAGAAATATTGAAGTTTGTCGTGTGGGATTAATTTTAGCTTCCACTCTTCGGCCCAATTTTTAAATAAAAATTACATTTTATACAGATTGTTTTTTTTTTTTTTTGAAATTCCATACGCAAGATATTTGTGACTTCTTGTGTGCATAGCATTTATTTTCGCGTGGGTAGTTAAATTTAAGTATTTTGCTCGTTTTACTCGCTTCTGTTTATGTCATATTCCTTATCTTATACATATAAAATCTGAGTATCTATCTATCTATCTATCTATGTCCAAGCTTCTTCTCCCGAACGAGAGTGAACTGACCATCGAACCAGGTATCGATGGATTCGTAATCCTCCCGTCTTCATGTTTGGCTATTTAACATAATTCTCCGATAATAATTAGCGGAGATATCAATTAAAAACTTTTAATTATGACTCTTAGATTTCAAAATCAAATCACTATTTTTCGAAGGCTTTCCTCCATTCAAATTATTATTCAGTGCTTCAACTCAACTTTCCGGATGAACGCTTTTATTAAAATTTACAGCGTGAAGAAAATCATTGAAAAGAAACATCTGTTGCAATTTTTTTCTCGAATATAAAGAAATAAAATTAGGCTTTTGTTTTAAGGCTTTTCCTGTAATCAGGGTGTTTAAGTTGTTTACTTTTCGATTATTTTGCCGTAATCTGCAGCAAAATTTTGCTGTTTTTTTTTTTTTTTTTGTTCAAGCCTGATTGTTAAATATGCGTCACATGACATAACTTTCATTTTCGAGGAGGACCGTGCACGTCGTAAAGTAAATGAGTGATTTACAAGTTATTTGAGTTCTTTGAGGGTTTGTACCTGGAAAACGGATTGATGTAATTCTTGTACGACCATGTGGATAGAATCCATCCAAATATTTATCTGAGTGGTATGTTGCATTAATAAACACCCGGGCAACGCCGGGTAGTAGACTATTTTATGTAAAAAGCGGATTGTTATTGTGCATAAATATTTCCGATATAGTCTATCAGATGTAATTCAGTTTAACGTGAGTAAAGATTATAGTTGATAATGCATATATTTTCCTCTTTTGTGCTGACTGAAAATGTACTCATAACTTGTATCATTGATAACGATTATTAACGTTGATGAGGTGTTTTGGCAAAAATATGTTTTACTGGTGTTTTGCAAACCTTGCTTTACGCGCATTTATTTATTCCTTAACGCGTTAGAAACTAAAGTCAGTGTACTACAAAAGCATCAACTGGACTGCTCTTACATTTTTTAGGTAGCCCGTGCAACGCCGGGCACGCAGCTAGTAGTTTCATAAATGTTGATTAGTATATTATTTACTCAACTTAAAAATTTTCAGTCAATTAATGTGCTGATTTTTCTTTTTTTTTTTTTTTTTGTAAAGTTGAGGCAAAACTGCTGAAAATACTTAGGCTCGCAACTGTCCATTTCGGAACTTAAGGTTCCATAGTTACGTTTCATTTTCCGTGCGCTGGTCCTCAAAAAGGTTAAAATTGATTGTCAAGTTTCTCTGAAAAGCAGATTACATATTCGGTTTTCAAATCATCCGAGATGCTCGATAACCGAGCATTCCACAACAAACAAAATATTATACAAGAGAGAACTCGGGGGAGGGGGGTAAATGGCGCAGACCGCGCCATTGAAGTTTTGAAGAGGAGAGGGTAACTTAAGCGGGCTTTAATTTATTTTAGGGGGTTCAACGTCGCATTTGAGGGATGAGTATCATCGCCATGGGGGGGGGGGGGCACCACTGCATTATAAACATCTTTCGTTTAAACATTTCATAAACGTTTTAACATGGCTGCCACAGCGTTAACAATCGCTTTAAAACGTTTACTCAACGAAGTGTGCTCTCTGAGTAACCCCATTCGAAAAAAAGCAGAAGCAATTATTTGATTCAATAACCTTATAGAATGACAGGGGTGACACATTTGAGAAGCAATTATTTGATTCTAAAACCTTATAGAATGACAGGGGTGTCCGTCCGTCCCTGTGAGCAATGGCGCGCTTTTTATGACAATCCCCCCTCCCCCAAGAAACGATAATCCGAAAAAGAGCTAAGACTACATTAAATTTTCAATTACACGGTTTGTACCATACCGGTCAAGGGCGCCCATATGCAAAATTTTAAAGGGGGGGGGGGCTCAGATATTTTCCCCATGGTTTAATAGGATATTTTCCCCATAGAAACTGATTTAAGTACAGATTAGAGTTATTAAAATTTGACATTTTTAATAACTTATTGATTAATTGCTGGAGAAGAAATAATTTTACATTTTTGCAAAAAAAAAAAAAAAAAAAAAAAAAGTACTGAAAGCAAGGATGTCCTAATTTCAAAGAAGGGGGCGGGGGCTTGAGCCCCCACTTGCCGCCTCCCCTCTATATGGAAGCCCTTGATACCGGTTTAATATATTTTTAAGTTTAACAACTCTCAATTTTAAACCTGCTAGTGTCACCCAATGACTTGCCCATACTATCATTATCCCTCACTTTTTAATAAAAATTGTACATACATACGTATTTAATCTTAATAACTGTCAAGTTCAAAACAGTATGGAAAGCGTTTCTCTATCCTTTGTTTCAAGATTTCACTACCGGATCACACCAGGGAAAGGGATACAGAAAACCATTTGAAGGGGAGTGGGAGTCATGCTGAAGAAAGCCCTCTCCCATGAACGAAATTCCCGTTTTAAGTACGAAAAAATTCTGAAACTTTTTTGGGGGTCAATAAAAAGCCCCTAATCGGTCAGGAATAAGGCACATAATTGGGGATAAACGTTGCAAATTAATTTCATAAGCAATAAAACAAAGTAGTAGTTCAAATATTTTCTTTGAAAAATAATTGATGTATTGAAAAGATAAGATACTGTCATCGTTTGCATTTTATGCATAAATTATTTGAACACAATGTGTACGGATACTATTCTCGAGAGTTCCGGGGGGGGGGAGGGTCATGACCCCCACGACCCTCCATTGTATCCGCCACTCACACAACACATGCCCCTCCATAAATCGGCTCATATGATAATTAACAATTTTCGTTCTAAAAATATCGTTCTCTCTCTCTCTCTCTCGATTATTAAGGAATCTCTCAATTATAGAAAATTCGAAGCCAAACATTCAACTATTACCCCATTCGAATAAAGCAAGAGAAAAGCAATCATTCGATTTTAGAAATCATTCCAAATCTATCCATTCCAAGAGCAAAGGGCACCACCTATGAAGCTCTTCCCCCAAGAGCAATACCCCCAAAAGAGACAAAATCCCCTAAAAATTACAATCCCGCAGTTTACGTCAAAACTCCCCCCCCCCCCCTCCTTTCTTATTTGCACCCATAGAAATGAATTACACGAGAAGTTAACTACTTGTTTTATTAAGAAATAACTAAGTACCTTTGTGCCGAGAAGTAACATGAAATAACAAACGTTTTGTATCCCAAATATACAGAGTACTGCAGAAACGTGTTTTGGAGTTTTAAGGTATCCTTTTTTCAACAAAATAGTAAGCTTTTACATATAAGAGGCAATTCCTTTGTTACGTATGGGTGATTTTGGCCATTTTTGGCCCCTTCCCCCATGTAAGGGTACGTAAGGTTTTTCAAACCCCTCCCCCTATTCTTACGTAAGATTCCATTTCGTTTTTCGAAATAATGAAAAAACTAATTTAATATCACTGGAATCGAAATTTAATTCACTATTATTAAATTAAACCTTTTTTTGGGAAGAAATATTTACTAAAAAGTTGGAATCTAGACTGAATGTGTTTTCCACATTTTTTTGTATATGATGCGATAGTAGTTAAAAATAAAACATGCCATACATAGTGCAATTCTTTTATTATGTTTTACATAATTAATTCTTCGTAAAACAAATAACAGTCATCCTAATACTTTTTATTTTCCAGACGCAAATGAAACATCGGCTTGGAAAATATTGCGTAAGAATGCGTTTGAACCCCTCTCCCCCCCCCCCAAAGTGTGTAGACATTTTTCCAACCCCACCCCCTCGGGACCCTTACGCAATTAATGAATGGTCCGTAAAGACATCCAGTAATGTCCTTACATCCACAATCTCACTATTTTGCGTTGAAAAAAAGGGTTCCTTGAAACCCCGAAACACGTGTCTGCAGTGATCTGTATATTTGGGCTCTAAATTGTTTGTTATTGCCTATTACACTTGTATCATTACCCAATCGTATAGTCGAAGGTGAACGTAAGGGGGAAGACGTCCCCTCAGGTTTTCAACTTAAGTATTCCCCCTTTTTACCTGAACTACAATTTTAATGCCTCTCAAGTTAGAACCTTATAAGCGCCTCCAACATTTACTTCCACCACCGGGACACACAACACATGTCTCATACAGACCCGTCCATGTGTTCATTCATTAACACCTTTCGCTCAAAACATATCATTAGACTACCAAGCATCCCCAAAGAATCATTTGATAATCAAGCATTTAACAATATACATTCAATTATAACACTATTCGAATGAAACATTCGAAAGGCAATTATTTGATTGTAATACCATTTAGATCGCAAGGGTATCTATTCCTCAAGTGTGCTGGCACACTTTTTAAAATTAGGGATCCTCTCTCCCCCTCAAGAAGGACACTCCCTAAAAAAGTCTAACGTCCATTAGGAATATCAATGGCGCAGTCTGCGCAATGACCAACCTCCCCTGTGGGCTCCTCAGCGCTGCCCGTCTTTCTGGGGGAAATATTAAAAGGTTTCAATGCAAATTTTTTCAGAAGACAGAAAAAAACCATGCTCATTCATAAGTAAAATCATTAACTTTTCAAAGCCAGCCCTTTGACCGCCTAAATGACGGATCCGCCCCTGCAACTAAAACACTTCAGAAGCAAGGGTGCCCACCCACCCTGAGGTCAAGGCCCCCCCCCACCCTCAATATCGCAGAGACCTCCCCCCAACAAATGAGAAAAATACCCCTTAAAACACTCCCCCCCCCAAAATGTCAATAGCACAGTCTGCGCCATGACCCCCCCCCCCCTCTCTAGGTGGGCACCCTTGTCAGAAGTCAACTATATTGAGAGGTTCATTCGATTATCAAATCGATCGAAGAATACACTGCTCGAGTGATTGACATCTCGAGAACTCAACATCTCGAGAAGTTCAAAGCGAGAACTCGAGCAGTTGATCGCTCGAGCACTCGGAAAGTGACAATCGAGAACTCGAGAAGTTCATCACTCGAGAACTCGAAAAGTGATAATCGAGAACTCGAGAAGTTCATCGCTCGAGAACTCGAAAAGTGATAATCGAGTACTCGAGAAGTTCATCACTCGAGAACTCGAGAAGTGATAATCGAGAACTCGAGATACGATAATCGAGTACTCGTGGTAATCGAGTTCTCGAATGATCTTGAATAATCGAGTGATTCGATTATGAGAACTCGATTATGCCCATCACTAGTATTTAGTGTCAACGAAGCTCATTCTAACTCACCGCCGCTCTTTTCCGAACAATTCCATGTTGCAGGCGAGTAATTTGTGTCCGCACTAAAAAATTCATTACTCATGAAAAACTCGCGTTATAGCCATTTCGCGTAAGTCGGATCGCGTTGTAGCGGGATCCGACTGTACACGCATATTCGGATTCTGCATTTGAAAAAAATTTGTGGACAAATTTTATCATTGGAATTTTTAGTTCTTTAGCTAAAAATATATGAATTTTCGCACAAGCAAGAAACCTCCAATAAAGTTAAAATTCCCCCCCCCCACGCCTCCTGCCTATTATGCTGACCAACAGGGCGGACTGGCCGGTCGGGGGATGCTTCCTTGCGCACTCAAGTCTGAACACCTTTTTTATTTATTTATTTTAAAAGTATTTTGGTGCAATTTCCTTCCCCCCCCCCTTCTTTCAGCTCGTTAACCTGTGTACCATCGTTTTTTTTCTCCCCCCCCCCGCCTTTTTCCTTTTTCGAGTCTTTTTTGAGCAATCACGATTGCTTATTGTTCTCACTTGACGGTTTTGATGTTCCTATGATTTTATTTTCCCCGCGCCTCCCTCTGCAGCACCACCGTCGGCCGGCCTCACGATGCTGCTCCTCTAGCGAAAACCGTCTCCAGGTTGCGTCCATATCCTACACACACACGCATACACACACACACACATGCACATACTAACATACACACACCTACACAAACACACACACGCATACATACAGACACCTACACAAACACACAATTACCCAAACACTCATGCCTGCACACGAGCATACATGCCTACACACCCCACACACACATACACACAACTACCCACACACAAACACGCATGCCTACACACATACACATACCCCCCCACACAAACAGACATACCCCTCCCCCTTACACACACACAATTACCCAAACACTCATGCCTGCACACAGGCACAAACATACATGCCTACACACATACCCCCCCACAAACACACATGCCCTTACCCCCCACACACAAACACACGCCTACATACACACACACAAACACACATACACACTCGTGATTGCGGAAAACATAATTTGAATTCAAAGTGTCAAAGTTCAAATTATTATTATTTTTTTTGGCACTTTTTTTATTGCACCTTTTTTCTTCTTCTTTTTGCACTTTTTTTTTTTTGTGTGCCCTTTGGAGGCCAAGGTTGACGCTCGCTTGCGGGAACCCAGTCCGCTCCTGCTGACCAATACAGAGAACTTAGACACCTCAAGATAGTTGAACTTGCATATCAAGCATGAAGAAGTACACGGTAAGTGCACGTGATTTAAAGCTAGACTATTAAATGAGTCACAAAGCAGTTTGGCTGTATTTGCACAAATGCTTCACGTTTGATGACGCTGATTTTATTGTGAATAGACTAAGAATTTTATCACGTTTTTTCACAGTGTGAAATACAGTTCTTGGTAGAATTTATCTTCAGTTATACGTCAATCTGAATTAATTATATCCCTGAGTCATTGTATACTTAATGCGATCACTTACTAGGACATCGAACGTGAAAAAATTATAAAATTCTTGCCACCTGTATCACTTTAGTAAAATTTAAAGTATAAACTCCTTGAAATGAAATTCTTCTGCCGCCAAGCAACGTTACATTTGAGTGAAAATCAAATCTATAGATACAGGAGTTATCAGAGTTGCCTCCCTCCCCCCCCCTCGCAAGGATGATGGCACACCCCCTCAAATGCTACCCAGCATTCACCCAGAACGAGTGCCCTCCCCCCAAAAAATGAGATTAAACACCTTCTCAACTCCCCCTCCTAAAAATTTCAATGGCGTAGTGTGCGTCATGGACCCTTTGACCTCTTGTGGGGCCGTGGGCATCCCTGGATCCAGGGCCCGATTTAGAAATTTTAGGACGGTAAGCCAGGCCCACCCTCAGGCCCCCCCCCCTGAGCAGTATATTCGACAAAAGTGCTGTAGAGTTGAAACCGCATACTTTTTTTTAAATTGCATATGCTACAGACTAGGATACACGTAGCAAAAAATAGCTGTTTTAATGTTAAAAGCCATACTGCTATACACTTCATAAACCTCTATTAATGTAGAAAAATTAAAACAGGAATGCCCACATAGAAGGGGGGGGGGGGGGTCGTGGCGCAGACTTCGTCATTTAAATTTTTAGGAGAGGTTGTTTTGAGGGGCATTTTTCTCTTTTTTTGGGGGGGGAGGGGGCTTTGCGATATTTAGGGGGATGCGCCTTTGCCCTTTGGGAGAGGGGGCACCCCTGACTGATCGAAACCATATTTCGTGCTTCAATTTGTTTGTAATGGTTTTTATGCATTAAAAATACATAACTCGACATCATTTTTTTTAAAGGTGTTCATTTTTGTTCTATGTAATACGTACAAACCAAAAGAAATGCAAAGCGAGGCTCTTTGTTTAAAAAAAAAATCTATAACTGCAACTCAGACGAGTGGTTAGCTAATTCGAATTCGTCAGTCGTCTTAAAACAATTATATCTTTCTTTCACTTGCCGCGTGATTACGCAGAATCAACTATTATTATTGGCCAGAAAAAAAAAATGCGCAAAGGGTATAATTTGATTGTACAAAAAAAAAATAAATAAATAAATAAGTAAATAAAAACCCTTTCTCCGGCAGCGGCTCTTCATGCAGGCAGGAAACGTAGCTAAGCCTGAAGCTGCACGACATATCCAGAGGACAAAGATCTGTTGACCTTGGACGCTCCCCCAAAACCTCCCTCTTTGTGTCGCTTGCGGAAAGAGTCGTCTGTCTGGTCACGTGAGGGAAGCTGGCTGTAGCGTCCCAGAAAACTCGGTATCTCATCTGCTTACCATGCCTTTTTCACCTCAAAGGAATTTTATGAAACTGTCTGATGCAATCTGGACTCGGATCAGAATCATTTCCTAGTTTTTGAGGTTTTCGAAATTCGGATAAGTCGATACTGGTTTGGTTGGGTACGAATTTTTTTCTGAGAGCCGGGGGCCTGGCTTTTCAGGTCCTTTCAGGAGCGGACTGGTCCGCCATCATCCCGAGGGCAGATGCGCCCTCAAGCCTAAACACCTTTTTAAATGTATTTTTTTTTTTAATTAATTTATTTTTTAAATATTTGGTGCAATTTCTTCTTTTCATTCTATCTTTTTTTTTTTTTTGCGCTCACAAACTTGTTCCAGTTCCCTTCGCTTCTTTCTTTATTTTCTTTAAACTCGTAAACTTGCGTAAGGTTTTTTTTTTTTGAAATTTTCATTCTTAAAATATTTTGAAGGGTAGTTATCAAAATTGTCCCACTATAACTACTTTATTATTATTATTATTATTACTATTATTATTATTTTAGAATTCAATCAAAAAATCCAGGGCCTCCAAACCCAATCTAGAAGCATCTAAAGATGGTCTAAAATGGAGTTTTCTAAGCTTTGAAAAACTTCCTATACAAACAGGGCCGCCGAGAGCCAAGGCGAGTCCTTTTTTTGTTTGGTCGCCCCCCCCCCCCTCCACCTCAAAACTTGCCAAATACTCTGTTATCGAAGTTTTGATGCCTTTTTCTAAAGTGTTAAGAGATGATCTACCATTGCCTTTTCAAGATTACAATTCTGAAAAATTCCGAGGAAGAGCTTTTTTTCCTGCATCTCGGCTCAAGGAGGGGGCGGTCGCCCCGATTGCCTCTCCCTTGTATCCGTCCTTGATGAATGCTCACAAAATTTCCAACAGAGCAATTTTAGACTCTGTGAGGACGTCAGAAGTAGAACGTAGTTTCAAGGAACGGGGTCAAATTTCTGGAAATTTTCGAAATTTATTTTAAAAGAAGCGGTATTGGTACGGGGATGACGTTGGGGGGGGGGGGAGGCAATGTAGGTCACACAGGGCCGGCATCTAACATCTATTTGAGCCCTGGACCAAACGTAGAGATTACGCTCCTCCCTCTCATATCTGAACTCTATTTAAATCGCATCTCCCCCCCCCCCAGCCATTCCCAAAGGCGTAATAGAGTCCAGTGACAAGTGAAGATTTCACGCTCCCCCCCGTTAGACAAAATGAGTAATGGGTTTCTTTCTGTTTTCCTTCGATAATGTTCAAATAAGGGGGGTTCAGGGGTGCTTCCCCGATAATTTTTTGAAATTGAAGCGTTAGAAATGCAGTTTTAGGCCATAAGGCTATTTAATGGGAAGTCGTGGCATTCGGAACTCGCCTTGGAAAGTTTTCGTAACTGAAGTCCTCATACGTAATTGTATGTTATTTTTGATGATGTTAGAGAAAGGGATGAGTTCAGGGACTCTCCCCCGTAGAAATTAGTCTTTAAAACGAAATTTTCGACGATCTTTACTAATGATGCTGGGGAACGGTAGGAGTAGGGAGAGCTCTCCTGAATTTTTTTTTTTGAAATTGAGGTCCTAAAGCGCAACTTTTAACTATCTATTTTCTTTTCTTTTCTTTTTTTTTTTTTGATGCGGGGCGATTGGTGACTCTAGCGAGGAAACTGTTTGACACTGAAAACCAAAAAATTGTAGGACATCTTTTATGACGTTCGGGACATTGATGGTGTTTAACAGTTCTTCCCCAGAAAGGATTCGAAATTGAAAACAAAAATACGCAATTGGAAACCATCTCTGATGATATTACGAGAAGGAATAGTGTTCGGTTACTCTCTTCCGTAATTGTTTCGGAATTGAAGTCCTAACAACAAAATTTTGGACGATTTTAATAATACTGGAGAAGGGCTGAAATTGAGGGAGCTCCCAGGAAAGAATTTCAAAATTGACATCCTAAAAACAAAATCTTAGACAATTTTCAAAAAGGAAGGAGGAGGACTGAAATCAGGGTCACTCTCCAAGAAAGTTTTCGAATTTAAGGTTCTAACAACAAAATTTTAAACGATCTGATACGATGTGAAGATGGGGCGTTATAGAGATCTACCCCCCCCCCCCCAAAAAAAATCGAAATGAAAGCTCTAAATATGTATTTGTAGGACTTCTAATGCTGAGTGACTGGATGGAGTTTGGGGAACATCCTCAGGAAAATGTTTGAAATTTTAGACCATCTTCAAAATGTTGGAAACGGGAAGGGGGAACGGGAGGGTCGAGGGTGCTCCTGCACAAATGTTTAGAGTTGATGTCCTATAAACGAAATTGTTTGCTTTTTTCGATGATTTTTGGGAGAGAATTATTATTTTCCCAAAATTCAAGTTATAAAAATGCAATTTTTAGGCTACCTTTGGTGACTTAAAAATATGGGGACAGAATTAGAAAACTCCTCCTTCGCCCTATTTTGCTTTGTCCGTAATCTTTACTCTTTCAGTAACAACTTTTATAACTGAACATTTTCCTGATCATGGATTTTACCAATTTTCCTGTGTTTGACTCACTTTTAATAAATTTGTTTCACTTTTGCAAAGTCGGGGACACCCCGAGGACCCGGATACTAGCCTAACGGCCCTCAAACCTATGCACTTTCTTCTCTTTTTTTTTCTCCCTCGAACCTGTGCGCCCTTCGGGAGTCAAGGTTGACGCACGCTTGGAGGACCCAGTCCATCCCTGGACAAAGCTATATTTTAAAGAAATTATTGTTCAAATCAAAGATATTTAAAATTTTTTGCTTTGACCGGAAAAGGAACTTGACTCAATCATTACGCTCCAGCTCTATCCTCCAATTGCTTCTTTTTCTGCCTAACGGCCTGGTTGCAATTTATTCTAGTTGAATTTTGCATCTCCATATGTTCTATCGCGCCACATTTTTTTTTTCTTCAACAAGCTGTTTATTATTATTATTTTTCCGTGACGTGCGCCCTTTCCGGCTTGCGCCCTAGGGTGGCCTACTGGGTAATCCGGGCCTGAGTTCAGATAAACTAAAACCCAAATTTGGGCAATTTTTTGTTCAATTAAGGGAAGGGGGGGGGGGGGGCTCTTTTCAAAAGAAAAATTCTGAAATTATAATCCTAATTGTATGCGATGTTTGATGAAGATTGAAGGGAATTTGGTAGTGATATCCTTTCCAAAAACCTATTATATAAAACATTTAATTCTTAATGTCTCATATCTCCAGATTAAAATTTTAACAAGCCAACAAATTCGAATAATTTCCAATTTTTTGAAAGAAAGGGGAATAAAAAAAAAGCAAGAATTCTTGATTGTATTTACTTCAAACATGAGTGTGACCCCCCCCCCCCCTCGACAACACTTGCTGTTGTGTTGCAAATGCTTTTTTTTTTTACTTACTCTTGATCTTGACCATTTTTGTTCTAATTTTAACATATTTCAAGGGCCAAAGAATGCCCAGCAAGTTGATGGGGAAAAGACGTGTCCGGCCCTCACCCGACATTGCGTCTATGAGTGTATGAAACAGTATAAAAAGAAAATAGAAACAACAGGAAAAAAAAGAAAAACTAGCAAATTTAGTTTAAATTAAGATTTGATTACTCCATATTACTTAACTCTTAGTCATCGAATGTATAGCAACTGTTTTTAAAGTTCTTCGTTCAGTTTGGTGTTAAAATCTTACGAAGAAATGGATTTTATTACACATTATTAAGAAAAAAAAAGAGTATTGCTGCAATGTAAGCCCCCCTCCCCTCTAATCTCGAAATCAGCAACCTTTCAATCTTTAATACTATCAATCATTTACTTTACGTAACCAGACCTTTGAAAATCACATAAAATAATCACGAAAGCTTCAATACGATCAACCATAGGCATCGTCGATGATAATTGTTATGCAAAGGACACTCTTAACGACACATTTTAATGGCTGTGAAATGATATATTAGATCAATTCGAGTTTTGTTTTGATTTTTATCTTGCTGTCGGGAAAATGAGCCTGAAGAACCAGATTTTCAACTAGTAACCCACCTGGAAATCCTGCTACCATAATTTTGACTTAATCTCCTCACTCCGTTGTCAGGAAAACTGGCTGCATGTTTTGTTTTTAGTTTTGAATGTAATTTAGTGTAAGAATTTTGTAATTCATGTATTAAGGCTTCAGGGGGATAGGGGGGGGGGAACCAAAATGTAGATAAACAAAGATACATAGATAGATGGATAGAGAGATATAAATGGACAAATAAAGTATTCAAGGTAAAACGGTAGATATATGTAGTAATGGGGTCGTTTCCAGAATTTTAAAAGTATTTTTTTTTCTGAAAGAGCATGCTTAGAAACATAGGATCTGACCATTTTTTAAATAATTTGTGAAAGTTCAATATTTTTTAAAAATTACTTAAATCGGCGCGCTTTCAATGTTTATGCTTGGGTTAAAGGGCTTTCAATGGTTATGTAATGTTTTATGTCCGCTGGCATCAAAAATGATGAAATGCCATTTCGTGTTGCCATTCACAGAGCAAAATATTTAATTCGCATCTTTACTCACGTGTATTGGCAATGATGTGGTTGATAGCAAGCGCAGAGCGCTATTTTAATTCGCTTCTTGATTATCATAACGTGGAATCGCGGTAGAATAGAAAGATGCAGCAAAGTGCACCATTTGTGACGTCATCAAGACCACGCCTGGTTTCAAAAATCGGACATTTAAAAAAATTGATTAAAAAATAACTGTTGGGAATATATATATATATATATGAAAGTATTTTCTGGGCTCATGTTATTTTATTTCATTGTTATTATTATTATTATTTTTTTTTTGTTTATTCTATCAATTTCAATGACAAAAAGTACTACTTTTGACTGAAAGAAACAACCCCATTGTATTTTTTCGAAAATAAATTTTTGGATTGCATTGTTCTTTTTTCCACTTTGCTTCTTCATAAAAGGAGTTTTTCCCTCCCCCCCCCATTTTTTTTGAGGTGGTGAAATTGAAATTATGCAGTTCGAAGTGCAAATTCGGGAAGTTTTATGCTTCTATAGTTTCATCATTTGGACAGTCAGGAGTGAGAGTCAATTGTCCCCCTCCCCCAAATTTTGGAAACAGTGTAATTATGTATTAATGCGAAAACTTCTATTTTGTTGTTATTATCTGCAAAATTGGCATTGAGTTACTCTGTCAGAGTCGCGGAGAGCCAAGATAGGCTCCTTGTCATTAATGTCACCGGGCCTCTTTCAACTCCCCAAAAAAGAAGAAGAAAAAAGAAAAGAAGAGGGGGAAAGGAGTAAAAAAAGGGGGGGGGGAGGGAAAAGGAAGGAGAAAAAAATCAAAACTGCTTGCTAGAAAACAATTTACTCTATTTGAAGTGCCACAACAGCAAATACTAAAAGAATACATTTTAATTTATCTTTACATTTTCACTTATTCGGAGATACCCTCCCCCTTTTTTTTTTCTTTCCTCCTTTCTTTTTTTTTTTCTTGATTTTTTTTTTTTTTTTTTTTTTGAGCAATCACGATTGCTTATTGTTCTCACTTGACCGTCCTTGATGTTCCGGTTCTTTTTTCAGCTTGGACCAGGCCTGCAGTACCACCGGCGGCGGCACGGCTGGTCCTGAGCACTGTCCCCCGGAATCCACTTTTGCTGGGCGGTGGCGTCCATGTCCTACACACGCATGCCTGCACACAGACACAAACACATGCCTACATACACACACACACGAACGCCTGCACACACACGAACGCGTACACACACACACACACGAACGCCTACACACACACACACACGAACGCCTACACACACACACGAACACCTGCACGCACACGCACGTACACAACACTCACTCACACACATGCATACATACACTTACGCACCCACGCACCCACACACATGTGCCTATACAAACACACACGCTCGTGATTGCGAAAAACATAATTTGAATTCAAGATGCCAAAAATTCAAATTAATTTTTTTTTTTTTTTTGGCGTCAGTGTTGTCGGGCCTGTACACTGTATGGGGAGGGGGCGGGGGGAGCAGGGCTGGATCAAGAAATCGGGAGGTCCTACGCCAAACACATTTTCGGCGAAATCGGGAAATTTTAAGCCATTCCTTGTAGAATTTCCAGCCTCAAAATAGCCAACTCTGAGACTTGGAAATGTAAACAAAAGCAGTCATTGTTTCGACGTTAATTTTACATTGAAAGTCATAAGTACATAAAATTGATTTGATGATGAAAAAGAATACTTCAGTTTTCAATTTTGGAGTTTATTTTTTAGCTCCACGGGAGACGAAGGGTCTGGACACCAGAAACCACCCCTTTTTCTGTACGCCACTGCACTAGCGCAGCCAGAAATACTTTTTGGAGGACTTTTTTTAAATCAAAAAACCTTCTGGAGGGTTTTTTTTTTCTAAATCAAAAAGCCTTCTGGAAGATTTTTTTTCAAAATCAACAATACCTTCTGGAGGAGGTTTTTTTTTGGATCAAAATACCTTCTGAAAGGTTTTTTTTTTGATCAAAAATACCTTCCGAACCGTTTTTTTTTTTTTTGTTGACCAAAACAGCCCTTTCTTGGGGTACTTTTCCCCCCAAAACCACCCCTTCGCTACGCCACTGGATTCAAGATAGCAGAGGGTGTTATCAAAATTAGATTGCTCCTGGAATGAATTAATAAACTCTCTATATTTTTGTGAATATTAATATATTAATCGCATAAAAAGCACCACAAGACACGAATAAGTTCACACTATTGTGTGCACTTGATCTTGATAAAAAAATTTCCAAAAAAAGGGGGGGGGGGAGTTGAATGGGCACTTATTGTTATTGAAAGAAAAGCATATAATTTTTTGTTTTTTTCTGCAATGTGGTACCGAAAACGAGATTTGCACTTTCGCTAGCGATCATTTCAAGAAATTTCGAAATCCTTTAATCCGCTATTTCCTTGCTAAATAGAGCATCAAGTCGGCGAAAAAAAGCCGCCGACACAAAGCTCAATGTCTCATATATTTGCAGAAAAAACTCAAGACAAATTATTTAAAAAATGGTTTTCAAAGGTTTAATTCCAGTTTTCACAAAACATGAACTCAGTTCTCAAAAATGTTATCTCAAAGAGCTATTCTTTCCCAGATAAAGAAATAGGTGGAGGGAGGGGGGAAGTTTTGTATGAGTCTCAAGCAAGTTCCCTCTCCCCTCATTTTTTTTTTCGGGTGCACGCAGATCCTGCTATTGGTTGCATTCGAGGTAGCCTGACGCCAATAAAAGCGAGACGCACTTTTCGGAGGTTACCAAACTTGGCGAGGGCTCGGGCGTGCTCCGCTACCTATATATAATTTGGACTGTCTGTTTCACTAAAATTAATTATATAATCGTAGTTATATTTTTATTTTTAAATACGTAAATTAAAAAAGATTCTCTAAAATTATTCTAAAAAAACATCTTACTTAAATAATAAATAATATTTAACCTGAATATTTTTTATTTGTAATTATTTAGTTTGCATACGAATTACAAAGTAAAAACTTAGATTTTAAAGGGTAAAAAAAGTAGTTTATTTTCTCATGAAGATGATTTATAAGAGCCATTCATATTCGCACTGACAGGGGTGTCTACCCAAGGTGGTGGAGTCACGGCACAGATTGCGCCATTGAAATGTTTAGGGGGGGGGGGACTTTGTGGTATTTGGGGCGGTGATGCTCTTAAGAGGGCACTCCTAACATTGAAATTCTATAGTTGAAAAGTTTATTCAATTTGTTCTCATTTGAATGCAGTATAAAATAATTAAAAAAAAAAAAAAAAGCAGTACGCGATTTTTATTTCTTGACGCGGAAAATAAAAAAGAGAGAGAGAAAGCCAGTTATTTTAAGATGTATTTCCCTTTGTAATAATGATATAATACAGCAATAAAATAAATAAATAAATACAAAATAATCATAAGAAGAAGAAAAATTGAAAATTAACTTGAATTCTGAAATTTTGAATTCAAATTACAGTGAAACCTGTGTAAGTTGACCACTTGCGGTGCAGTCCTTTGGTGGTCAACTTAGACAGGTGGTCAACTTATGGAGGGGGTAATGATTTTTTTTTTTTTTTTGTCATTTCTTGCACCATGTATTCATTTTTGATTGATTGACACTTACTCTTTCTGTTTAACTCACTTTCATTGTTTAGCATTACTTTGAAACAATATTTTAAAATGTTATTCAAATATTTTTAGAGATTATTTTCCCAGAATGACGTATAATGTGTCATGTAAATTTAAAATTTCAGTAAATAGATAAAAAAAAATCTTATTGTTTATGAAAAGTTATTCATTTGATATTAATAGTTCCTAAAAATTCATCGCTTATCAAAAATTGCAAATTTTTCTCAAATACATTTATAACTCTATGATGATCTACTTTTCAACAAAATAACTCCTTATTGAATTTGGCGCACTTACTAGACACTAGTTTTAGAAATTCCATATGTGTCAGCTAATTTTCTCTAGCTTTCTCCCTTTTCAATTAGTTTTAATATTTCATACTTTTTATCAATCTCAAGTTCAACTAACTTTCTTTTTGAAGCCATTTTATGTAAAACTATAACACAAAGAGCAACAAGCTGGACTCTCATAGTTCAAAAAAGCAGTTGAGAATGAAAATGTCGTATCTCTTAATCCCTTGCACCAGAAATACTGCAATGCAAGTAACTTTACTCTTTAGCACAATTCCAATGTTGTCACAAAATTTTACAACTGGAAAAAAATACTTTGTACTTTTCTATTGACACATGTTTTCATAAAGAAAAACAAGTTTGGGGAATAAATGGGTTCTTAATAGTTTTCCCATGTGGTTAAACTCAAAAGGAGGTTTAGTTATGCTACTGTTTCATTTAGTTAGTAAAACGCTGGTCTGGTATCAAAAATGTTCTTGGAAAGCTATAAAAAAAATAATAAAATAAAACAATTTGCTAAGTAAAATTTTAAAAAATAAACCAAGTGGTCAACTTACAAAGGGTTTTTTACAATGCTACAAACCAAATTTGGTGTTCATTAGTGGTCAAGATAGACAGGTGGTCAAGATAGAGAGGTGGTCAAGTTACAGAGGTTTTCCTTCATTATATAACATAGGACTAATTCCGTTCCTGACAAAAGCGGTCAACATAGACAGGTGGTCAACTTACAAAGGTGGTCAACTTTACAGGTTTTACTGTATATGTTTCGCAATCACGAGTAGTGCAGGCGTGTGTGTATGTGTATAGGGGTGCGTGCGTGCATGCGTAGGCCTGTGTGTATGCACGCAGGCGTGTGTGTATGAACGTAGACTAGTGCGTATGTGTGTAAAGGCTTGTGTATGACCGCGTGTGTGTGTGTAAGAGCGTGTGTGTGAGCGTGTGTGTGTGTGTGTACGAGCGTGCGTGTGTGTAGGACATGGACGCCATCGACCAGGAGAAACTAATTCCAGGAGGCAGTGCTCGGAATCGAGTGTGCAGAGGACAGTGGGCGGTAGTGCTGCAGAGGCCCCTTGTCTAAGCTGAAAAAGGCGCGGTCATCAAAAACGGTCAAATGAGAACAATAAGCAATCGTGATTGCTGAATAAAATAAAAAGCTCTACTCAGTGGAACCAAATAAAAAATGACACATTTACACAAAGTGGGCGTTGGCAGATCCAGATTATCGCACGTGTCCCCGGAACCCTGGGAATGGAATTTCTAAGGGGAAGGAAATTTCATTTCGTACGAAGGGTGGACATTGTGATGAAACAAATAAATCTTATATATTAAATAATTGTAACAAAGAGTAAAATACATCTCAGTATTCACACACACACACACACACACACACACACACACACACACACACATATATATATATATATATATATATATATATATATATATATATAATGAAAATAAAATATATGTGTGCAAAAATAAAAATAAAAAAAGAAAGAAAGAAAACATCCAGTGCATACGGTTTGTGACCATGGCGACGAAAGTTAAGTCTCTGTTAGGAGGGTGCACAGGGAGTGGGGGTGGAGGTGGAGAAGGTACATCTGTCGGCACGGTCCTGAAGGGAGCCCAATATTTTTAAATCTAGGCGTGAAATATAGGGATAAACAATGTGGAGGGGGCCCGGAAAAGTCATTACTGTCTAACCACGGATTGTATGGAAAGGCAAACATCCGGTTTACACGCGGAAATGGAAGCATCTATTAGTTTTCAGGGATGTCAGATTGTGCAGATGTATGTTAGCCTCTAAATTAAGCAGAGTCTCATTCAAATGAGAGGAACACACGCATCAAATTTTTATTTTTCCCCTCATTCAGATGGAGTCGCCTTAATTGGATGTTTGCCAATTCCATACAATCTGTGGTCAAACAGTAGTGACGGGCCTCAAAATTTCTGTTGACGCCCCTGCTCTGTATAGAAAGGGCCTATCGAGTTATTAAAAAAAAAAAAAAAAAACCCAAGCATTTTTTTTAGAAATTCAAAAAAAAAAAACTGAAATAAGTACAAACACAAAAAAGTTGAATTCGTACTTATCAAACGAAAAAAAAAAAACATTTTGCATAATAAATCTTGTTACAGCAATAAAGTCGTTTTTCCCTCCCCTTATTGGCGAGTTTTGTTGGCGATGCAGGAGTGCAGTAAACCTTCCGCGGAAAGGGGGAAAATGGGAGGAAGAAAGGAGAATTCATTTCCCGTCATCGGCGTGGTTTCCTACCCGCGGTAGGCTTGTGACTTGAATTTGAACAATTTAGCGATGGATAAGATTTTTGGATCCCTGAAGAGTTTTCTGAAACTCAACACCGTTGTCATTGACAACAATGTGTTTCGACTGCACTACAAGTTTACAGTTTTGATATTGCTAGCCTTTAGCATCCTCGTCACTTCCCGGCAATACATAGGGGACCCGATTGATTGCATTTCCAGAGATGACATCCCCAATAAACTACTGGACTCGTTTTGCTGGGTGCATTCTACGTTTAGTGTTGATTCTGCTTGGCACAAAAAAGTTGGTGACGAGATCCCTTATCCAGGAGTTGACAAGTACACCCCAGGTGAGAAACGTACTTACCATGCCTATTACCAGTGGGTTTGCTTTGTGTTGTTTTTACAAGCGATGATGTTTTACATCCCTCGATACTTATGGAAAATGTGGGAAGGTGGCCGAATCCGTGCTTTAATTTTAGGCCTCAACGCTCCTATTATGAGTTCCGACAAGAAGGAAGAAAACCGAAAAGTACTGGTGGCGTACTTGACCGAAAATTTGGGGAATCACAAATTATATGCAGCTGAGTATTTTTTCTGCGAAATTCTCAATTTTGTGAATGTTATTGGCCAGATGTATTTGATCGACAGATTTCTTGGTGGCGAATTTTCAGCGTACGGACATAAAGTCATCCAATTTACTGAATGGGACTATTCCGTCCGCTATGACCCCATGATACACGTGTTTCCCCGACTGACCAAGTGTACCTTCCACAGGTATGGCTCATCCGGCGACGTCCAACGTCATGACGCCATGTGCATCTTGCCCATCAACATCATCAATGAAAAGATTTATGTTTTCCTCTGGTTCTGGTTTGTTATTTTGGCTGTCGTGTCTGCAATGATCCTCGCCTTCCACGCTGTCATCTTCATGTGGCCACAATTTAGATTCATGGTTTTGCGTTCCCGCGCTCGCCTCACGCGACCCGATTACCTGGATATTGTGCTTCGAAAATGTACGCTGAGTGACTGGTTTGTGCTCGACTTGCTCTGTAAAAACCTCGACAGCCTTAATTATCGTGATCTTATCGTGGATTTGGCGCGAAAATTAGAAAGAAAAGCTGTTGACATGGCGTAATTTTTTCTATGATCTTTTATGTTTTTCATGTAACGTTAAGCCTAAAATGGCGATTTTTCTATTGTCGTATTATATTCAAGAAATGTGAACTTGTTTTATATTTGACCCACAACAAACGTAAAGTAATGGAATTTTTGACCAATTTTTCAAAGACTCTAATTGCTCAATATATTTTCATATATTTTTGACGTATTTAGTATTTATGCATTTAGCATTCCATTTTAAGACAACCGTAACCAATGTACTGCCAATTATTTTTATATGAAATGTGACGTTTATTAAAATGTTATAATTAATATTTCAATATGCATATTGCATGTTTATCGAATGTTTAGATATATATTCTAAGCAATACAACAGTGCCTATGGTCAGCAAATGAACCGCAATGTGATCTATTAATCTGACACTTTTCTCGTAGGTTTAACCTAATAAACTTTATTGTTTCTGAATCATTGTAATTTAATTAAATTGTATTTAAAATACAATTTAAAAAACCTTTTTATTACACTAACGCTAGTTGCGTTAAAGAAATATAAACAATGTACATTTATTCACCTGATGCATTCTTAAATTCCTAGTCCTCACAGAAAAGTGCCAATTCTAGTTCAATATCTAATCATTTTTATACTAGGATGTCAGCTGTTTTTAGTTTGTTTGAATTGCCAGTAAATACTGTAATTAAGACACAAAATTAATACACTTTAAGGTTCTAAATTTATTTTTAAAAAACCATTTAAATTAGTTATTTCTAGGAAAGATTATGGAAGTCTCTTAATCAGTTGAATAATTTTGATGAATTTCTTTGTTAAATTAGCTTGTGTCTTGTGGCAACAAAATGATGTAAAATAAATAGAATGTGATATAAAGAATAGACTAAAAACATAATGAAGAGGTTTTAGTCATGAAGTCTATTGCTTCCATTATAGAGATTATGAAAATCTCGTTTACCGAGCTCTGTATGTTGACAGGTGTAGAATATCTGTTAAAAACATATCTTTTTATCATATTTATTGAGAGTGCTGCTGTGCTGTCCCAACTCGCCTATTTTCATATGTATGTACTTATCAGCCAAAGATATTTTGGTTTACATAATCATAAAATTAAGTTCCTTTTTTCTTTCATGTATCATATTCAATAGTTCTAGAATAGCTAATCATTATTTTTGATTCCAAGATTTGTCTTTGAAACTAATGTGTTTTAAATCATATATGTAATAGTGTTCATTTTCAAAGTGGCATAAAGGTGCTGTGAGCACAAAATGTGCCTCAAATAAGAATCTCTTTTATTTAAGCTTACCTAATATTGACGTATTCAACTGGAAACATGGCTTTTTAAAATTATAGTTAAAATCATTTTTGTTTTGTGTTATATATTTGGAAAATTGACCTTTATAAGTGACTTATTCTAAATGAAATCTTGTTGAGACATGGGAAGTGCTATTTAGCATACCACTAGGTTTTTTTTACTCTTATTTAATTATTTCTGTGTTTACCTTTTGTCTTTGATACAAAGCCAAGCCTTAATTTGGATTTTTGTAATTACAAGTTTGATAGTACTTTTGAATTTTGATAAATACATATTTGTATATATGTTTTTAAACAAAATAAAGACTTGGCCTCTTTATTGCCTTGTTTTCTGAAAGTTAAGCCATATTAATGCTGCATGTTAATAGCTTAAAAGGTTTGTGATTTTAAAATATAGTTTGTTCATCTTGAAATATCATGCATTTATCTTTCTAGCGAAAAGGTATAAAGGTTTAAAAGAAGTTAATACTTCATTTTACTATATTAATTAAAATTAAACAAATGTCTACCCAACTGGAAAGGTCTACAAATTTTTCAGACCCCTGGAAAAGTGTGAATTTTTGAAAAAAAGTTTGCTAAATTTGGAATTCTTGAGGAAGGAGTTATTCTGGTTAAAAAGTCTTAGATGAAACATTGATTAGAGATTGATGTAAAGAATGCAGAGTATGTTGGTCCACTTTTAGAAAACTGACAATAATAAAAATTTTAGAAGAGTAAGTTTTAAGTAATATTCTATTATAAAATAAGCCATAGTAAGATAAAAATATAAACTATTTGCACACACAGCTCAAAACTATCTGCAGGAATGAAGATCAACATGCATTGGGTAGGTGAAGTTTTTAGTGAAAAAATGCCTTTTGCTTTCGATCATGTATTTGTGAAAGCAATAACGAACATTTTTCATTAATTTATCTTCAAATTTTGAAAATTATATGTTTAATATCAATATTATTAACAATTTTCAGTCAGTGCACATATTTACAACAACTGTATCTGCACAGTATCAAATGTATTTGTGCACGCGTGCATCTATATTTTCTAGCTATGGTATTAATAACAGTGAAATTAATGAAGAATTATTGTTGTGGAAAATCTAACCTGGCAGCATAATAATGCTGTGGTTAGAATCTGCGAATACTACATGGTTAGGGTTCGCCTACCCTATTCTTGAGAAAATGTGGAGGGTACTGGCATAAATAGTGCAGAAGTAGAAGTTGGTTAGATAAATATTAGGTATTATTTAACATGTTATATTGGTCTGTAAACTTTATTTTTTCATTCTAAACGCAGAACAGCACAAGTTTTAGTGATATTGAATAATTTATTATTAAAATTGCAACAAAAGAATGTAAACCAACATACCTCAGGCCTGGATATGTTGGTCCAATTCACATTAAAAATTAATGTAAAAAAAGTTAATGAATTGAAAATTTCAAAAAAATCTGGAACAAGTAACTATTTCATGAAATTCATGGGTAGAAAATCAAATTGCTCATTTAATATTTTGATGCAATAAAAATAAGTAGGAAAGCGGATCTGGTGAATCACTGTTGGATGTCAACATTGTTTCATGGCAACATATTTATTTGCATATTTCATTTAAAAAAATGTTTTCCTCGATTCTATTTAGTCATGCATTGTCTTCATTGATTATGAAGCATTTTCTTTGCTCAGCTGCACGGGCATAGCTAGGATTCTCGTTTGGGAGGCAGCAAGATAGTGGTTTTTAATTGCCCCCACTCTTAGTGTTAAACCCACCAGAATTAGCTTGAAGTTAGAGCCCCCTTCGAAAAAAAAGAAAAAGCTATTTATCGTCAGATAAGATAAAGTTACGCAGCTTTGCACCTAAAATTTTTTGAAATTGTTGTCCTAAAAATGTAATTTTAAATTATTTTGTGATAGGAGGAAAGATAAAAGATGTGGGGATAAGATATCGGTTACGCCTATGCTCAAGCTATTAACATTGGAATTTTTATATACAGTTAGACCCTGATTTAACGAATTCATCGGGACCGAAACTATGTTAAATCGGGGAAATTCATACGGGGTGTGAAAAAAATTGCACTTACTTTTTCTAAAATCCCAAATAAGCAACTGTGCAAAAATATCCAATTAGAAAGGCTACACTTTTTGTTCAGCATAGTTAATTTGAAATTTTTAAGTACTCAGTAATATATATTTGAAAATTTTCTTGATACTTGACTTAAAATAGTTCTCTTTCGACTTTATGTTGAGAGGAAAATACTGTGTCGTTTACAGCTATCTGCATGAAGCGTGAGATACGTTTTTAGTTTCCAGGTCATGCATTTGAAAAAGTAAGTTTTAATTGGAGTTTCATTACCGCTTTCTGCATCAAAATCATTATTCATTGGTTTTCCCCTTGCCCGTCAAGCATTGCATATTCCAATAAGTCTTTTTCTGCTTCGGACAATATGGATATGTCATTTGGAAAACAATCCAATATTTTCTAACCAGGGTTGGCTTTCTGCTGGCAGAAACTAGTTTTTGCCTTGCCAGTGGCAGAAACTGGTTATAACCGGCAGAAACTGGCAAAAACTTAAAAATGTCTCTAATAACTCAAGTTATTAGTAAATGATATTTTTTTAAGTAAACTAAAAATTAAACATCATTTATTTCATCATTTAAAAAAAATAAAATCTCATGCTAGTGCCCTTAATTTAGTTCAAAAAGGGAACTTTCCAATTGCACAGGCTTGTAGTATTTGGATTAATTTAACAAAGGATAAAAAAGCATACAGGGTTGCTTAGAAAAGAGGAGTGACATAAAGAATTAAACAGGCATTACTGATTGTAATTTTCTCAGTTATATGCTTCCTCTAAATTGTTTGTGATTGAAATTATCATCTCATGTGCTTCAAGAAGAAAGTGCCAGAATTTTACTTGCCTAAATTTTGTACCTAATGTCACAGCTTTGCAAAACAATTTGGCCCCATTTCTGAAAACTTATTTTTCCAGTCATATTTTTACCACAACCCTCGTGACTACATGGTGGATCAATTGTACAATAGATGAAAGTTTCACGAACATTGCTTGCTCCTTGATGCATTGTCTGCTAGCTCTTCTGTTTTAGGAATATTCCAAAATTTCACATTTGTGCGTAGTAAATTGAGAACCTGTTTAGATTTTTGAAACCACCTTTTCTGAGAGGCAATTGCAGGGTCCAAACAAAGTAACATTTGATTTTGAATTGCGATAATTTTGTAATAAAATTACAGTACTTTGGTTAACCATTAATTATTTTTTTCATGCATTTTCTGTTGTATATCAAGAATTAATTTTTCATTTTGTGAGTTTTTGCCAATTTCTGCCGCTAAGTGGCAGAAAGTGGTTTTTGCCATGCCGGTTTTAACCGGTTTCTACCAGTGGTTTTAACCGCCTCGGCAGAAACTTGCCAACCCTGTTTCTAACACAAATTAACATGAATTTTTTTTTTGACTGTTAAAATAATTTATTAGTTTGGGTTTTATTATTCGTTAAATAGAGGTTTTTGGCCTTCATTTTAGTTGGGGGAAAAATAAAAATTCGCGAAATTCGTAAAATCGAGGTCCGACTGTACTTTTATAAGTTTTTTTATTTATTTGTAGGCGACTGTTGCATTTAAATAGAATGATGGGCTAATAAGACCTATCAGAATTATTTAAATGCTATTAATATATTTTTTTTAATTTTAATTCTAACAAATAGTATCTTTAGTCCTACAAATACTGTAATGAAATCACATGGTACAGTTATATTGAACACATTTTATTTCGGACTAGTGATACCCGCACGGCTTCGCCCGTAATAGAAAAATTAAATGTCTTTTGGTTCGCTTGTATATTTACGAATAATGTATGGTGAATTTTCTCGCCAATTGGCTTGTACCGACGTTACAGTTCCACGTTATGATAATTTCGTATCTCGCCAATTGGCTTGTGCCCATGTTACGGGTCCACGTTATGATAATTTCGTAATTTATGATAGTTTTTTTTTTCTTAAAATTGGAATAGAAAAAGAACTACATCGAATTTTCGAAAAATCGCTTCGAGGTGCACACCCCCATGCTACATACTAACTTTGTGCCAAATTTCATGAAAATCGGCCGAACGGTTTAGGCGCTATGCGCGTCACAGACATCCTACAGACATCCTCCGGACAGAGAGACTTTCTGCTTTATTATTAGTAAAGAAAATGATTTGACAGTGTTAAGTAGCTTTCATTAATCTGCAACTTAATTTTTTAAACAGTTTTCATGAAGAATGCAGCAAACTATTCCTCTCAGAAGGTAAGTTCTTTTAGTTCACAATTATTTGTAGTTTATCTATTTTTATTGTAAAGAAAAAAATGACAGCATTTTTTTCAGAAAATAAAATCTGAAGTACTTAGGACCACTCTTAGAAAACCACAAAAAGGAAAACTTTTAAGGAGATTTAGAATATATATATATATATATATATATGGTAACGGCATTAGAAACATACTAGGGTCCAGTAACAGACAGTCATCTGGTTCAGTTTGGATTTAAATAATAAGAATTTCAGGCGGGTAAAACTGATGTTGCTGTGGCCAGGATTCGCCGATATATATCCGATATTTATTTTGAAAATATCATGATATTTTCGATATTCATTTTTTCAACTGCAGTATTTTCAGTATAAAAATTACATTAATCATATTAAAATTATTTGCTATAAAAAAATTACCAAAAGTTATATGCTATATTTTTGCGCTGCATTAATGCATCATTAATATAGCAAAGTAATATAATCTTCCTTTTTTATTTTATACTTTACTAGCAAAAATACCCGGCGTTGCCTGGGTCAGTAATAATTATTAGAAAAAATCGTTACTTGCTTTTGTTTTTTGTTTTAAGTAAAAAAATTTAAAACACATCTTTTTGACGTGATTAAAAATCGAGTTTCTTCCTTACCAATAAAACTAAAATAGCAATAAGTATAAAGAACAAAGTAGTATTGATTTAGAAACGAAAGCACTATATTTAAGCATATACAAATTTAAAAAACATGAAATTAATCTTCTCATGTTTAAAAAGATTAATCTGTTGATACTTTTTTTTTTAACATGGAGTCTAAAACCTTCTCTGTATGGCTAATTAAGTACGAAGTGATTAAAAAAAAGTAGCTGCGCTCGTAATCCCCTTATACTTGCTTTAGTTATTTCCGGAAATTTCAATCATTGTGACTCTTGGTGCGATTTTACCGAATTTGCGAAAGTCGTTTCGAGGTACCTTCGATGATGCTCCCCCATTCTTTCCTTACTTTGTAAAACGATATGATATTAATTTTCGTTACAGAGATATCGTCGCCAGATGCTGAGATATTTTTGGTCACCATAAAATGGCGCTAAACAGTTTCATCCGAAATGTTACCAAAATAAGTAATAAAATTTGGTGATTGTTTGAAATTGTGCAAAAAGGAAAATTAATGGAAGTTTTTGTGCTGTTTATGGATTTGCCTAATTTAGTTGCTGGATTATTTAACACAGTAAAAAAAGTCTTTTGAAAATTCTTTGATTGGCGATATTTTGTTTACATGGTGAAAGCTGAGAAACATTATGACGTAGTCTTCGGCTTCAAAAACAGCAACGTTGAAAAAACTGCCAAATGCATCAGCTACGGAAATCTTTCTGCAAAAATTTTGGCGATCTGCTGGTTGTTTGGATAATGAGTAAGTGTTCAATTAGCATAAATAATAATAAAAATCATTAATTACATTAAAGTTTCGTTTAAATGGAAAATCATCAGCCAAATCATGTATTATTTGCCAATCTTGTGCAAAAATCTTACTTCAAGATTTGACTTGAGAAAAGCCTTGAACAATCACGAAAAGCAAAGAAAGTCAACAATACAACAATTGTCGCTATCGACAGGGAGTTGAGATGATACACTAAATACTGTATTGAGTTGAGGAAAGCCTTCGAACATGGATCTAAAAAGCTCATAACTCGTTTTTTATTCTACTTAGAAATTTCGAACAGGTGCCATCTTCAGCAGAAAAATCAGAGCTTTCGATGGACATATAATGTAAATATGTGCAAGTATTTTTTCATCCCAATATTAGAGAATTTATACAAAAATTGTTTTATTGCCCCCCTAAGGGGGTTTTGCCCCCCATAACGGGACGAAAATTACCCTATGTGTTATTCTGATGCATAAGCTATATTATTGTAAAGTTTCATCAAAATCCGTTAAGTAGTTTTTGCGTGAAATAGTAACAAACATCCATACATCCATCCATACATCCATACAGACAAACTTTCGCATATATAATATTAGTAAGATTCATAAAATTATTAGCAATGTAACAACTTTAATTCATATTGAAAGTGCCTAATTAAATATTAAACATTGCTTAGAAAAAAAAAGAAAATGCCTTATGATTGTGCACTGACTAATGTATATTTTTTATTTCTGAATCATATAACTGTAAATGTAGCTAACAGAAGGAAAATGAGTAAAACAGCTAGTGCTAAATCAACTCTATTAAAATTGCTAAAAATGTAAAATGAAATATTAGATATAAATAATGAAAGAGATCTTAATTTTGAGTCCACATATTGCAGTAATAATTTAAGAAAATAAAGAGTGATTTGAGGATTTACTATTTTGAAGACTTTAGTTGGTGCTGATTGAAAATATCGGATATATATCAAAATATCGGATATTTTCGAAAATGTCATGATATTTTCGAACCCTTGGCTGTGGCCCATGAAGATCATGAACAAGTTTAGAAGGCAGTGGTAGAAGGTTATGAACAGCCACCACGAGGTCAGCTGGTAGTTTCATGTTAATTTGAATTTAATAAGGCTTTAATTCTAAAAATAAAGAACTTTTTCATTTTGAAGAGAAAAGGGGAATGTTGTCCGTTACCCATCTTTTCCTCATCCTATCTGTTACTGGGTTATCACTCCTGATTTTTCGGTGTCTGTTACTGGGGGGGGGGGGGGGTCAAACTTTTTTGAGAGATTGAGCAAATAAAAATAGAATTAACAAATGTTGGGGGCCCAAACGTTAAATGAGATGTAATTGCATGAGAGAGAAATAGTTAAAAAAGTCGAAGTACATAAAAAAGGCGCAGAAAATTGAGTCAACTTCAGAGTGATGACTTAAGCTATATCACTGAAATTTAGTCTTTACAAAGCCAAAATGGCGCTGTAGTGCCAATTTTGAAGCAGGCAACAATTGAAATGCTAAAGGCTTTCTTTTTATTTCGAAAATTTGCACGGGTCAGCAGGCACGTAGCTAGAACTTTGTTATGGGGGGGGTCCAAGGTTGAGCGAGCTTCAAAAGAGGAAGCATGCTAAAGCAAAATTAGTAGCTCATATTCACGTTAAAAAAATAAATCCAATTAAAACTAATTATTAAAATATGATAATTAACTAAAATTAATTAAATAATTGAAATTGATGGAGCAATTGTTAAAATTAGTAAACAAAAATTTTACATAAGGTGGCAAAGAAATTATTGACAGTTTATAAAATTAACGTTAAACTAAAAGTTATCCCATACTAAGTTTCCAAACATGGATAGAAAAATTCCATCACATAAGCTTCCTCTGTTCTGATGCTTTGAAAATGAGGGATAGTATAATAATTCCTATTAATAAAAAAGTCACAATAAAAAAAATCGGAAAACGAAAACTGTTCTAGGGATTACTTGGAAAATGCAGGTGATAATTTAATAAAATATTAAAGCTTTGTAATATATTTCAAAAAAATATGTACAAGTCATTTTATTTGAAAAAATAAAGAAATCTATATCTATCGCGTCGAATGTATAACTGTATGAATGCTAAATAACGTAATTCCGCCACCCTGCCCGATTTGATCAAGATTTCTGGCAAAATTCAACCACCCTCTCGACGAAAATATTAGCAAGGTTTCATTTAAAAAGCTTGAACTAGTTCTTTATTTATCTACGTTTATAACATTCTTTTGATAATACGAAATTGAATGAAATTTCTAATTTTATCCGTTTTCTAATTATCATTTCTAACCATCATTTAAAATCTTGAACAAACAATTGTATCTCTTTGATGGACGGAGACTTCCTTTGCTGGAATCATTTTTTTTAAAAAAAGGCGTATTGCCGTTTCTTTTTTTTTTTTAATCGTTATTATTATTTTTTTTTTTGCAACGAATTGGTAAAATAAGCTATCTTAGGATCCGCTATGGTATTATTTTTTCTAATGGGGCTTCGTTAAGAGGCTTTAGCCTTTTCGGACCTAGTGCGAACCACCGATGTGGCATCTAGTCTTTCAAATGCTACCATTAAGGCGCAGATGTGACTGGCACAAGAAATTTTGATGCCGAGTTTCCACCAGATGGAGACACTTGAGCTCTCTTCGATGCGAAACTGCACTAGGGGTTCAATTTTGTCAAGCCAAACGACTACCTGAGAGATCTTTTACCTATCGAGTAATGGAATGTATAATGAATGAAACTAAGCATCTGTGTATTTTTATTTTAACAACATTTTGGAAAAAATGCAAATGATTGCTTTTTATAAATGTTTTTTATAAGGTCATGAATGATTTGAACATTATTGGCGATTTTCCTCTGATGTTTTCAATTTGATGCTTCATTTAAAAGATCAAGAGGAGGCATCGCACCCACCTATCTCACCACCAAACACGAGTTCTGTTTATTCTGCTGATACAAAACAACTTCTGTACTTCAGTCTTTTTCAAGTTAAAAATATAATTGTAAACAACTACAGGGAAAATGGCAATATGCTCTATTACGAATTATCGTGACAATATTTGATTATAACCTGGTTACTTTACTGTCTTTATTAGCAGTAAGCAAGTGTCAGACTCGAAAATTTCATAATTTGGAGTCAAACGTCAAATTTTGATCATTAAGGTAATCTTCGTCCCGTTTGAGATTGCGATAATACCGTAGCATCAACTTAGATACATTTTCAACTATATGCAATGAATAAAGCTAGCCAATTTTTGGAATCAAAACTTATAAGTTTCTTATAGCCTCTGTTTGTAAATTTTTTGCTCCTCAGTCATCTGATGTTCCAAAGTCTAAAGACAATCTTTTGTAAAAAATTCTTAGAATGATTGTGGTTAAAAATCCAGTAATGATTTAAATCTACCTTCCAAAATTCAAATAACAATAATAACACTTCTGATTCTCTCATTTTCAAATTGGTATAACTTCCATTTTAGAAGCAATTTTGTAATCATCCTGTATTCTCGAAAGCATATCATATTTTATAACGTAGGTATTGACTTTTTTTTCTTTCTTTTATGTCATGTTAGTAAAACATATTCTATTGCAAGAAATAGCAAAAAATTTTAACTTGAAGAAATTAAGAGTTAAAAAGAAATCTAATATAGAAGTGAAAAACACAAGAAAATTTACCTCGCATTCACCTTTTTTTAATTATTTGCTTGTAACTCAGTAAATAGCAGAAATTTTCACCAAATTATAGTTAAATGCACATGTCCGTTTTTTGTTACATTTAATGCTACCATCGCAATTTACTAATGATGGATGCATAGATGCTTAGTAAATAAATCCTCAGTACAATGGCGGTAAATAACGATTAGATAATTTATTCCAATGAAGCAAATACAAATATGCTTCTCTTGAAAAACGGAACAACATCGAAGAAAGATTTTTTTCTTCAGTTAAAAATGACTAACCGCTCTTCTCTTGGGACCATAGACTCACAATTCAGTAAGATTTAAAAGTACGAATTTCAAATAACTACTTTTAAATTACATGTGTTTATATGGCCGAACTTGCAATTTCATAAACTGATCACAGTAAAATATTTGAGTAATTTTCAGTTTCATTCTTCGCTTTATAAAATTTTGATACAGCGAAAAGTAATTTCGTTGCAACAACTTCAAATTTTATTTATTCACTTATTTCACCTTCAAACAAAAATACTTTTTGGACATTTAATATGTTTCACGGTCATGTTTAAATATTGAGTGGAAAAACATCCGTAAAAATCTAGTTTGTGCTAAAGATAAGACACAAATGTTCAAAAAAAAAAAAAAAGAATTTTTCAGGATTACAGTTTAAAAGTTGTAAGCTTTCGGGGAGATAATTAATCTATTATTGTTAAAAATAAACTAAAAGTTTAAATAGGATTATTAATCAAAATATAAAATAAATCTGAAATGAATCATACCAAAAATATAAAGAACAAAAATTAGTTAATTAATAATTAATGTTTATTTTTTTCTCATCCTCAGACACGCGAAATGTGTAGAATTTCTTTTTCGTTGCTGTCTGAACTTAGTTTTTAAATGGGAAAACAAATTAACACATAAAATTGCTCCTATTATTAAGAAAACTTTAAAAGGAAACACTACAACTTACCTAGTTTGCGTAAACTTAATTTTCTTCTGATTACAATTTCGTTCAAGATATGTTTCCTGTAAGTGTGTGGTAGAAAGATACTGTGTGTTAAAACAGAAAATAATAGGAATTTGAATTACTGATTCACAAGGGATGACCTCACTCTGGCTGTCCTTCGTGCAGCATGTGTCTAGGAAATCAATTCCAAACGGGAAAGGAGTCGAAACAAAAAAAAAAAAAAAAAAAAAAAAAAAAAAAAAAAAAAGAAAGAAAGAAAACCACCCCAAAGAGACTGGGGAATGTTTGTTGACAATTACTTTGCCGATGGCAATCTGGTGGACTGAGGGAAAGGGGCCGAATTTCAAGGTCACAACCCTGCTGGGTTGAAAGAATACGGAAATTCTTCGTTTTCGGACGCAGTACGCAACACAGTAAAAGACAGGCGGCAACTGGGAAACTGCAGTTATTGCACGAGGTTCTCGTGTTCTGAATTGACTCAGATGCGGGAAAACTGCTGATTAACGGGAATATTTAAGGGGAAAATACCGGGTTTCATAAAATTTCTCTCTTTGGAAAATTTTTGTTGACGTGAGGTGCAACAACCGAGAAAAAGCAGACAATGTTCTTTCGGGAAGGGGGGGGTCCGGACCCCATGGACCCCCCCCTTGGCTACGTCCTTGGGGTCAGTGCCCTTGGCTTGCCGTGGGTAGCTGTGTACAGCGAATGGATAATTTCTTCTTCGAGTGCTCAAGATTTCCTCTACTAGAAGAAAAACTTGAATTTAAGGGAAATTTCTCCTTTATTACGACATTTAAAAAAAAAATCCGAGTTTTAATTCAAAGCATATTACTATTTAAAGTTTTGAAAAATGTACAAGTTTTAAGAAACGACTCAACCTTAATTTTTATGTTTCTAAAGCTCAAATGTTCTGCAAAGTTAAAAAAAAAATCAGTTTCGTGTGTGAAATTAACACACATATAAAACTCAACTAACAACCTCATATATTTAACTAGTATTATGAAACATTTTTCGGACATAGGGCTTATAGAGCCAATATTATGATTTTATGCCAAAAAAAAAAAAAAAAAAAAAAAAAAATGGGGTCGTTTCTAAAATTTTAAAATTATTTTTTTCTGAAAGAGCATGCTTAAAAACATAGGATTTGACCATTTTTTTTAAATAATTGGACTAAGTTTAATATTTAAAAAATAATAATTCGCTCGCTTTTATTGTTTACGCTTCTGTCGATGACATCACAAATGATGAAATGCCTTCCACAGAACACACACAACATTTAATTCGCTTCTTTACTCACATGTAACTGGCAGGCCGTATATATATCAAGGTCGTAGCCAGGATTTTGTTTCGGGGGAAGTTTAAAAAATTTTGACAAAAAGACAAGTCGCCCGCTGCTATGATTTTTGAAGCATATTGCGTATTGGTAGACATATCGTAATGGGGTGCAGGGGGGGGGGACACAGCAAAATGAAAAACCTTTTGGAAGAAGCCGTGGGAGAGGGTAGGTGATATTATTAGTGGATTTTTGGAATTTTTTCTTTTGAACAGTAATTTTACTGAATTACAAAGTTAAAGCTACTTTATCAAAATGTGAGCAAATGTTTTCTCAGTTAATCTAAATTAATATAATATTATTTAATCGAATCGAAATTTAATAATGTACAAAGCTACCAATGACATAAGGACCTTTAATTGACGCTCAAGTTGGACATAAAATAGTAATATGTGCCACCAATCACTTTTCATAAGTTCTGAGGGTCAGGAGCGCCCAAATGATTGTTTGTAAGGGAGGAGCAGATCTAGGAGTCTTTTTAATATTTTGAAATACATGCGAAGCTGACATTGGGTTCGGTATCTAGTCTAAGAAATATGATTCTCTATTTTGTTTGGTACGACGGCTTAAGGATCGGGTAAATGGCTGCTGTCCTCCCTTAAGGTTTCGAAATCAAAATTCTGAAAGTGCACCTTTTGTTATAGTATTAGGGAAGATAGCAGGGATCGAGGACTCTGACCCGAAAAGCTTTAAAAATCATGGGACTAAAAAGGCAATTTTGAACCCTTTTTGGTTTTGTCAAAGGGGTTAAAACCCTCTTTTGGATCACCAGTAAGTAATTTTATTGTAACACTTAAACTCTTAGAAGTTACTGCCGCCGTATGATCCAACTCTCAGGGCCATTCTGAAGTCGAAAAATGAATGGGAGGTATATGAAATTTGGTAATGTTATAGAGAGAAGAAGTCTAAGGCTGCTCCCTCGTCCATTTTTCGAAACTGCAATTGTTATGTTCCTAATTATATTAATGAAATAAATTCGGGAGCTGGCCAACGAAATTTTTTAAATTGTAGCTTTAAAAACGCAGCTTTGGAAGATTTTTGGTAATGTTAAGGGGAAGAGAGATTCAAGGGCCCAATCACAGAAATTTTTGAATTTGTAGTTTTAAAAATGCATTTTAGACAATTTTTGGCAATGTAGAGAGGGGATGTTCAGGGGCGCTCCCCGATCCTTCTTTGAACTTAGATCTTTTAAAATGCAATTGTTGATTATGACCTATTATACTGTGTGAGAAAGGGGGGCTCGTGGGCTCTCCCCCGAAATTTTTTGAAATTGACGTTGCAAAAACGCAGTTTTAGACAATCTTTGGGTAGTGTTTGAGGAAACAGAGATTGGGGCCAATCCCTGGGAATTTTTTGAAATTTAAAATCTTCAAGACACGATTGTGATACCATCTTTGGTAACGTTAAGGGGACCGGCAATCTTTTTCCATTGAAGCTCTATAAACGTAATTTTGGTTGACTTTCAATTATGTTGGGGGGAAGAGTTTTTAGAAAAGTTCCTCTCCAGAAAATTTTCAAAATTCAAGCCCTGAAAACTAAATTTAAAACAATCGTTAATGATGTTGGGGTGAGACGGGGAGGGAGGAGGGACATTCCGCAGAAAAAAATTTTGAAGTTAGCTTTTAAAAAGGCAGGATTTAGAAGATTTTCAGTGGCGCTCCCCCGGATATTTTTTCAGAATTAAAACCCTAAAAACGAAAGTTTGAACTATCTACGATATTTTTTTCTTTTTTTTTTGACAACTCGAATTTTTCCGAGTTAAAGTTCGAAAAACGTAGTTTTTGGCAATTTTTTTTATAGCATGGGAAACTTTGAAATTTCGAGGGGAGGGTTCTGACCCCCCTCCGATGGCTACGGCCTTGAACGATATGGCTGATGGCAAGCGTAGAGCGCATTATTTAGTTCTCTAGTTCTCTTCTTGGTTATCATAACGTGGAAACGCGGTAAACAGATGCACCAAAGGGCATCATTTGTAACGTCATAAAGACCAGACCTTATTTTCAAAATAGGACATTTTAAAAAATTAATTAAAAATCAAGCGTTGGGGAAATGAAAGCTTTTTTCTCGCTCCTGTTATCTTTTTTGCTTATTCTATCAATATCAGTGACTAAAAGTAGTACTTTTGACTGATGGAAACCACCCCATTGTGAAACAAATCCCTATAATTTTTTTTTTTTTTGATGATTTTTGAAACATTTTAGTAGGGAAATACCCCCTCGTGTCTCCTGACGTGCTCCAAATGTTCATGTTTTAAACTTTGCATCTCTTTAGTCCCCTAGAAGAGTTAATGGCTAATATGATGCTTCCTTCCCTTCTAAATAAAAATAATGGCTGTGAAACTGTTGAAAGCTGAAAAAAAGGAGGGGGGGGGGACGCAATTTCCAGAAAGTAGAACGTGATGGGAAAACGGAAGTTATATTTGGATTCAGGGGGTCATTATACATAAGAATTAGTTAAAATTATGTCAGAAGCATTTTGAAGGTTTTCTTTTCTTTTCTTTTCTTTTTTCTTTCTTTTTTTTGCCGCAGTGTAATTGATGGATGTATTGAGGTGGGGTAGTCACAGAAACAATCGATGAAGTCGCATCGAGCACTACAATACAGTAAAATCTCTTAACAGCGAATACCAATGCAACGAAATGTCCGTTTTAACGAATTAAATGTTCAGTCCCGTTGTTTGAGTTCAATTACAATAAAATTTCAGTTACACGGATTATAACGAGATTCATTAATTTGTTTATTTACGTACTAGCTTACTACCCGGCGTTGCCCGGGTGCTTTTTAATGCAACATATCTTTTGGATAATCAATTGAGTGAATGCCATCTAAATGAACGTAAAAAAATACATTCACAACGCTTTCTAGGCTCAAATCTTCAAAATACTTTAAATAACACAGAAAATCAAGCATTCGCCGAAAAGGTGGCATCAACTTAAAGCAAAAAAGTATGAGGAATATTGTTTGGGCTCTGTAGTGTCCACTGGTACGTTGTTAGGTTAAATCAGACCGGCGGTACATAAATTGTCTTAATGCAAAGACAAATGTTGCAGCAAAAGTTGCATCATACCTGCTAAACAGATATAAAATTATTGCTAGTCGGCGAAAATGCTTCATCAGATATACTATTACTCGAGCGTTAAGGTAATATAAAATTTCAAATGAATAAATTTGTTTATATAAAAAACGTAGCAATTTTTTCAGTTTAAAACAGTTTAAATATAAATTAATATTTATTTGCATTGTTTCCAAACTTAAAACTCCAACCCTCCCAAAGTGTATGAATTCCACCGAATTATATTTCCGTGTGGTTTTACGGGTAAAAAAGGTGCACAACCTTTAATTTCAGCACATATTGGCAATCCTAGTATTGTAGCTTATGTGCATGTAAGAAACGTCATGACCATCCCCCTCCCCCTTGAAAAACAAATTCCAGATACCCTAATAAGCACAAATATGATTATTTTGCAATTTATTTGCAAAATTAGTATTTTTTCCTCTCGTTTTTTGTTAGCCTTCAGCGATTAAACTTAGTTAAACTAAATTAGGTAAAGATCCGACGTAAATCATGGAATAGTATAAAGAACATAGTAAGCAGATTGGTTTAGACCATTCAACATTAAATTGTTGAAGCTTGTACATGGATAATGAATGAATTATTGATACCGAACTAATTTTGATATTTTCTGGGCTGTTCATGTGGAAACTACTGATCTATAATTTCTTTCTACCATTACTGCAACGGAAATACCAAAAGAAAGCACTACACAGTAAGTAGAACCGTCGAAGACCGCAATGCATTACTGCTTTGCAGGATGCTATTCAAATACCGCTTAACAGCAGCATTTCGATCGGTTTTCTTGCCAAACATGCTTTACTGTAGTCGCGAATCGGCATTAACGGTCAACGTTGAGAATATCTTTAGTTTTGATTGCATTTGAAATATTTCCTGGTGGTTATAAGTTGCAAATCATTTTTATTAGCTTGGAATCAAAGTTCCTAAATTTAACGATAGTAGTTAATCTTTGAAGAAACTTCATCTAGGGCAGTTCATTACGGGCTTTTTATTAAGACTAAATTAATAACTATACACAAATTCGTTCGTATAGAAAAGTGCAGTTTTATGACTGAAAATCTGAATTTAGGCCATTTTGGGTCTTTTTAAAATTTTAAAATCCCGCCTATATAAACTCCTAAGCAACAATTTATACCTTTGTGCTAAATTTGGAAGAAATCTGACGAAAACTGGATTTGTAAAAGGAACATACACTCCCACAAACATACATGTTCTTTGATAACCTGGAGCGACTTCTTATTTAACCGAATTAGGTTATTGGTTATAGTTGAACTGAATTACTTAAAGATTCGACGTAAATCAAGGAATAGTATACAGAAAATTTACACTTTGCAAATTGATTTGGTAAGGATTATATGAATGAAATAGATGTGGTTTTAATAAAAGTATTCTAATGCTGAAACAGTCGAAGATAGTACGTTAATCTTGAATGTAATATTAATACCTTACTCATGTTTGTATTTTATCTGCTATTAACGTGGGAAACACTGATAAAATATTGCACGCAACCCTTACTGTTGTGGTTTTTTTAATTAAACAATGTTCAAAATTACAATTTAACGGTAGCATTCAAATTAAGTACTACCATGGGTTGCCTCAATGGATCTCTGGGGCTACGAAACGATGTTCAGCATTATTTCGTATATCTACGGCTTTCTTACCAAACATGTGTTTCGTTTGTCGCTAAAAGACATTAACGGCCGTTGTTTATGATACTTTTTGTGTTGATTGTGTTTAAAATATTTCCTGGTGGTTATAAGTTGCAAATCATTTTTATTAGTTTGGAATCGAAGTTCCTAAATTTAACGATAGTAGTTAATCTTTGAAGAAACTTCATCTAGGGCAGTTCATTACGGGCTTTTTATTAAGACTTTTTGAAGAAACTTCATTTTGAAGAAACTTTGAAGAAACTTCAACTAGGGCAGTTTTTTACCGGCTTTTCATTTAGACTAAATTCATAACCATACAAAAATTTGTTCATGTTGAAAAGAGCAATTTATGGTTAAAACTATAAAATTGAACCTCTTCGGATCTTTTTTAAATTCCAAAAACCCGCCTATATGAATTCCTGAGTAACAATTTACCTCTGTGCCAAATTTGGAAGAAATCCGACGAAAACTGTGGATTTGTATAAGAAACATACACCTATACCCACAAACATACATCCATTTTTATATATATAGATTTTTTTGTTTTTATAATTTGTATTTGCAACGCTTTCGACGCAATCATGCTACTTCTGCTTCATTCCATCATTCTTTGATGATACAGTCAAGCTCTTTTATAGCAAACGCTGTTTTAACGAAAACTCGGATTTAGCGAGAAAATCTAAAGAATTTGGTTGTTACAATGGGCCTATGTTGTAACAATTTGCCTATGGGAGCAAAACTCGCTTTTAACGAGCAAACCCTGCTTAAAGCGAGCAGTATTTTTGTAATTCATAAAATGTTCTTGATTTCCACACCAGAAAAGGTTATTCTATTTTTTTGGAAAAATTCAATAAGCATTTTGAGTTCAACAGAAAGTTAGAGATAATATAAAATCATGGGAACGAGTGAGAACACTGCCCCTCCTTTTTTTTTCAATTTGTGGAGTAGAGGAGCATTTACAAATTATATATTTGTTGAAGAGAATCTATATATATAAAAATGGATGTTGGTAAATTTGTTCCCTAAGATCTCAGAAACTACTCGGCAGATTTGGCTGAAACTTTCACCGTTTGCTCTTTTTGGTACTGAGGAGGTTTGTAGATCAGTTCGAAAAAAATCCGATTGATAGTTCCTTTTTTATTCTAATTTGTCCAAATTTTCGCATAAATGCCCCAATATGACGGTGAAAAAATACGTGCACATATTAAAATTATGTGTCCATCGAAAGCGCTAATTTTTCTGCTGAAGATGGCATCTGTTAGAAAGTTCTAAGTTGTATGAAAAACGAGTTATGAGCTTTTTTTGTTCCATGTTCGAAGGCTTTCCTCAACCCAATTCATTATTTAGTGTATCATCTCAACTCCCAGTTCATAGTTAGAATTGTTGAATGTTTTCGTGTTTCGTCTGACTGTTAGAGGCTTTTCTCAAGTCAAATCTTAAAGTAACGTTTTTTCCCCAAGATTGGCTAATAATAACTAGATTTGGTTGATTATTTTCCATTTAAACGGTACTTTAGTGTAATTAATGGGTTTTTTTAATTATTATTTGTGCTGATTGGATTTTTTAATCATTATCCAATCTAACAGCAGAAACCTCGCCAAAATTTATGCAGAAAGATTTCAGTAGCGGATGTATTTGGCAGTTTTTTCAACTGTCGCGGTTTTTGAAGTCAAAGACTACGTCATAATGTTTGTCAGCTTTCACCATGTGAACAAAATATCGTCAATCAAAGAATCTTTAAAAACTTTTTTTACTGTAAAATAATTTAGCAACTAAATTAGGCAAATGCATAAACAGCACAAAAACTTCCATTAATGTGACTTTGTGCACAAATTCAAACCATCGCCAAATTTTACTACTTATTTTGGAAACATTTCGGATGAAATTGTTTAGCGCCATTTTATGGTGACCAAAAGTATCTTAGCATATGGCGACAATATCTTTTTAAAAAAATTACTAACATACCGTTTTACAAAGTAAGGAGGGGGAGCATTATCCAAGGTATCCCAAAACGATTCCCGCAAATTCCGTAATATTTTAAATCGCACCAAGCAGGGACGTAACTAGATCATTTTCGAACAGGGGCAAGACCTTGTTTCAGCGCCCCCCCCCTCATAAAAAATAAATACTTAAAAATAATTATTTAAAAATATTAATTTGAATTAGGCAGTGAAAAAGGATGTGTTGATAATCCTATAAATGCGACTTTACAGTTTTATCACTGTATTGGATTTTTTAAAATATCGATAGGGGGTAAAAATCCCTAAATTTTATTTATTACTAGCATTCCCGTACCCGGCATTGCTCGGGTAATGGAATTAGCAGGGGTTAACAGTGCTTGGTGCACCTAGTTTCGAAAATCCCCTATAATAATTACTTATTACCTATAACTTTTTCTAATTTGGGGAGGATCCCGTGGCCCCTGAACTCCTTACATATATGCCTTTGTCCTTAACCGATCTTTAACTGTTATTAACGATCCTTTTAAAGTATTGATTATCTTTGCAAACACAGGCCATCCACATTTTATTGATATACCTATGTTTAAGCAAGAACTTCTTTGTATACAACATTTTTAGTTTTTTTTTTCTTGTGCTAAAATTATTAAGCTGCTTGATGAACTGACTTTGGAGAAAGCTACATAACATTGGCCATGTGAAAAAAAGTCTTCTCTTAAATTGGTCCCTGCTACTTTTAATGTCTGTCCTTGTGATTTATTAATGGTTATTGCAAAGCAAACTTTAACAGGAAACTGTACTCTTCTAAATTCAAAAGGATAGTTCGCCTGTGATGATGTTCTTAAAAACTTCGTTTCTAGTTTTGAAGAAATGAAAGCAATAGACAGAAACATTATGATTTGACTTGAGAAAAGCCTCGAAGAACCACGTGAGAAACAAAAACAATATCAAATTTATAGTTCGCTATCGACCAAAAGTTGAGATGAAGTACTGAATAATGATTTGAATGGAGGAAAGCCTTCGAAAATAAGGGATTTGAATTCAATGACAGGTTTTAATTTCTCAGAAATTAAGAGGTTTTAATTAATTTCTCCCGAACTAGTTGAGATTTCGAAAAATCCTTTCTTAGTGGTTACTTTCGTAATCATGCGGACATGCCTGCCAAATTTCAAGTCTGAAGCTTCAGCGGTTTCGGCTGTGCGTTGATATATATATATATGTATATATATTATCTCAGGACATTGATTTTTATATATTAAGATTTTACATACGACGGTTTTCAAGGAAATATAATTTTGTAATTCCATTTAAGAGTAATTAACAACTTGTTGCATTATTTTTTCTCTACCAGGGGACTTTGCCCCCTGCTCGTTGACACTTACCAACCCTCGAAGATTTATTCGAAACCTTATTTGATTCGCGAAGATTTAAATCGTCTGTCAGAAAGAATCAGATTGAGAAACCCGTTACATGTTCTGTTTCGAAGAAAGTGAATATTTCCCTCTCCCTCCCATAGAAAATAGAATTTAAATGAAGAGCTCATTTTTAGAACATAATCTAACTCCTACCCGAAAATATAAAACGAATTTGATAGAAATTGCATAACCGAGGCATTAAAAAAAATCACTTTAAACAGCACCCGTTTCAAGCCTTCCAAACTAACTTGTATTAACTTGCAAAGCTATAGGTGCTAAAGGACCTCCGAACCGAGCCTAGGATTATTCGCTAAAATGGAAACCCTTATATCTGCTGTTCTAATTTATTGATTATATTATTATATTGATTATATTATTGTTAACAATAATATAATCTAATCATATAACAATAATATAATCAATAATTTTGATTATATTATTGTTACATGCTTTATTTGATGCAGAATTTTTTTTTTTTTTGGAACAACATGAAATGTTAAAGGATGTGAGAAATCTTTCATCCGTTTAATAGGCAATTTACGTGAAATTTTAGCCTAAAAAATAATCACAAAAAAAAAAAAAAACTAATTCAAAATTTTAAATAAGAAACCACAGGTGCAAATCCTCCAGGCTCGAAGTAATTTTGTACAAAATTTCAAGATTGTAGGTGCTATGGGGTCTCCTGGACGCATGCCTGCCACAGGCATCCTTTCACAATTTCTTTGGAGTTACTTTTTTTTAAATATATTGAGTAGTGATGTGTCGGATCGTCAAAAAAGTAAATCCGCGGATACGGATCATTAGTATCAAGATCCGCGGATACGGATACGGATCTCAATATTTTATATTTTTTTACCCAATTCAACTATCCAAGTGTTTAATTTGTTGCGGAAGGTATTTCAAAAAAATGTCATCTACGGCGAAAACATAATCAAAACTATGATTTACTCTTTAAAGAAATCACCGTTAAAATTGAGGGAGACTTGGAAAGAACGGGTCAACGCTGCATTAATGCTTAAATAGAATGTGATAGATTATTTCTAGCTTGCTCGGTAGATGCAGGATACAGGAGCAAGAGTGCAAAGCTGCTATTGGACAGGTTAGAAATATTTTTCGCATTTTATTTCAGCATAAATGCAGCGCTGACCCATTCCACCCAACTTACTCCGACCGAAAGAATAACAGAGCAAGGAACACCTTTACAAGCAGTAAATAGAGAATTTAGTCTCACTTTTTTTGAAGAATGCCGAGAAAAACCAAAATGAAGAATAAGAGAAACCTCAAATCAATAACAAAAACTAATATTAAACTAAAAATTAAAAAAAAAAAAATGTCCCAGAGGTCCGATCTGATATTGAGATGGATTTCGCAAGTCAGAACACATATTGTTAACAAATATGAACTGACAGCAGATAGAAATTTTAAATCATTGAGCTTTTCTCCTTATCCGACTATGAAATAGCTACCGATCACGCGTATAAAGGCTTTGAATTAAAATTTCCTTAATACGATTATAGCTTTTACTGTATATAACTTGGAAGTTCCAAACAAATATCAAACGCAGAAAACTTAGTTCTTTCAATTTGGGGACAATATTTTTAACGTACGGGTAAGTTTTTACTACTATAATTCTGAAATACGTTAAGTCGGTTTTTATTAATATTTCCGGTAATTCAAGTTCTGCAAAAACGAGACCAAGCTAAGAACACTTTCGATCATCAAGTCACCTTTTGAACGAAAAAAGAACTATCAAAATCGGTTCATCTGTTTAGGAGCTACGATGCCACAAATAGACACACAGATACACTTTTAAAACTTATTACCCGTTTCTTTTTGGAACTAGGGGTACAAATTGGCTTCTGAAATGATACCTTATAATTTAAATAGGTTATAAAATCTAATTTAAACGGAATTTAAGAGTCTTTTATTGAAATATTTAAGAATGTTTAGACTAGAAAAGATCCGTTTAAGATCCGTCAAAAAAGTCGCGGATACGGATACAGATCTTTATTTTTCCTCGAATATCCGCGGATACGGATACGGATATCCGGAACATCACTAATATTGAGATACGAATTTAAAATTACTACTTCAAATGAAAACAATGAAACAAAAATGTTTTCGATTATTTAAGTATTTTTATCATACTACTATGAAGAAATTCATAAGAAAAATAACAGTATTCAACTACAAAAGAGCAACATGTCGCAATAATACGTGAAATAATTTTAACTTCGATGAAAAATTTAGTGGGCTATTTGTTTTTGTTTCTTACTTGAAATTAATTGAATATTACTATACTTAGTATATTGACTTTAAGCCGACAACTTACAATCGAAATGGACAGATTATCCTATTTAAACAGTATCTTGATAATTTTATATGCAACGCATTTAAAATTAAATATTAAATATTACAAGAGTAAAATTTTATAAAGGACGCATGTTCCCCACCTATGGTATATGAGTATGCATTTGAAAAACATTTAATAGAAAAACAGAAATCTAATGTGCATGATATCAAAACTCTTTCTATTAACCTTCTTTTAAAAAACACAAATCTTGAACATATTAACATTACATGTTTTCAGTGCGCTTCTTTTCAGGTTATTTCTATTTACAGTATAACCTTATTTATCCGGACTAACTTGGACCAAAGGCAATTCGAATAAACGAAAGTCCGGATAATAAGTAGTAATTAATTCGCAAATAAGCAGACTTATCTTTTATTAACAGCAAAAAACGATGCTTTGTAACAAAATTACATAGGATTGTTACTCGCAAATACTGTATTGTTTCTAGTTCAGCTGCAGTGGTGTCAGACTGAAACTCCAAATACGTCACGTTGTTTATTTGATAACTATAATTTATTCGACAGTTGTGTATTTAATGAAAGTAAAGAGCGAATATTTGGCACATTTATAGTTCCGTTCTTACTATCCCAATTTAGAATTATTATTCAAGTGAATATATGTTTTAGCTCTACAAATTTGATTCGGATAAGCCAGAGATCTAGATAAACGGGAGCCAGATAAACGAGATTCTACTGTAAATATAAATATTCATCAAAAGTACCAAAGCAAAATTGAAGTTTCAGAGGTGAATAAATAGTTTATTTCTAATACATTAATTGAATTTGAAGCAGATGATTATATGTAAAATATTGTGTGGGTGGCAAAAATATATCGAAACTAAGTCTAAAATTTCTGATTTTAGTTCAATTTATCTCTAAAAAACCGAGGTATTTTCTAAAGAAAAATAGGTAGTCTCTCGACTTGAAATTGAATCTCCATTCTTATAGTGCGAGATTTTTCTCCAAGAATGGGAAAATTGTAAACTAAACTAGGGCGAGGGAACAGTGATGTCCCGTTTGGGGTAGACAAGCTCTCGCCATTGTAAATGAGAGGAAGGCATCATGTTGGCAGCTTTATGACGTTTAATTGTAGAAAAATGACATTTGAGCATTTCCGCTGTTTTGTACTGGTGTGTACTCCCCATAGGCTTTGCTCTTATATTCCTCCTCCGAGAGGGAGGTTTTTTAAATAGGACATTTTAAGTACTAGTAACTCTAAGAAAATACATTCATGCTATTTACTGCACCCTCTTCACTCTCTTTACGTCTATCTTTACCACACTTGATCGTTTATCCACATTAAACCATGCAAGCTTTCAGCTTGCGCCCGCACTGAGGGGATCTTTTTTGGACTTTTAAAAAAATGTTTCATTTTTTTTTCTTTTACAAAAATAAATTTGAGCATTTACTTAGTCAGTTTAGCGCCCCTAAAATCTGGCGCCCGGGGCACGAGCCCCGTCTGCCCCCCTCTAGTTACGTCCCTGGCACCAAGAACCCACAATAATTAAAAATTTCCAAAGTAACTAAAGCAAGTTTAAGGGGATCACGGGCGCGCGGCTTCATTTTTTTTAAACAGTTCATTCTTCAATAGACATACAGAGAAGGTAAGACTCCATGTAAAAAAATAAATAAATAAATAAATAAGTAAGTATTAACTGATAAATCTTTTTAAACATGTGAAGTTTAATTTCATATTTCGGAAATTCTTCAAATTTGTATGCGCTTAAATTTCGTGCTTTCGTTTCTAAATGAATACTATTTTGCTCTTTTTACTTCTACTTGAGTTTTATTAGTCCAGTCAATGAGTGCTCAAAACAGGGGTGTAGCGTGCATGGAATATGCGATAATTTTTGACTTCAGAATATTGTTAGGGGTAGTTAGTAAGTAAACATACTAAAAGTCCCCGACCCTGGGGGGTGAGCTAAGGGTAAGAGGGAGGGGGGAAGAAAATTTTGGGTTTTTCGAGATAATGTCGGAAACGGTGTAAAAAAATGCGTTTAAAATAAAAATTCAAGCTAAATAAAGTTACTATGAAACTGTTTTCTACACATATTTGCAAATTTCCAATAATTTTCTGGGTATATGTTATGAAAAATCGATGATTTTGGGAAAAATTCTCTCTTTTTGTCAAACATTTGCTTCTAGTCAGTAAATTACCGCCCATTAGCCAGGGCTAAAGCAGAAAGCCCTTTAGCCGTGGCTAATGGGCGGTAATTTACTGAATAGCAGTCCTCGGCTGGAAATGACTGAGCTGTCGGTGTATTCCATGTATTTGCTTCTAGTGCCTTTCAGGATCGTTACTCATAAAAATTGTCAATAACAAAGTTGTAGAGCTTTAAATTTCCTTCAATTTGATATGCTACTTTGTTATATTTTATTCAACCAATGAAAAGTTACAGAATTTCAAACACGCACTTTCATAGCAAAAAATGGAACACTTGCCATTCAAAAATTTCAAACTGACTCGAAAGGATCGCGCACTTCCTCTTTCTTCAATGAATTCGACAATCCTGATGGACAATAAAGTATTTGTGGATTACTATAACTCAAATGATGTTTAGGGGTTAGGAAGGGGTCGTAAAATTGTGACTTTGTGATAAGGGGGAGGGAAAGAGTAAGAAGTGTGACATCAAGCATTTGTTATTAAAATAAGTTTATGAAAAGTACTTTGTGACAAATGGGGGCCAGCATTTCCTCAGTAAGAAATTTCTTATAATTAATAATAAGTGAATATACTGTAAGTCCGCGACATTGGGGGGGGGGGGGGAATTAAAGGTGGGAAGAGGGAGCCAAATTTTGTGGTTTTCGATTATATCTCGGAAACGGCAGGAAAAATGTGTTCCGAACAAAGGTAAAAGTTAACTAAATTTATTGTGAAATTGTTTTCATACATATATGTCACATTCAGTGTTATTTTAGGTACGAGTTCTTGAAAACCAATACTTTTCGAGAAAAAAAAAATATCACGTTCTTTTTGTCTCAGAGTGTCTGTGCCAAGCAGGTGCTCAAGGGATCTTGTGCAGCAATCATGTGACAAGAACCCTGACGGTTTTCTGTGTCTTGAAAATCTACCGGCTGAACACTTGAACTGCAGATTCAAACCTGATACCAAAGAAATACGAAGCCTATACCCAATCACAGCGACACCCAGCTGACAAGCAATCAAAAACCATGAAGTTCTAGCATGTACTCAATTTCGTTACTCTTATTGCAATAACTATGTGACGCTATAGCAGGATAATGGAAATTTTAATAATAGAAATAAGGTAAATGTAGCTGACCGGTAGCACTTTTTGTAATTATAGTTTTTATTACATTATTATTAATCATATTTTGAAAGTTTTTACATGGAATACAGATTGACAGTAATTAGAAAATGAAAATATCATCTTTAAGGTGACATCTTGGTTCTATTCTGAGGCCGAAGGGTCATGTCACCAGCAGTGGAAAAGTTGTTCTTAGAATTTGGTAATGTATTGATGTCATCGTCGTTCCTTTCGTCCTGGATAAATATTTTGATTCGTTATTGCAACTGCCATTGCAATGCGAACTTGCGGTCACTAGTAGAAAAGCAATCTCAAAATCATCTTCCAGATTCCGTCAGGAGCAACATCCGATTCCGAAAGTTTCAGCACGAGTTAGTCATTCCTCCTTTCCCAAACCCCCAATCCGGTATTTCACCATTAAGTTCCTAGGTACAGGTTAACTAGGTGGTACAGCTGAGTTAGAGATCAATCTTGATGTTTGCAGCTACTTTGATGAATGATCTGTAACGTGATGATAGTTACGTGATCATACCATGAGAGATAGATATGACCCCAGCAGCCTCAATGGAATCAGGGGAAAAAGAACTGTTGATATATACCTTAGATACATGTTGTATGATTTTAGATTTCTGGCAGAATGTTGTGATCAGTTGAGGATTTGGTTATCAAGAGAACAACCAGGAACACTTCCTATCAAACAATAGCTACCGAAGAATTTTGCCATCTGATGATAGCCGTCTTCGCAATATCAACGTCAACATCATCTAAAGCTCGGAGCGTATTTGTCTCGTTTTTCAGCTGCTTCATCATTAGCGGATTTGTCAGCTGAATGTTATTATGAAAGTTGGACAGAAACCTTCTTGTTTCACCGTCGATTCAATTTTCTAACTGACATTGATGTCCATATGGTTTATACAGTCATCTGTTTTGCGTAACAGTTTTGTAGACTAGGTATCCTCAGTAACAACAAATTCAAATTTAATTAAATCAATGTCATTATCAATTTTCTTAAACAGTATGTATAATGCTGACTTTCTGCACGTCCTCAGTCGACCAATTCATACAGCATATACGTAAGTTTGCAAATTTTCGTCCTGTTCCTTGGTAAAGGGCTGTCCATAAATAATGTCACTTTTTTTTCTCAACATTTTTACCCCCCCCCCCCCCCACCGTCACAAAGTTCTTTTTACAAGCTACTTTTCTTAAACATATTCGTATTTAAAAAATGCTTGATGTCACACTTCTTACTCCCCCCTCGTCACAAAATCGCAATTTCAGGAACCCCCCTCCCCACCCTACATACACCTTAAACATCATTTGTGTTGTAGTAATCCATAAATACTTCTTTACTGTCCATCAGGCTTGTCGAATTCATTGAAGAAAGAGGAAGTGCGCGATTCTTTCTAGTAAGTTTGAAATTTGTGAATGGTAAGTATTCCATTTTTTGCCGTGAAAGTGCGTGTTTGAAATTCTGTAACTTTTGATTGGTTGAGTAAAATATAGCAAAACAGCATGTCAAATTGAAGGAAATTTAAAGTTCTACAACTTTGTCATTGACAATTTTTATGAGTACTGAACTTGAAAGGCACTAGAAGCAAATGTTTGACAAAAAGAGAGAATTTTTCCGAAAAATCATCGATTTTTCATGACATATACCGAGAAAATTATTGGAAATTTGATAAAATGTGTAGAAACAGTTTCATAGTAACTTTATTTAGCTTGAATTTTCATTTTAAACGCATTTTTTCCACCGTTTCCGACATTTTCTCGAAAAACCCCAAAATTTTCTTCCCCCCCTCCCTCCCACCTTTAGCTCACCCCCCGCCCCCCAGGGTCGGGGACTTTTAGTATGTTTACTTACTAACTACCCCTAACAATATTCTGAAGTCAAAAATTATCGCATATTCCATGCATGCTACAATGTGTTCATTGACTGGACTATATGAGTAAGGAAGAAGCTAGATTTTAAATCACGTCAAAAGGTGTGTTTTAAGTTCTTTCACTTAAAACAGAAAACAAATACAAGTAACGATTGTATCTCATAATTATTGCTAACCCAGGCAACGCCGGGTATTTTTGCTAGTGTTATATAATTTCGGAGATATACTTCCGAGGATTTGTAGCTGGAAGTCAAGAGAGAGGGGAAAAAATGAAAGAGAGCGGCAACTATAACGACAAATATACTCGACATACTCGGCTTCTAAAGTGATTAAAAACTTCAAGCTATTTTGTATCCACGGATGCAAATGACGATGTTTTTCGGACTCCCCGTTCCTCAAAAACAATGACAAGAAAGAGACAGTAAAACAGTTCAAATCAAATAACCAACTTCTTTGGTACTGTACAGGAAAAAAAAACCAAGCATCTTTTAATTTTTATGATTTTCTCACGAACCCGTTTTTACGAGCACTTGGTTATAACGAGCAAATATAGTGGTCCCTTGCTAGCTCGTTTTAAGTGAGTTCAACTGCATTAGATGTTCTGTTTTTTTGATAATTCTATGATAATTTATGCTAACAACTTTGCATTATGGTGTTTAAAGTGCTTTAAGGGACAAGCAATTTTACATTAAATAATGAGCATTCAAGCATATCAGTTTGAGCGAACTTGAAGAAAAATAACTCTGGCTCAGCTTCTCTCTCTCAATGACACATTCTTATCAGTCTCTTATTTCATGAAGCAATCATTTCCCCTTGCAACTAATTTTTCGGTATTTACTGATACTAATTGCATCAAAGGAGAATTATTCAAGCCTATGAAACTTGTAATTATTGAACTGAGATTGGATTTTCCTTGGAAAATTTCGAGATTTTCTTTCAGTTATGCATTCAGAGAAGTTGTTAAAATTTTATTTAACTCAGATCATTTTAATAACTTTTTTGTTGATCAATAGAATTTATTGAAATTTTTATTGGCTCTTGAGCTTTAGAAACGCTTAATTTATTTTCTCCATTGGAAAAAAAAGAAAAAAAGAAGTCAGCTTACTAGCATTTGAGCTACTTATAACATTCTTTATCCCAAAACTATTGTCACACTTCATTGAGCTAATTAATGAATTTAAATGATAACTTAGTGAAATAATGAGTTCTTTTCAAAGTAAGAAGAGAGTTCAATTTCGGGTTATTCAGAATTTTTTCCTTGTGCATATGTGAGGCAGTGTTCAGAGTTCGGAAGTGTTGATTTGCCTAATTTTATTGCTATTATTATTTATTTATTTATTTTTGTTAATCGCTGAAAAATAAAGGACATTTGGGGTACAACAGGACCCCAGAAAGAAACAAAAGCGTGTTCAAAAAGTTAAATCAAAAGTTGAAAAAATAGATATATACAAACAACACAAAATAATGATGTTTTTATCAGGACTGCGGAGTCGGAAGAAAAAGGACTTTCTCCGGAAATTTTAGAGCCTTCGACTCCACAAGCACCGGCAGAGTTGCGGACTGGGAAAATGACCGACTCCGACTCCTTTACCCCAAAATCAGTCTGACTCCGACTTCGCAGCTCTTTCTTTTATGCGTACCAGAAAAGTTATTAACACTTTTTTTAATGCGTAATTGAGAATTGTTTGAATATAATTTTCACAATATTTTCGAGTTGCATATTATCCGACAATATGCTAATTTTTCATTACTTTTCCTAAAATCGTTAATTCTAATTTAACGTGTCTTTGTACTCAGTAGTCTTAATTACGTCAAAGCAATCTTACTGTTACTAGAAATACGAAAACAAGTTAAGCGTTCCACATTTATCTTGTATCAATTTTATGGCTGTTTGACCGAAAAACGACCTTTGCATCTGTTGTTTGGTTGGGCCGGAAATTTCAATATCTCGAAAATCGGACACTTCTGACAAACAGATGACGTCACTGATAATAGATTAGGATCAATTGCTGGAGCTGTCGTGAGAAACCAAACAGTGGTCAGGGTTTTCGTTCATGAAAAGATATTTATCAGAAGTCGTAAATATTTTTAAATAGAAGAGGAATTGGCGTGATACAGTTAACTTAAGAATGTGTTTTTTTTTTCCTTTTTTTTTTCATTTTGGTAGCATTAAGTTGTGATAATATGATAACATCCTAATAGATGAAAGTTGATGGTGTACATGTTAATGGTTCCCAGCTAGTGCTTAATGCGTTTTTCGTAAATAGTTTTATCAACGATATTGGTTTTATGCCGTAAAATGCGTAATGATGGTTTTCAAATTTTTAATCGATGTAAAAGTAACCGTTTTCTATTTCGTGAATATTTCTTACAGGATGTGAAATTGAAAGATTAAAATGCTTTCTGTTTACGTAACATTTTAAGTTTTTTTAGTAGAATTATTTACTGCTACGACTCTTATCGTATATTTCACTGCTCCAAAATGAATTTCACGGTTCCCAAGAAATGCCACGCCTTGGGAGAGAGAGAGGAAGGAAAAAAATATATATATAGTTTTGTTGTTTATCTGATGTGTGTATTTTAAGAGCCCGTGCGGCACTTTTTGAGGGACGGCAATTTCATACTTTTGATGCGAAAAAAGTTAACGCGTTTTCCAAATAAGTAAATCATGCTTTTGATCTTTTTCTGGAGTCAAAAAAAAAAAAAAAAAGGTTTTTGAATTCTGGGGAGGTTGTGGAGCGACTATGATAGTAAAATTTCTCAAATGCATCTCGGCATTATATTGTTTGTTTTTTCTCTTCTTTCGTCTGAAGCTACAGACTGAGGGCGGGGTCACATTTTTCGGGAAGAGCAACCGAACCTTCCTTTCCCTTAACGTCACCAAACAGCCCAAAAGTGCAGTTTTATGCCTTGAGTCTCAAAACATTTCCAAGGGATAACGCCCACCCCATCTCTGTACATCTCATCGTTTTGCCTAATATTGAGTTTATAAAATTTCAATACCAACAAATTCCTGAGAGCGGTCAAGCCCTGACCCTTCCTATAACATGATTAAAGACAGTCTAATATGTGTACTAAGGACATCAACTTCGAACTTGAGAATCCCCATCGCATCCATCTCCAAAAAGAGCTTAAAGTCGGGTTTTGGAAACTTAAGTTTCAGAAAAATTCTAAGGTAGGGCTCTCAAATGTGCACGAAATCACCTAAACGTCGTCACAGTTGGCTCCAAATTTCGTATTTAGAAATTCCTGATTGTAGACCGCAGAGCCTTCTTTTCTCAGTGATGAAGAGCTTAAAATGAGTAAGTTTCGGAAAAGATTTCGGGTGGGAAACATCCCTCCGATCTCTTTCTCATGACGTTGTCAAACAACGGCTAAAGTCAGCGTTTTTAGAACGTCATTTTCAAAAAATGTTCATAGGGAGACGAGAAAACCATCCGACTTCCCAACATTTTTGGAAATAGTTGAAAACTTATGCCGTCAAGGATAGCCTTCAATTGCGTTTCTGAAACTACGGCATCGGAAAATTTCTTGAGAACTCCAGAACGTTCCCTATTCTCTTTAACGTCATCAAAGATAGACTAAAATTGGTTTCAATTTTGAAAATATTTCGGGAGGAAAATCCAGTATTTGTTAGAGTTAAGGGAGGCCCTTAAACCACTATAGATACTGCCTACATTTACGTGTTTTTCAATTTATTTGAAAAACTTTCCGGCAGTGCCGCTGAAGCTTCCCCAGTATCTTTACGTTTCCAAAGATTGCTTAAAATTGCCTTTTTAAGACTTCAGTTTTAGCAAATTTCCTTGAGAAGTCCCACCCCCCTAACGTCACCAAAGAAAGCACAAAAATGACTTTAATTTTGAAAAAAAAAAAAAAAAAAAATCTGGAGATGGATCAAAGCTTTTTTCCAAAAGCGTCTCCAAAAACTGCTTAAAATTCCGAATTTTGACTTAACTTTTGGAATTTTATCTTATTAAAACACTTTTGACTCTTTAATGTATTAACTATTTCCCATCAAAAGGGCGGCAAATTGAGGAACCGCCCCGTGTCTACGCTACTGTGTGCACCACTGTATGCCACTGTTGTCGGTAGTTAGCGATTTATGAGTGGAAGGAGTACTTAACTACTAAGCAGCAGTCGTCAGTTGTGCACAAATAGATAATCAAAATATCAGAACTTATCAGGTCAAAGGAGCAAAATGAAAAAATTCATAATTTCGTAAACGAAGGCAGTCATCATTCCCTCGCCCTTAATCAGCCGAATAGAACTGCCCTTCAAACATGACGGTTTGATTTAAGAAAGCAGCTCTCTCGAAAGGGGCATGCTTGATGTTTCTTGACAAGCCTTTTCTCCATCCATTAACTACTCCAATTGGAAATATTAGACTATCGTCTGCCTTCATTCCATCTACTCTCATATCCTGTTTCCTTTATTGAGGATCTTTTCCTCAACGCGGCGCTTGTTCAGCTGGTACTTCGAAAGCTTCGTTTGTTTTAGTTCTCCTGTATATTGTATGTAAAAGAAGGATGGAACCCGGAACCCTCCCCCCTTCTATTCTTTGTTTTGTTTAATGTATTCTTAACAATACAGAATTGATGTTCGACAGGGTTAAACAAGTGTTGCATTCAGCAGTTTTCAAGTGCTCTTTTTTATATAGTAAAGACCATCTGGATGAATCAAGTGTTTTTTAATTTTATTTCTTCTTACTTCTTACTCTTTTTTTTCTTCTCCTTCTGTGTAGAACGCATAGGCCTGATAAAAAAAAAGTTCAAATGGTCTCTAACTTTCAATCTTCAAAGTTTATAATTTATAAATGTTTTAACCAACTCTATAAAAATGATTAAACGATGACTAATTCGCAACTCCAGAGCTCGAATACGCTACCTTGCGGTGATAAACAATGCTAAAGAAAAAGGTAAAACATTCCATTTCACGTGTTTTCTTTGGGGTAAATTACAGGCTTCAGGCAGTTTATGGGGTAATGTAATTTCGGAAGAATAAAAAAAGAAAGCTTCCCACAAACACGATGAAAAATTACTGCCATTCACTAAGTGTCAAAGCAAGTTATAAGTTACGGCATTTGTTTGTTTTACCTTTTTCATCCGCCATTAAACTGGTTGCAGCGCCCCCTATAGTTTATTGGAGTTGCAAATACATCTTGCTGAAAAATTATTTGATTTATACGATTCGACTTAATTGCTATTTTAAAATTATAACACTGTATTTTTCACTTCTACCGCCATATTTATGTTGCAATTTTTTTAGAAAGAGCACATTTCTATCAAAACGTTTGCTGATGTTTAGAATAAACGTTAAACAGTTTTGTAAAAGTAACAAAGCTACCTGCCGACATGTTACATTTTTAATTTCCTTCTTTTAACAAAATCTAGATTTTAAATTATTCCTTTTTCTGTTTTTGACTTACGTACTCAGAGAATTGTAATACTGTTAAGAAAATTTTTTAGGGCCTTACTTTTAATTTTTCCATCAACTGGATTTACCATCATGAGTTAGGGAAAATTTGGCGAGGTTCTTCAGGCACGTTGGGGGCAAACACAGGGAAATGAGGGAGCCCTACTCTCTCTCAAATTTCTATTCGTCCTTAAACAGTGTGAATTCCGTCTAAATAATACGTAAACATTCCTTTTAAATTGAAAAGAAGTGTTGGTGGCTAAGCTCCTGTGAACGCCCGTGCTAATACTCTGGGCAAAAGGTGGTAACACATATTAGTTCTAGTTAGTGATGTGTATCGGGTAAATACCCATTGGGTGGGTAAATATTTTTTGGGTATTTACCCAAGGCCTGGGTAAATACCCAAAAATTGGTATTTTATAAAAAAATGCAAAAAGTGAGTCTGAAATTTTTTTTAAAAATCTAAGTATGAAATAATTGGTAAAACTGATACATACATACGTATGTATTACACAGTTAATAATATTTTTTATTGGAAGACTTGATGAAATTATGGAAGAAACATATCGTGAAACAGAGAATCTTTCTTTTCAATGTCGTAATTGGACAAGTATAAGCAATTCAATGATGAACTTCAGGATTTCAAAATCACAATCTAGGTTAGTCATATCCAAAATGAAAAAAAAAAAGGAAGCATGAGGGATGCTTGGAAGAATTTACTGAGAAGTTATTAAGACTATGATGTTATTTATTTATTTATTTTATTGCTGTTTAAATGGTAACGTGGCAAATATACAAACAGTTTTCACATTAATAAGCAAAAAAAATATTGTTTTCTGTTGCCTTGCTCATTTGCATTTGCTCCCTAGTGCTTCATGATGAAAATTTATTCGAACTATTTTTAATACACGCAATTAGTGATGTCGGGTGGTTTTTGTCTTCATAGTTTGTTCCGTGGTATACTTTTCTATATTTGTAACCTTTGAGCAGTAGTTTATAGTCCGAAAAACAATTTATTGTAAATATTTATTTTTCTTTTAAAAATGCTATTTTTGAAAAAGTAAGTTAAATTTTTTCGCAATGTGCCTGTATTTAGATTCTAATCTGCGTATTTGTAGTAATTAATACTGTAGTTTTTCTTTTTAAAGATAGTATGTATGTGCTATTTGTTCTCACTATTTTACTTCATGGTAACTAAGAACAGCTAATACAAACAACTGAGTTTTTGGCATTTTCTTTATATTAATCCTTTGAGGTTTGAGGCACGCTGGTTTCGTTTCAGGTCATTGTTTTATAATTATTATTTTATTCTTTTTTATTCATTTAAAAAGCATTTTTTTTAATTTACCCATATTTTATAATTAGTTTTTTTTTTCAAACTAATTTTCAAGTCACCGTTAGTTGACTGGAAAAAACATTTAAAAAAATGATGACCATAAAAGGAAGCCACCGTGCCTCAAATGGTTAAATGACTTCAACTGTGCTTTTTAAATACTTCAGTATTAAAAATAAAATAAAAAATAATTCACCACCCTCACATAAAGAATAAGAATAAATATTATTTAAGTTTATGAGGCATATAATTTTTTTCCCGTCTCCCATTTAAACAGCGGAGAGGTCAATCCGAAGTACCATGTTTCTTGACACATGTTACCAGTAAATTTAGATGTTATTGTTCACGTTTCAAAAAACTACAAGGCAAGGAATTAGTTCTTGACAAGGAAGGTTCTAAAAATAAAATAAAAATTTATGTGACTGCTCTTCGTCTTCTGCTGCGAGAATTTTCGCCACGCCCAGTTGATTTAGATAACAATTTTTATTGTTTGTAAGGATTGAGGAACATCTTGCTATAGTTGTTGGAACTAGAGCATAGAAAATAGTTAAAGTGTTTTTCGATGAGGGACTTAGCGATAAATTAGGAACACTTTTTTTTATTGATATTTTTTACTACTAGGAATGGCATCAGTTTCATAAGTTTTTATTAAAAGTGTGTTAGGAATTCCAGGGCCGTATGCAAGGGAGTGTTTTTTAGATTCATACTCCCTTCGAGAGTTATCGCAACTTCCCAACTATTACAAAAGAGAAAAAAAATAAATAAATAAAATACTATTATTATTTTCAACTTCACTTGAAAAATAAAATTATTGTAAATGAAAAACTGTACAAACTGTTGTTGTGTATCTGTATTTTTGAGAAATGTCGGTTGTTTCATCAGCCATCACTGAAACATTATGCAGCATTTATACTTTTCAAAATTTCTTCCTTCTTGACATTTTCACAAAATTAAATGATTTTGTAATTAATAGATTTGCATATTGTGCATTTTCTGAAGTATATGTGTTTCTATATTCATAAAAAATCATCTGCTACATTTTTTCATGTTAATGCCCGTACAGCAGAAATATCTCCCCCTCCCTCCACATTTAAATGATCCATTAAAACAAAAAGCAATTAAATATACGAATGAAATTAATTTTAATTGATGATATAAATTTCACGAAAAATGTGTTTGGTAAAACCCTCCCCGAAACTAAAGTCTGGTTACGGCCGTGAAGTACGCCCTCAGACTAAATTGAAATATTTTTTTCTAGCTGGAAAATATTAACTGCTTTTACAAATAATATTTTTTTTTTGGTTTGGAAATCTTTCTTTTCACACAAATATTATTTAAAATATGATAATACTGATTGCTAAATTGTTCGATTAGTTGCCCAAGAACAATGATGAGTTTTTAGGACTATAGATATTATTCAAAAGATAATAATACTGATCAATAAATAAAACCAACTATATTGTACAACACTGTTTTAATTAATTGAAAGCAAGCATATCACATCAGACAGTTTGATCCTTATATATATTCCCATCAATAATAAAATATATCAATCTCCTCTTCCTATTCCAATTGCTGACATCAATCACTTTTTCTTTGAAGAGATTAATTTTGAATAACGATTTAGATGATGTTTTAACACTTAGGAAATTGTGATTTATCTACTATACCTGTATACCTGTTGAATTTGAATTTATGACAGAGTTTCTTATTCAAATAAAATATTGTAATAGAAATGTTTTAAAGATATATTGCTTTTGGTTTATTAAAATTAATGAAGCTGAAAATATTTTACAGAAATGTAGTTTTTTTCCCACTGCAAAGCTAGAAAATTTTTTTTTTTTTTTTGGGGGGGGGGGAATATGGGTTGAAAGAGATTTCCTGATGGGAGGGGGGGGGGAGGATCTCAGGGCCGCCGAGAGCCAAAGCGAGCTTCTTGTTACTGGTTTCCGGGCCCCTCTCTTCCATAAAACTTATAAAATTAATACTACTTGGGCTACAAGCCCGGAAAATAAGGGCCGGTCCTTGAGAGAGCTGGGCCCCTTTAGAGGTGAACAGAATGAAGTAAAACAGTTTTAATGTGCCATTTGGATACCCTTTGGGACCCCTGATTCATGGTGGCGTAATTGCAACATGGTAAATCCCCCACTTAGAACCGTTCTCGCACTGCCGGATACCCTAAATTCGAAATTTATTTTGTAAAATATCGAGTACAAAAAAAAAAAAAAAAATACATTTTTAAAAACATGATTTTAAGGCACCATAATTTTAACAACACACACACAAAAAAAAAAAAAAAAAAAAAACCCTAAGACTATTTAGAAAATATACTGTAACTTTTTTTTTTTCAAAATGCCAGACCGAAAACTCATAGTCTACCTTAAGACTTATGGAAGGCCCTCACAGGCTTGACCATAAGCTCTGATCAATCCCTTATGGTCCAAATTTATCCTGTAGTTTACTTATTTTGAAAATAAAACTTTTCGATTTTAGCAAAATCTCTTACAATACAATAAGTTTTCACTATATATATGAAGGGGGGGGGGGGCAGCTGAGTAAAATCATTATGAAGATGAATCGATGCCATTATGTATTTTTGTTGGTGGAATCTTGTATTTTGTAATTTTCTCTGAAGCAGTTTTACACATCATTATCTTGAAATAAACATATATTTTTACTCTGTACAGTACTTTGTATATGTACCTTGGCTCAATTTATAGGTTTTACAAGGATATTTCGCGTTCTTCGTACTTTCAATAGGCCCGTCATTTAGGGAGTTTAGGGGAGGGAAGCAATTGCCTTAGGTATGTATCTTTTGATTCTCCCCCCCCCCCTGGAAAAAATCTGAAATGACGGGCCTGTCTTTCATTAATTTCGACAACCTGAATCTCTTATTAGTCTGAAATAATGAGATCCTGCTGTGTAATAGTGTAAATTGGATTCGTTTAAGGAAGTGAATCATTGTTAGGAAACCCCTCGGTTGCACCCTGACCATATTGTTACGCATGATATAGAACAAATGGATAAGAGACTAATTCAAATCACTAGATATGAACTTTTTTACACTGCCCGCCGTCTAACACAACATGGCACAGAGCTGTGTTTCCACTAAACAAACCAGAAGTTCCGTCTAAAGCTAAACGAACCTACTTTCCCGTATACCCATATCTACTTTCTTGTATCTGATCAATATTCTCAAAAATAGCTAAAACCGCAAATTGCTTCAAACATATTCTTTAAATATTTTAAGCTGATTTCTAGAAATAAAATATGCCTTGCTCATCTAAAAAATTAGATGCGTAAAAAATAAATAAATAAATAAACGAACAAATAAAATAGCAGCACCTTTTAAACAAAGCAGCTAATACACTTTTTTACATTTAAAAAACAAAAAATTCTTTAACCGCTTTCAAAAAGAAAAAAAATAATTAAAATTAATAAGCTTATTAAAATAAATACATCATATCAAAAAATAAAATAAAAATTTGAATTTTTGGCATTTTAAATTCAAATTATGTTTTTCGCAATCACGAGCGTGTGTGTCTTTGTTTAGGCGTGTGCGTTTGTGTGTATGTAGGCATGTGCGTGTGGGTGTATGGTGCGCGCGCGTGTGTGTAGGGTAGGCGTATATTTTTTCTGTATTTCTATGTATTTAAATAAAGTTCCTCAGAGACCCTCTTGCTCAGATTTATCTGAGCATTTAAAACCGATAAACCGAGCAATTGGTAGGTGCGGGTGGTCTCTGAGGGTGTCAAATGTCAAATGAGTGTAGGCGTTCGTGTGTGTGTGTATGTATGCGTGTGTGTGTATATATGTATGCGACAGTGTGTAGGCATGCGTGCTTGTGTAGGATATGGACGCAACCTGGAGAACGTTTTCGCTAGAGGAGCAGCATCAGGAGGGACCGGTCGACGGTGGTGCTGCAGAAGAAGGAAGGGGGAAATAAAATCATAGGAACGTCATTCAAAGGTCAAATGAAAACAATAAGCAATTCGTGATTGCTCAAAAATAGCTTGTTTTTCTCCTGTTGCCAAAAAATATTTTTTAAAATGAATTAATGTACTTTCCAAAATGAATAAAAAGAATAAAATGTCAACTTAAATTATCAAAAAAAAAAAAAAAAAAATCGTCTGCGCCTATCTTTATGTAGAAACATAAAGGACTTCGAGTTATCCGCCGAAAACTGAATACATAAATTAAAAAAATAAAGTGAAAATAAAAACAAGTCATATTAACAATAATTATTTCACAGTTCAAACCATGGCTGCGGAGTCCGCGTCGGAGTCAATCTCATTTTGGGATAAAGGAGTCAGATTCGGAAGTCGAAGGTATTTAATTTAAAGACTCGGAGTAGGAATCTGTCATTTCCCTTAGAGTCTGCAACTCTGGCAATGTTTGCGGAATCGGACTTATTTTGAGATAAAAGAGCCGGAGTCGAATATCGAAGAATCGCAGTCAGTCGTTTTTCCTTCGTGTATACATTTTTGCCAAAGCTACGAAGTCAAGAGTCGAAATCGGGGAGTCGGGGTCCGACTAATTGTCGGGCACAGGAGTCGGAGTCAGGCGCCCCAAAATTCTCGGAGTCGGAGTCTGTAGTTTGTCGTCAAGAGCTATTTCCAGCAAAATTTACATGAAATTTGAAATACAAAATTTGTTTGAAGTAAATCCGACTTAAAGTGCGGAATCTACATTGACTTTCAGTTTCCCCGTAGGCACTTATGTTAAGGAAAATGAACTATTCAAAATTGAACCGAAAATTGTTCAAATCAAAAAGATATTTTATATATATAGTTTTTCATCAAAAGCTTTTCCCTACAAAGTTTGTTTGAAGCAAATTCGCCTCCAAGTTCGGAATTGAATTTCTCCGTAGGTGCCAATGTTAAGTTATTTTTATCTATTCAAAATTGAACGAAAAATAGTTCAAATCAAAAAGTGAAATATAGGAATGAGGTGTCCTCGCCGAGATCTTTCGGAAAAAAAAAATTGTTCGAATCGGACTATTCACTCAAAAGTTATTGAGGGGGGGGGGGGAGCAGACAGACAGATATTTTCCCCCATTTCAATACCCTACTTACTAATTTTTAATTTTTTGATATTTTTTAAATATTTTTTTTATTTTTTGACTTTTTATTGTTTTTTGTGATACTTTTAAGATTCTTTTTTTTTCTTCTTTCTCTGTGTTTTACTGGGAAAGTACACTGTAACAAATTTCGGAAACGTTTCTGGATCTATCGGAAACGTTTCCGAAATAGTAGGAATCCTTTCATCCAATAGCGAACTCCTCATTATCCAGAAAGCTTTTTGTTATTTCAAGAAATCTAGAAGTGGAAGTGATGACGCAAAGCTTCGAAACGTATTGTAACGGATTCGGTGCGACTTCCACTTTCTTGAAAGGATGACACAGTTCTTGATAAAAACACAGGAAACTTATTTACACTATGTACAGGAGATATCGTCAACAACTGCTAAATTATTCATCAGCAATTAAGCAATTATCACACAACACCGTAAACTCAACGTTTACACACGTATTTACTTCCAAACACGAAAACAACACAGCGAAATGCCTCGCAATAAACAGAGCAAAAATGCTCTCAGTTCGAAATATCAATCGAAACTCCCCGTTTATCCATCGCTAACGGCTTATATAGACACCGAAAAGAAATTTCTCAAATATTCCACACGCTTCTGTAAAGTAGTACACCGTTATCAAATTTTATCAATGAACAAAAAGGAAATAGGGGTCGTATATTTTAGCCATATGAAAAGGGGTTGTATATTCAATACGGGAAACTATTTACAGGTTACGTTACTACAATAATTACTATTTACAGGATTTGTAACATTGCCCCCTTCCTAAGGACTGCACGTCCCGGGCAGTACAATCCCCAGAAAGGGTGCCAAACTTCTATCACATGTTCACAAATACACACATTAAATAATAACCAATAATGCATAGGAAACACAATAATAACAAGAAATATTACTAAACATTAAAAGCAAAAAAAAATTATCTACAACCTTAATGTTATCAACCATTGCTGTTTACGTAATACTCATGAACTATATCCATAGTATGGGGCTAACCGATCATAATGTACAACCCTAGGTTTTGCATTAGGTGATTTTTGGATCCTCACTACGACGTCATTTAGTCGGTTAAGGACTTTGTAGGGTCTATCCCAATGCGACTGCAATTTGGGTGACAGACCTTTCCGTCGGATGGGATTCCATAACCAAACCTTGTCGCCTTCGTTGAATTCATGTCCAGTAGACCTTGTGTCATATCGGGTTTTCATCTTCTCCGCCGCGATGTTGATTCGCTCTCGTGCGAAGTTATGAACGTCTTCCAACCGGGCCTGGAGATCCTGGATGTACTCCTCAGGTGATGAAGGCGCATCCGGAGGACGACCGAAGACGAGATCACAAGGTAGCCGAAGCTCTCGTCCGAAGAGCATCTGAGATGGGGCATATCCGGTAGTCTCGTGGACAGCACTGCGGTAGGCCAGCAGGAACAAAGGTAGCTTCTTGTCCCAATCCTGTTGATTTCTGGAGACCATAAGTGAGAGATTATTCAGGATTGTGCGGTTAAGTCTCTCCACCATGCCGTCCGATTGTGGGTGTAGTGGTGTTGTCCTAGTTTTCTCAATTCCGAGAATTTGACATAGGCCCTTAAACACAGCAGAGATGAAATTCCTCCCTTGATCGGAATGAATCTGCAAAGGTGTTCCGTATCTCGAGATCCAATGTTGGACTAGAGTCTCTGCTACGGTGGTAGCCTCTTGATCTGGAATGGGATATGCTTCCGGCCATTTGGTGAAGTAGTCGATGGAAACAAGAATGTATTTGTTCCCATCAGCAGTTCTTGGTAGAGGACCCAGGATGTCGATCCCGATTCGTTCGAAAGGAGCTCCAACGTTGTACAGATGTAGCTTCCCTCTGCTTCTTTTCTTCGGTCCTTTACGAGCAGAACAGGCGTCACAAGAATGGCACCACTTCTCCACGTCATCCTTCGCCTTGCTCCAGAAGAAGCGCTCCCGAACTTTATTGAGGGTTTTCAAGACACCAAAATGTCCTCCAGTCGCACTACTATGTATTTCTTTCAAAACATCTGAAATCCTTGATCGGGGAAGTAGTAACTGCCACCTAGATGTTTTGCCGTCGTCAGATTCCCATTTCCGGTGTAGCACGCCGTTCCGTAAATGGAGTGAGTTCCATAAAGCCCAGTATCTTTTTGTTGCAGGGCTAAAGATAGAAACGTCCTGCCAGCTAGGGCGCCGACTGTCACTTTCCATGAACTACAAAATTGGTTTTATGTCGGGGTCTTCAAGTTGATCTTTTCGAACTTGGTCGTCACTCCATGGATCAGGTTCTGATGATGTTGGAGTCACTGTCACCTGAAAGGCGGTAGGGCTAGTCGCTCCATACTGTTTCTCGATTCGGGAACAATAGTGGCAGTTCTCATGACAGGGTCTCCTTGATAAAGCGTCAGCATTACCGTGAGATAACCCTTTTCGATGCTTGATCTCCATGTCATATTCCTGGAGCCGCTGTATCCACCTGGCTATCTGACCTTCCGGATTCCTGAAGTTCAAAAGCCAAGTTAACGAGGCATGATCTGTCCGAAGCAGAAATTTTCGGCCGTAGAGGTAATGATGGAAGTGTTCTACAGCTTTCACTATGGCCAGTAACTCCTTTCTGGTGACGCAGTAATTTCGCTCCGACTTTGATAAGCATTTGCTCCAGTAAGCGATGACATGTTCATTGCCGTCAATTTCTTGGGATAAAACAGCTCCGATGCCCTCGTTGCTCGCATCAGTGTCCAGGATGAAGGATTTTTCAGGCTGAGGATAGGCGAGGATAGGCGTTGATGTTAAAGCCTCCTTCAGTCGTAGAAATGCATCTTCGCATTCTTTGGACCATTCGAACTTTTGCTTGCTCTCCGTCAGCTTATGCAAAGGTCGTGCAATGTTGGAAAAACCCTTTACAAACTTCCTGTAGTACGTGCAGAGCCCCAGGAAACTTCGCAGCTGATGGATGTTTTCGGGACGACTCCAACTCTTGACTGCAGATACCTTTTCTGGATCGGTTTGTACACCTTCAGAAGAGATGATGTGACCAAGGTAGTTCACTTCCCGGCGGAACAAATTACATTTGGACGGGCTTAGCTTCAGATTGGCTTCCTTAAGCTTTTGCAGCACCTTCCTAAGATTTGCCAGATGTTCTTCGAAACTGCGTCCCACGATGATGATATCGTCTAAGTAGACCAGACAGGATTCGTAGGAAAGTCCTCTTAACACTGTCTCCATAAGACGCTCGAACGTAGCTGGTGCATTGCAGAGGCCGAAGGGCATCACTTTAAACTGCCATAAGCCTTGTCCAGTTGTAAACGCTGTCTTCTCTCGGTCATCAGGGTGTATCTCAACCTGCCAGTAGCCGCTCTTCAAGTCCAGGGTCGAAAACCACTTGTGTCCGGAAAGAGTGTCCAAGGTGTCGTCTATCCGTGGAAGAGGGTAACTGTCTTTCTTGGTGATTTCATTCAGCCGTCGGTAATCGACACAAAATCTGGTGGAGCCATCTTTCTTTCGGACCAAGACGATGGGAGACGCCCAAGGACTGGATGAAGGTTCGATTACATCGTTCTCCTTCATCTCTTTCAGGAGGGTCTCAACCTCTTCCTTCTTGGCGAACGGTAGTCGTCTTGGATGCTGTTTAATAGGGAGGTGTTCTCCAGTGTAGATCCTATGCTGCGTTAAATTCGTACGGCCAACATCCTCCGATGCTGATGAAAACAGATGCTTGAAGTCATCCACCAATTGTTCCGCAGCAGTTCTTTGATCTTTCCATAATGCCGCACTCCCAATTAACTTCGATGTCAAGGACTCGGAAGACACAGTCTCGGGGGAATTGATTCTTCTAATGATGCAGTTTACTGGAGTACAAGTTGCCAACTCTTCACCCTTTCGGATATTCCTTGGCCTTTCACTCACGTTGGCGACTCTCACAGGAATTACATCCTTAGAAAGGTCCACATGCGTACCAGCACTCCTTTTAGGTTATTGTTTAGGTTAGGGTATTCAATGAGGCCAAATCGAAAACTATTGCTTTCTTCAAGGGAGCCAGGTATTAATGATTCTGACCTTGAGGGAATCGATAAATCTGTTTGGGCTATTATTTGGTGAGCGGATTTTACATCACTTTCTGCAGGGAAAACGGCTATGTCTTCTCTCATCGAGTGCAGCTCATTAGTCTTGAAGTCGAGAGTGAAGTCATATTTCTTCAAAAAGTCCAATCCGAGAATGAAGGGTTCCGTGATATTAGCGACGAATGCCGTATGATGGTAGGTGGCATTCCCAAACACTATTTCCAAGTCCACTTTACCGTCAATCTCGATTTTGTCACCTGTCACAGTCTGGAGACTTACGCGTGGCGATGTCCACAGCAGATTCAATGCAAATTCACGAGCCACATCTGTCCTAATGATTGTCACATTGGCTCCAGTGTCAACAATCAGTCTGCAGGGGTTACCATTTACATGTGCGTAAATGAAAAGTCCATCACTGCCACTACTAGAAGAGGAAATCTGCAGAGCTCTGGTTGTGGTGATTTCCTTCCCTCGCGTAGCTTGGCGAGCCGGACAACTCCTTCGCAGGTGTCCTTCACTACCGCATTTCCAGCACTTCTGCTCTTGTTTCTTTTGGGCTGTTATGCTGCTCAGATGTCTTGTCAAGTCACCGAGTTGTCTCTCAAGTTCAGCGAGGTGGGACGACCTGGAATCAGACTCATCAGCTTCCTGAGTCCGGATTAGATGGCGATCCACACGGGTTGCTTCTTGGGCGGCCTCGTATCTCATCGCATACACAACAGCAGAATTCAGGTCTTTGACATCCGCCATCCGTAGAGCTTTCTGGATTTCCGGATCTCGAACCCCGTCGATGTAGTAGTTGAGTGCCAGGTTGTCTCGAACATCCGCAGGACAGTCGCAAAAAGCAAGATGAGACAATCTCTCGATGTCCGCCGCAAGCTCTTGCAGGGTTTCCCCGGTTTTCTGGAAACGGGACTTCAACTGGAGTCGGCTGAAATCTTTCTGGCACTTCTCACCGAAGCGAAGCTCCAACGCAGACGTGAGGGCGGCGAAATCCAGGCGCTGGCCGTCCGGAAGGGTCTGAAGAATGTCCGCTGGTCACCTCTCAGGGATGCTGCAAGATGGCAGGCCTTGGTAGCAGAGTCCCATCCGTTCGCTTCCGCCACTATCATGAATTGGGTCTTGTACACCTGCCACGAACTTTTCCCATCAAATGTGGCAAGTTTAATGGACGGTCGAGCAACCGATGTGGGAGCGCAAAACTATACAGAACTGCTTTCCGCGGTCGCCAATCTCCGTTCCATGTCTTTAATTATTTCTTCCTTAAATGAAGTAAATTTCTTGTCTTCTTCTTCCAACTTATTTTCCACATTGGCGATACGCTCTTCCACAGTATCAAATTTTTCTTCCAGAGCATCAACTTTATCTCCCATGGCGGTTAGTTGATTCTCCATCATGGTTTTCATCGACGTTAGGTCACTTTTTATTTCATCTTGACTTGTAGTAATTTTAGCAGTTAAATCACTATTTAACTGTTCTTGGTTAGTCGCCAGTTCATTTTTCAATTGTACTTGATTTGCAGTCAATTCATTTTTTAATTGTTCTTGATTAGCCGCCAAACTTTCGGTCAAGTCACTTTTCACAACATTAATTGCTTCCAGAAGTTGTTTTAATTGGTCATCCATTGCGCGAGTAATCACCATAAAAACAAAGTCTATAAATTCAAACAGTCTTTATGAAAAAAAAATGTCCAAAGTCACACTTACTCCAAGAAAGTCCAGAAGTAGCCCCACGTTGGGCGCCAAATTGTAACGGATTCGGTGCGACTTCCACTTTCTTGAAAGGATGACACAGTTCTTGATAAAAACACAGGAAATTTATTTACACTATGTACAGGAGATATCGTCAACAACTGCTAAATTATTCATCAGCAATTAAGCAATTATCACACAACACCGTAAACTCAACGTTTACACACGTATTTACTTCCAAATACGAAAACAACACAGCGAAATGCCTCGCAATAAACAGAGCAAAAATGCTCTCCAGTTCGAAATATCAATCGAAACTCCCCGTTTATCCATCGCTAACGGCTTATATAGACACCGAAAAGAAATTTCTCAAATATTCCACACGCTTCTGTAAAGTAGTAGACCGTTATCAAATTTTATCAATGAACAAAAAGGAAATAGGGGTCGTATATTTTAGCCATATGAAAAGGGGTTGTATATTCATTACGGGAAACTATTTACAGGTTACGTTACTACAATAATTACTATTTACAGGATTTGTAACAGTATTTCATCCTTCCAACACGGGAGCCAATGAGTCGAAAATAACGAGAACTTATTTTTTTTCTTATCTATGGTTGCTGCAGTCAGCAACTGTTTAGCATTGGATTGCTTGTTATTTCATGTCTAGAGAGTAGTAAAATGTGTGGAAACTAATTTTACGCCTTTGCATTTTGAACTGCCCTTGATTTTTTAGACGATGTACGCAGCTATTAAGTTAGTTAATAACCATTTGCTTCTTTACAATTTCCAGTGCGACTATAATTAGATATATATTGTGTGTTCAAGCGTGAATAGTTTCAACACTCGTGTTTATACTTAATGAAACTAAACCCTTTAGATTACTTATTCAGTTGTAATGGAGGTACTACTTAGATTTTCTTCCGCTCATGTTCACTTGTAAGTATTAATGAATATTTTAAAACATGTTGTTATATCCATTTATATTTTTGTTGATTTGCATTTGATGAGGCTTCAATTATAACTGTTTTTGGGTTTATCGAATTAATTTAAAGTTATCCTACATACCTATGTGAGCGGTGTACTATTTGTTGTAACCAACTGAAACTGATTAATTACACAAAAGAAATAAGATTTATATTTGAGAAGCAATCACAGAAAAGTAATTTCGAAATACTTGGATATACATTTTGGTTCAAAAAGAAAATAAAAATCAATTGTTTAATTCATTAAAAATATGGTAATGCAAATGTTTTTTAGTATTGTAATATGCTTCACAAAAAATGTGCCAGTATTATTTATCTTTTTTTATTATAATTTATTCATTCATTAAAAAAATATTTATACTATTAGAAAATGACCCAGCTATCTATTAGTAAGCAAGATAGTTATGCAATTAATTCATGTGCTTATTCATTTTGTTAAATTTGGTTGACAATAAAAAAATTCCTTGACATTACTTGTTCGGTAAATAACATTTCCTTCGTGGACATACTAGTTTAATGTAGGACAGTCAGTAGGAATGAGTCAGTGGCAAAAATGGAACAGCTGCATTTATGCCGAAATAAAAAGTAATATTATTTCATGTCATTGTTTTAAAAGTGATCATTTTTAAAATACTATGTTGTTAATATACAATGTACATATGGGGAGAAGACGAGGGGCGTTCACCACGCAGACTGCCATTGACATTTTCAGGGATTGCTTTTTTTAAGGGGGGGGGCGCTTTATAGCATTTTATGGGTGCACCATCACTCTTATGGTGTGGAGGGAGATTCTCGTATATATGAAATGGAATAATCATGCAACAGAATTCAATGTTTTAATAAATAAAATATATAATGCAATTTGCGCACATTGTAAAAATTAAATCAGTAACCTATTTTGATTAAGTATTTATATTTGTGATGAACTGGAAAAGGGCAAGAACAGAAGAATCAACCCGAATGGTTCCAGCAGGAGGACTTGGTGTCATATTTAAATTCACCAATTTCTCTGTTTGTACTTTTCGGTACACTTTTTTCGCCAGAGAAATTGACTTGAGGTGAACGAATTCCGGAATGCGAAGGATAGGTAAGTTCTGTCAAATTTTATCCGAAAATAAAAGCTATCAAGTTTGATACAAGATATGTCTCTAAGTTCTGCATTAAAAATACCATATGTTGATAATTTTGTCTTGAAAATATTGAGAGAAAAACTGAAGTTTAAGATTGTTTAACAAACAATCCCTCTTTTGAGAAAGTACCCCCCGTCCCCTCCGCTGACGATTTTGCGAATAAGAATAAAACTACTATATTATTTCATAAATTTTCAAAAATTTATAACTGCGCATATGTTATGCTGTTAACCATGCTATTTGCCATTAGAAATTCAGAAAAAAAAAAAATCCACGAATGATTCTAAAATTTCTTGTTTCATTGCTCTTATATATGAAAGAATTGAAACTGATATGGTATGCAATAATATAGTAAAGAATGATATTTTAGAAAAAAATCACGGAAATAGGATTCTGAAATTCTCAGAAACGTTTTTGAAAATTGTTTGGAGAATTCCGAAATACTCGGAAACGTTTTCGAAACTTTCATGAACCACAGCTGCACAGAATACTCAGAAACATTTCTGGAAATTACGGAGAGAAAATTCCGAAATACTCAGAAACGTTTCTGAAAATTACAGAAAGAGTATTCCAAAATACTCAGAAACATTTCTGGAAATTACAGAAAGAGGATTCCGAAATACTCAGACACGTTTCTGGACATTACAGAAAGAGAATTCCGAAATACTCAGAAACGTTTTGAAAATTTCATGAACCGCAGCTGCACGATATACTCAGAAACGTTTCCGGATTTTTTTTACTGTGTAGGCTAAAAACAGACGACCTGTCAATGCAAGGTGGTATTTATAAATTTACTCTGGCGCCACCTGCCAGACAAATTGACTTAAAACAAAATTTACATGAAATACAATAAAATAAAGAATTAAATAATTGAAAATAGAAAACAATTCAAAGTTCTTTTTTGATTCGTTTCTCAACAATCATGACGACAATGTTTATTTCTTTGTTTGAAGACATTACACTGCAAAGATACGAATACCGATTTCCAAATAGATTAACGTTCATATTCCTATGTCGATGTTCTTTTCTTTTCCCTTCAAAATTCTTTCAAGCGAAATAGGTGCAATAACAATTCAGTTTAAGAACAAAATTACTTCACAAATGTGAATGAACTTCAGTAAAACTTGAACTGAAAAAAAAAAAAAAAAAAACTTTTAAATCGTCTGTTACGTTAAAGCATTTTCGGATGATTTCAAAAGAAGGGAAATAAATTTTAGACCGAGATTTGTGTAGATATTCGTAGGGATTAAATTTTTAAAACTTTGAAAAAGCGATTTTCAAGTTATTGATAGTTACGATAAGAACATAAAAGTTATGGTAAATGATGTGAAGGAATTTACCTTCTTAGAGGATAACAAGTAAAACAACTTAAGTATGTTAGCACATTATTAGTCGCTTATCGTAAGGAAACCTGTGTTTAATCGTTTAATGTGATTCTGAAAACTGTAGTTTTAATTGATGCATGGTGAATTTTATATACCATTTCTTGAAATATGCGGTAGAAAGTATCATGGATGCGTTTGTGGCAATGATTGAATTAGCAAACCAACGTTTACAAGCATCTTGAAAATATTCAATTTCCACAGATAGGAGTGGAATTGCAGACATCTATTGCGGGATTTCAAAAAACCCCTTCCTAAAAAAAAAAAAAAAAAGGGGGGGGGGACTTATGAAAGAAACTACATTTGGCAAACGCGCTTAAATCGAATATCTTTTACCCACATAAGCTCTTTTTTCCGTGTTTGAGGAAAGGATTCCTGGTAATTTCAACCTCGCACAAGATGGATCTGGAATTTTTATCGCTATTAGTGCAATTATAGCGATGTAACTTATCGCACCGCACACAAACATTTTATTTCAAGCAAACGTTTACACTTGTTTCGGGGTTACAGTAAGTCCCTTATGGTAGTTCTTATCGTCTGCAGCTGAGCCTAGAACTTTAATTTAATTATTATAATTTTCATTGCTTGCGTGAGTGGCAACGTTAAAATTTAAGTTTCTTGATGGAACAAAAAGATTACTGAGTAGCGATAAGTCAAGCAGCGTTGCTGCATCACATTCTTTTCATTCTGAAATATCTCGATCATTCTAAGTCATATTTATTTCTAAATTTATGTTAAATGTTACGTTCGTGTGTTGTAATAAATGTTTCAGTATAGTTATTGCAAGTATATTTTATTGCGAATTCACAACGAAGAGTAAGCGGCTCTACAATTCAAAAAAGTCACGTAGCCCGCCATGCTCAACCATTTTTGGAGCCACCAGTGAGGATTTTGTTGTTTCGTTTATGATTCATGGAATCCTTTTCATAAGGTACGATATTTTAAAATCTCTTGAAATGAAAAATGCAAATGTAGGACATTGCATAAAACGTAAATAACGGACATTTGATTCATATTCGAATGCAAATTCCCATGAACATTATTATTCTAATTCATTTGTGCTATAAATGAAACTGAGTCTTTTATTCATTGAAATGGTTTATATTCTCTTCTGAATGAAGTGTATAAGAAACGTTTATCAGAAAAATCATTCTTGAATGTTGATATATTTTGTTGTAATTCTCGGAAAAGGTTCTTAACCCTGGTTTACAACCAAAGATACATTCTATTCTATTAAACTTTATTGCATGATATACATACATTCTATTCTATTTATTCTCATTCTATCTTTCATTTTGTGATAAACCATGACTTCTAAAGCTGCATCTGCGTATGAAAAAGCAAAAAAGAAACGAGCTACTATTCGCGCGGTAACAACTAAGCTACTGAATAAAATTTCTGAGCAGTTAAATAATGAAGATGTTACTGTGGAAGATTTAAGCACATTCAAGCTGCAATTAAATAGTAAGCTAAATCAAATTCAAGTCGCTGATGCAGAAGTTGAAAACTTAATCGAAGATATGGATGAATTCGAAAATGAAATAGAAGCTAGCCAAGAATATTCAGATAAAATTCTAAATCTTCAGTTCGATATTGAAAGCAGAATTGAAAAAATTAAGCTTGACTTTGAGAAAGATAATCGGTCTACATTACCATCGCGAAGTGGACCTTTTCAAACAAGTACGAGCATAAATTTGCCTAAATTCGATCTTCCAGCATTTAACGGAAATATAAGTAATTGGATTAGCTTTAAACAAATTTTCATTTCGACTATTCATGATAATTCTAATTTAAGTCAACTACAAAAATTGCAATACTTGCATGCATCAGTTACAGAAGAAGCTGCTCGACTAATAAAGGGCTTTCCTATCACAGAAAATAATTATTCTCAAGCTTGGAAAACGTTAATTAGTCGTTATGACAACAAAAGAGAGTTATCATATGCTTTAGTTTCGAAAATATTTAGCATTAAACCAGTCAAATTGATGACTTCTAAATCTCTTCGGGATATTTTGGATTCTTGCAATGAAGCGATTCGTAATCTAAAAACGTGGGGATTTGAGTTAGACAAACTTTCAGAATTAATCATTATTCAATTTCTCGAAAAACGCTTAGATGATAATATCCGAAAACAGTGGGAGCTCACATTAGAAGATGAATAAATTCCATCGTATAAGAAATTTATTGAATTTTTAGAAAAGCATGCCAGAAGCATGAAAACCTGCAAAGAAATCTATACCAAAGAGGAACTTTTGAAATCCAAGAAGTCAGTTAGCTATAATTCCGTAACAAACGTAAATCGTAGAAGTTGTGTATTGTGCAATTTAGATCATGCATTGTTCAAATGTTCAGAATTCAAAAATTTGAGCACTCAAGAACGGTGGAATCTAGCGAAGAAGAATAAACTTTGCTTTAACTGCTTGAGAGCTAATCACGATACTTCGAAGTGTAAAGTTACTTTTCACTGCAAAGATTGTTCTAAAAGACACCACACTCTCTTACATGATTCTTCATACAAATCGAAACTTTCAGTCGATAATTCTGCACAGAGGTCAAGTGATTCTGTTCAAGTTAATAATTCTCAGTCCAGCGGTCTAGCTTTAACTGGTCTGAATAATTCGTGCAATATTCTGCTATCGACAGCTTTAGTCAAAGTCAAGGATTCTCAAGGACATTGGCAACTGTGTAGAACTTTACTCGATTGTGGTTCTCAAACCTCATTGATGACTGAAGAATGCTGTAATAGACTTAATCTAAAAACATTTTCAACTAATCACTTAGTCATAGGAACTGGTAATCAAGTTGCTGGAAAGTCCAATTACTTAGTAAATTTAAACTTTACTCCACGGTTTAATTCAGAAACCTTTTCTACTAAAGCACTAATAGTTGAAGAACTTACTACGAAATTACCAAACTTCCTTATTTCTAGTCATAAATGGTCACTCATTGAAAGTTTGCAGTTAGCAGATCCTGATTTCTACATCTCCAGAAACATAGACATAATATTAGGTGCAGATGTATTTTTTGACATAATTCAAGGTCGCAAGATAAGTGGTGGAAAAGACACACCTACAGCTATTCAATCAAAGTTAGGTTGGATTCTCTCAGGAAGGGTATCGTCCAAATTATATGAAGGTACAGAAAATACCAAATTGAGTCACCATTCCAGTGTAAAAATTGATGAAGTTCTTCAGAAATTCTGGGAATTGGAATCTATTCCTCAGAAAGAAAAGTTAAGCATTCAAGACGCAAACTGTGAAAAGTTTTACTCAGAAACTACAACTAGAGATGACACTGGAAGATATGAAGTCAAACTGCCATTCAAGGAAGAACCAAGTCTTGGAAATTCAAGAGATCAAGCGGTTGCACGATTTCTGTCGTTGGAAAGGAAACTAATCCAAAATCCTAGCATGTATGATCAATACAAGAATTTCATGAGGGAATATTTCTTTGTCCCTCTTTGTAATGTATGACTTCTTTGTAATGTATTGAATTATGGAGGGATTTAATATTAATGAGGGAGGGAGAATCCTTAAACCACATGGAATTAGTGCAAACAGAAGAGATCATAGTAGAAGATCGCAAGTGTTTTTATATGCCACACCACGGAGCAATTAGAGAACAAAGCAGCACCACAAAATTAAGAGTTGTGTTCGACGCATCAGCTAAATCATCCACAAACATCTCGCTAAATGATGTTTTGCATGCTGGACCCAAACTCCAAACTGATCTATTTTATATTCTATCAAATTTCAGAATACACTCCATAGCTCTTGCGGCTGATATCGAAAAAATGTTCCGACAAATTCTTGTCTCACATTCAGATTCTGATTTTCAGAGAATTATATGGCGAGAAAATCCCGATCAAAAGATTGAAGACTATAGATTGAAGACAGTGACTTACGGAACTGCTTGCGCACCGTATTTAGCCATAAGAACTATTAAAAAACTTGCTGAAGATGAAGAGATGAATTTTCCTAAAGCCTCAAAAGTTATCGACAAGGACTTTTACGTAGATGATCTATTAACAGGAGCCGATTCAATTCAGGAAGCTGAAAATCTCATGAGTGATTTAATTAATCTAATGAGAAGAGGTGGATTCACTCTTCGAAAATGGATATCAAATGAACATAGTATTCTTTCAAAATTACCTCCTGAACTAAAAGGAACAGAACAGTCTATAAATATTGCTGAAGATCAGTCAGTGAAACTTCTTGGCATTCAGTGGGATCCAAATCAAGACACATTTGCGATTCATTTAAATCCAGCTCAAGAAGTCACCACAAAACGGCAATTATTGTCAAGCATTGCTAGAATTTATGATCCCCTCGGTTTCATTTCACCCTCTACAGTTTTAGCTAAAATTATGATGCAGAAATTATGGTTATGCAAGTCAAAATGGGATGATCCACTCCCAGACAGTATCCTTAAAGAATGGACAAGTTTTGCTTCACAGCTTCCGATACTTGAAAATATTCAAATGCCACGACATTTCTTCATCCAAAATTCTGCAGTAAAATGTATTCAAATTCATGGCTTTTGCGATGCTTCCCAAAAGGCTTTTGCTGCTGTCCTTTACATGAGATCAGAATTTGAAGATGAGAAAGTCAAGATTAGTTTAATCGCCGCGAAAACCAGAGTCGCACCACTAAAAACAATAACGCTTCCTCGTTTGGAGCTGTGTGCAGCTGTAATGTTAAGCCAACTCTACAAGAATGTAGTTGAAAATCTTGCCATTCAAGTAGATGAGTCATTCTTTTGGACGGATTCCCAAATAGTGCTTGATTGGATAAATTCCGAACCTCATAAATGGAAATCCTTCATTTCTAATAGGATATCGCAAATTCATACTAATACTCAAGTCGATGCCTGGCATCACGTTGTAAGCAAAGAGAACCCTTGTGATTGTGCCTCAAGAGGACTCATGCCTTCAAAACTTCTTAATCATTCATTATGGTGGAAAGGTCCTTCTTGGCTTTCAGATTCGCCAATAGTTATCCCTCCACAAAACCATTCAGCTCCGGAAAAAGAAAAAATCTCAGAAGTGTCAGAGAAAACGGCAAGTTATTCTAATCAAGTAGAAGGCGAGTTAAACTTCATTCATAACTATTCTTCGCTGAGTAAGCTTACTAGAGTAGTTGCGTATAGCGTACGATTTATTCAAAATGCAAAATGTGACAAAAATAATCGGAAAGTAGGTTCTCTTAAGACATCAGAATTACTTGACGCCACAACTCGCATTGTAAAGTTGGTCCAAGATTCAGAATTCAAATCGGAAATTCATGCTATTCAAACTAAAGGAAGTTTGCCAGCTAAAAGTTCCTTAATATCATTGAATCCTTTTCTTGACAAAAACGGTATTTTAAGAGTTGGCGGCAGACTTAAACACTCTAATATGTCAAATGATCAAAAACATCCAATGCTACTTCCTAAAAATCATCACCTTTCAGATTTAATTATAGATTATTATCACAAACTCTCTCTTCATGGAGGAACACAAGTTGTACTCTCACTCATTAGACAGCGGTTTTGGCTGATATCAGGAAGAGATAAAGTCCGAAGAAATATTCAGCGTTGTCTGACATGCTTCAAGATGAAGAAGAAAATCATGTGCCAAATTATGGGAGATTTACCTAAAGATCGCGTTCTTCCTTCCAGACCATTTCTCAAAACGGGAATAGATTTTGCAGGGCCGATAATAACGAAGCCAAATCTCAAGAGAACAAGGGTTACCACAAAGTCATACATTGCTTTATTCATTTGCTTCACGACAAAAGCAGTTCATCTTGAAGTTGTGTCCGAACTAAGTACAGATTCATTCTTAGCGTGCCTCAGAAGATTTATATCGAGAAGAGGGAAACCTTCAGACATATATACTGATAACGGCTCTAACTTTAAAGGTGCAAGAAACTATTTATACAGTCAAATGGAAATTCTGAAATCAGCATCAGTTCAGGACTTTGCTTCAGAATTGTTTATTAACTGGCATTTCATCCCACCCAGTGCACCTCATTTTGGAGGTATCTGGGAGTCTAACATCAAATCAATGAAGCAACATCTTTTCAAAGTATGTAAATCAGCAGTGCTTAATTATGAAAAATTATCAACTTTAATTATTCAGATTGAAGCATGTATGAATTCAAGACCACTAACTCCTCTTAGTAGTGATCCAAACGACCTTGATCCCTTAACACCGGGTCACTTTCTGATTGGAGCACCGCTTCTAGCAATGCCTGAGTCTTATCATGCAGAAAATTCGCTATCATACACTTCAAGATTTAAGTTGATTCAAGCTCTTCGCGAAGGATTCTGGAGGCGATGGAGTGCTGAGTATCTCACACAGTTACAGCAGAGAAGTAAATGGAAGTCATCTAACCCAAATATAAAAACTGGACAACTGGTGTTGTTAAAAGAAGATCTCAAACATCCCATGAAATGGAGTTTAGGAAGAGTTATGGAAACTTTTCCTGGAGAAGATGGAGCTGTAAGAGTTGTTCAGGTGAAAACTACATCAGGAACATTTAAAAGACCAATAACTAAGATTGTATGGTAGTTCTTATCGTCTGCAGCTGAGCCTAGAACTTTAATTTAATTATTATAATTTTCATTGCTTGCGTGAGTGGCAACGTTAAAGTTTAAGTTTCTTGATGGAACAAAAAGATTACTGAGTAGCGATAAGTCAAGCAGCGTTGCTGCATCACATTCTTTTCATTCTGAAATATCTCCATCATTCTAAGTCATATTTATTTCTAAATTTATGTTAAATGTTACGTTCGTGTGTTGTAATAAATGTTTCAGTATAGTTATTGCAAGTATATTTTATTGCGAATTCACAACGAAGAGTAAGCGGCTCTACAATTCAAAAAAGTCACGTAGCCCGCCATGCTCAACCACCTTAGTCGGGTATGAAGTTGTGAAATTCGGGATTCACTAAGATTACTCAACACCTTGAGGTCGACATTTTCTGGGTAGATAAATGGGTTCCTTGAGATCCTGAAACGCGTACATGCGTTTCATTTAGATTTGTGCTTAAAGAACCTTAAATTTCTCATAAGTTACGCAGTTACGCAGTTCAACTTTTGATTTGTGCTCTAGGTTAATCACAACCAACATTAATTTAAAAAAAAAATAATTTGAATTTTTGGCATCTTGAAATCAAATTATATTTTTCGCAATCACGAGCGTGTGTGTTTGTGTAGGCGCATGTAGGTGGGTGCGTGGGTGCGTAAGTGTATGTATGCATGTGTGTGAGTGAGTGTTGTGTACGTGCGTGTGCGTGTAGGTGTTCGTGTGTGTGTAGGCGTTCGTGTGTGTGTCTGTGTAGGCGTTCGTGTGTGTGTCTGTGTAGGCGTTCGTGTGTGTGTCTGTGTAGGCGTTCGTGTGTGTAGGCGTTCGTGTGTGTGTGTAGGCGTTCGTGTGTGTGTGTGTGTGTAGGCGTTCGTGTGTGTGGGACATGGACGCCACCGCCCAGCAAAAGTGGATTCCGGTGAACAGTGCTCAGGACCAGCCGCGCCGCCGCCGGTGGACGGTGGTGCTGCAGGCCTGGTCCAAGCTGAAAAAGGCACGGACGCCAAAAACGGTCAAGTGAGAACAATAAGCAATCGTGATTGCTCAAAAAAAAAAAAAAAAAAAACTATTTTTGAAATGCAATGCTCAAAAATGTTGACGCTGAAATCGCAACAATGGGGTCGCTTCCAAAATGTTAAAAGTATTTTTTTTTTTTTTTTCTGAAAGAGCATGTTTAAAAACATAGGATATGACCATTTTTAAAATAATTTCTTAAAGTTTAATGTTTAAAAAAAAAACTTAACTCGGTGCGACTTCATTGTTTACGCTTATGCCGATGACATCACAAATGATGAGATGCCATTCAGTGTTGCCATTCACAGAGCAAAATATTTAATTCGCATCTTTACTCATGTGTATTGGCACCGATATGGTTGATAGCAAGCGTAGAGTGCAATGTTTAATTCGCTTCTGAATTATCATAACGTGGAAATGCGGTAGAAAGATGCGCCGAAGTGCATCATTTATGACGTCATCAAGACCACGCCCTGTTTGAAAAATCTGATCTTTTAAAAAATTAATTTAAAAATAATTGTTGGGGAAATGAAAGTATTTTCTGGGTCCACATGTTATTTGTTTTTTTTTTTTTTTTTTTGCTTATTCTATCAATTTCAGTGACTAAAAGTAGTACTTTTGACTGAAGGAAACAAAGCCATTTGATGTGAAAGACCTAAACGTACAAGAGGGATATTCAGAAGTTGAATTAATTCCGGAGAGATTTACTCAGAGATTGATAGGAAAGATGAATTGGAATCAGAACAGAACCATGCGCCATGCCCCTTTAGGTGCGCCCTTGCTCTTAGGGGGACACCCCTGACTTACCAGTTAGAAATATAGAACTCGGAACTATGTTCAAAGTTTTATCCTGAAAATGACTTGTGACCCATTGCTAATTTTGATTATTGCGGTTTTTCATTATGCGGTAGACCTCAAGAATTTATTAACAGCACTAATCAAAGAAAAATTCCTGTTCCATGAGTTTTTTTTTTTTTTTTTCTTTTGTGAAGGATAACGTTTGAACCATAAGAGTAGTTTATACAGGTCGCTTTTTTTTTTCACATTTACGCATATACCTAGGTGAAAAAAAAAGGGAGATGAAGGAATTAATTGATCTCAGTTCCTACTTGAAATGTGTTGAACCGAATCATTGAGAAAATGAGTGAAGACGGAAGCTGCAAATCTCAATTTCTTATCCATTGTTGTATTAATAGCTGACCGGAAATTAAATTCGCATCGAGAGCGTAAAACCGCATCTATTTTAAACGGAGTGCCATCTAGCGGAAAGAAATGTCATTGAGTGTATTGAAATCAGATTAGAGTTACAGTTGGATATTTTTCCTAACTTTTCCCGATTCATGGTACCCTTTGAAGAATTATAATATTTTCACGGCATTCAGTCAATCTCTTACGTATGCATATGTTGGCGATAAACAGGCCCGTCATCTTGAATTTTTCCCTGAGGGGGCACAAAGGATGTATAGTACGTACTCGATGCAAATTTCATCGAAAAACAGTCTAAACCACTCCCCACTGATGTAAAAACACATTTATTTTGTAATGCCAGGTGGTGGGCAATCGACCCCCCCCCCCCGAACTCCCTAAATGACGAGCCTGCTGTCATTATGCGTAACTGAATTATTTCATTGACCAAGTAGGTATCTCATACAACCCTCGTCATTTAAGGTCTCTTTGAAAAATCTCTTCTTACTAACAAGTAGTGATGGGCATAATCGAGTTCTCATAATCGAATCACTCGATTATTCAAGATCATTCGAGAACTCGATTACCACGAGTTCTCGAGCGATGAACTTCTCGAGTTCCCGATTATCACTTTTCGAGTTCTCGAGCGATGAACTTCTCGAGTTCTCGATTATCACTTTCTGAGAACTCGAGCGATCAACTGCTCGAGTTCTCGCTTTGAACTTCTCGAGATGTTGAGTTCTCGAGATGTTGAGTTCTCGAGATGTTGAGTTCTCGAGATGTTGAGTTCTCGAGATGTTGAGTTCTCGAGATGTTGAGTTCTCGAGATATTGAGTTCTCGAGATGTCAATCACTCGAGCAGTGTAATCTTCGATCGATTTGATAATCGAATGAACCTCTCAATATAGTTGACTTCTGACAAGGGTGCCCACCTATGGAGGGGGGGGGGGAGGGTCATGGCGCAGACTGTGCTATTGACATTTGGGGGGGGGTTTAAGGGGTATTTTTCTCATTTGTTGGGTGGAGGTCTCTGCGATATTGAGGGTGGGGGGGCTTGACCTCAGGGCGGGTGGGCAACCTTGCTCCTGAAGTGTTTTAGTTACAAGGGCGGATACGTCATTTAGGCGGTCAAAGTTAATGATTTTACTTATGAATGAGCATGGTTTTTTTTCTGTCTTCCGAAAAAATTTGCATTGAAACCTTTAAACCCTTCCCCCAGAAAGACGGGCTGCGCTGATGAGCCCACTGGGGAGGTGGGTCATTGCGCAGACTGCGCCATTGAAATTCCTAATGGACGTTAGACTTTTTTATGGAGTGTCCTTCTTGAGGGGGAAAGAGGATCCCTAATTTTAAAAAGTGTGCCAGCACACTTGAGGAATAGATACCCTTGCGATCTAAATGGTATTACAATTAAATAATTGCCTTTCTAATGTTTCATTCGAATAGTGTTATAATTGAATGTATACTGTTGAATGCTTGATTATCAAATGATTCTTAGGGGATGCTTGGTAGTCTAATGATATGTTTTGAGCGAAAGGTGTTAACGAATGAACACATGGACGGGTCTGTGGGAGACATGTGTCGTGTGTCCCGGTGGTGGAAGTAAAGGTTGGAGGCACTTACAAGGTTCTAACTTGAGAGCCATTAAAATTATAGTTCAGGTAAAAAGGGGGAATACTAAAGTTGAAAACCTGAGGGGACGTCTTCCCCCTTACGTTCACCTTCGACTATACGATTGGGTAATGATACAAGTGTAATAGGCAATAACAAACGTTTTAGAGCCCAAATATACAGATCACTGCAGACACGTGTTTCGGGGTGTCAAGGAACCCTTTTTTCAACGCAAAATAGTGAGATTGTGGATGTAAGGACATTACTGGATGTCTTTACGAACCATTCATTAATTACGTAAGGGTCCCGAGGGGGTGGGGTTGGAAAAATGTCTACATACTTTGAGGGGGGGGGGAAGGGGTTAAAACGCATTCTTACGCAGCATTTTCCAAGTCGATGTTTCATTTGCGTCTGGAAAATAAAAACGTATTAGGATGACAGTTTTTTATTTGTTTTACGAAGAATTAATTATGTAAAACATAATAAAAGAATTGCACTATGTATGGCATGTTTTATTTTTAACTACTATCGCATCATATACAAAAAAAAAATGTCGAAAACACATTCAGTCTAGATTCCAACTTTTTAGTAAATATTGCTTCAGACAAAAAGGTTTAATTTAATAATAGTGAATTAAATTTCGATTCCAGTGATATTAGATTAGTTATTTCATTATTTCGAAAAACGAAATGGAATCTTACGTAAGAATACGGGGAGGGGTTTGAAAAACCTTACGTACCCTTACATGGGGGGAAGGGGTCAAAAATGGCCAAAATCATCCATACGTAACAAAGGAATGGCCCCCTATATGTAAAAGCTTACTATTTTGTTGAAAAAAGGGTACCTTAAAACTCCAAAACACGTTTCTGCAGTACTCTGTACATTTGGGATACAAAACGTTTGTTATTTCATGTTACTTCTTGGCACAAAGGTACTTAGTTATTTCTTAATAAAACAAGTGGTTAACTTCTCGTGTAATTCATTCCTATGGGTGCAAATACGAGGGGAGGTGGGGGGGGGGTTTTGACGTAAACTGCGGGATTGTAATTTTTAGGGGATTTTGTCTCTTTTGGGGGTATTGCTCTCGGGGGAAGAGCTTCATAGGTGGTGATCTTTGCTCTTGGAATGGATAGATTTGGAATGATTTTTAAAATCGAATGATTGCTTTTCTCTTGCTTTATTTGAATGGGGTAATAGTTGAATGTTTGGCTTCGAATTTTCGATAATTGTGAGATTCCTTAATAATCGAACGATATTTTTAGAACGAAAATTGTTAGTTATCATATGAGCGGATTTATGGAGGGGCATGTGTTGTGTGAGTGGCGGATACAGTGGAGGGTCGTGGGGGTCATGACCCCCTCCCCCTGAACTCTCGAGAATAGTATCCGTACACATTGTGTTCAAATAATTTATGCATAAAATGCAAACGATGACAGTATCTTATCTTTTCAATACATCAATTATTTTTCAAAGAAAATATTTGAACAACTACTTTGTTTTATTGCTTATGAAATTAATTTGCAACGTTTATCCCCAATTATGTGCCTTATTCCTGACCGATTTGGGGCATTTTATTGACCCCCAAAAAGCTTCAGAATTTTTTCGTACTTAAAACGGGAATTTCGTTCATGGGGGAGGCTTTCTTCAGCATGACCCCCATCCCCCTTCAAATGGTTTTCTGTATCCGCCCCTGGTGAGATCCGGTGGTGAAATTTTGAAACAAAAGATAGAGAAACGCTTTCCATATTGTTTTGAACTTGACAGTTATTAAGATTAAATACGTACGTATGTACAATTTTTATTAAAAAGTGAGGGATAATGATAATATGGGCAAGTCGTTGGGCGACACGAGCAGGTTTAAAATTGAGAGTTGTTAAACTTAAAAATATATTAAACCGGTATCAAGGGCTTCCATATAGGGGGGGGGGGCAAGTGGGGGCTCAAGCCCCCTCCCCCTTCTTTGAAATTAAGACAACCTTGCTTTTAGTACTTTTTTTTGCGAAAATGTAAAATCATTTCTTCTCCAGCAATTAATCAATAAGTTATTAAAAATGTCAAATTTTAATAACTCTAATCTGTACTGAAATCGATTTCTATGGGGAAAATATCCTATTAAACCATGGGGAAAATATCTGAGCCCCCCCCCTAAAATTTTGCATATGGGCGCTCTTGACCGGTATGGTACAAACCGCGTAATTGAAATTTAATGTAGTCTTAGCCCTTTTTCGGATTATCGTTTCTTGGGGGAGGGGGGATTGTCATAAAAAGCGCGCCATTGCTCACAGGGACGGACGGACACCCTTGTCATTCTATAAGGTTTTAAAATCAAATAATTGCTTCTCAAATGTGTCACTCCTGTCATTCTATAAGGTTAATAATTGCTTCTGCTTTTTTTCGAATGGGGTTACTCAGAGAGCACACTTCGTTGAGTAAACGATTGTTAACGCTGTGGCAGCTATGTTAAAACGTTTATGAAATGTTTAAACGCAAGGTGTTTATCTTGCAGTGGTGCCCCCCTCCCCCCATGGCGATGAAACTCATCCTTCAAATGCGACATTGAACCCCCTAAAATAAATTAAAGCCCGCTTAAGTTACCCTCTCCTCTTCAAAACTCAATGGCGCGGTCTGCGCCATTTACCCCCCTCTCCCGCGCTCTCTCTTGTATAATATGTTGTTTGTTGTGGTATGCTCGGTTATCGAGCATCTCGGATGATTTGAAAACCGAATACGTAATCTGCTTTTCAGAGAAACTTGACAATCAATTTTAACCTTTTTGAGGACCAGCGTACGGAAAATGAAACGTAGCTACGGAACCGTAAGTTCCGAAATGGACCGTTGCGAGCCTAAGCATTTTCAACAGTATTGCCTCAACTTTACAAAAAAAAAAAAAAAAAAAAAACCATAAAATCAGCACATTAATTGACTGAAAATTTTTAAGTTGAGTAAATAATATACTAATCAACATTTACGAAACTATAAGGAATATGACATAAACAGAAGCAAGTAAAACAAGCAAAATACTTAAATTTAACTACCCACGCGAAAATAAATGCTACGCACACTAGAAGTCACAAATATCTTGCGTATGGAATTAAAAAAAAAAAAACAATCTGTATAAAATGTAATTTTTATTTAAAAATTGGGCCGAAGAGTGGAAGCTAAAATTAATCCCACACGACAAGCTTCAATATTTCTTTTTAATGCACTCAGAAACATTTCAACTTCACTCCCAACACTTTTACTGTTATTGCATATTCCTGAATTCGACGAATGAAAAATAAAAATAAAAAAGAGCGGATCAAAAAGAAAAAAAATAATCATGAACTTCAATTGCACTTCAAGCCACACTTGTACACTTTTCAATGGGCCGGGAATCCCAATCCTCTGGAAAACGTAATCAAAAATTTCACCCTCCCTCCTCATATATTAGTCAGATAAATATACTTAATTACTCTTAACAAGAACATCAAAAAAAAAAAAAGCAAAGCTATAAACTAGGAAAGAATGAGTACTTTTGCGCAGAGCAACTATTCCCCAACTTGTTTACATTATTAACTTCGTGTTTGCGAGTCCGAAACCATTCGAAATAATCACGTGATAACTGAAAATCATTAGTTTAAATGCATAACCGTTCGAATAAATCACTCAGTCGCCCAAATGCCGAGCTCCTAGTTTCTGACAAGCTAACAGGGAATCTAGTCGAACCTGCATCCCCCAAGGATTGCGACCCCAAAATGAAGACTAAAATCTATCGAATCGACCCCCTAAAACAAACTTGCATTTCGAACTTTACCGGAGGGTAAGGGGACAAAAGGTGTATCTGCTCATTTTATCGGAAAACAACAAAAAACTAGACCCACTTAAATGTAAAAACTAGAATTTTTCATGGAATTTGGGGGGAGTGGTATTGATCCCCCTTCTAAATGGGGGGTGTCAATACCCCCCCCCCCAACTTAACCTAAAACTTTTAAAAGCCAGGAGGGTTCACACCTTATTATACCCCTAAATGGTAGGCTAAATGTCACATTCCTATCTCGAGCGCACCCCTGCCAAAACAACTCTGGAATTCAACTGAAGTCAAGGGAGTCCACCTCCCCCTTTTCGCAAGGCGATGGCGCACCCTCTCAAATGTTACGGAGCATCCGTCTAGAAAGAGCTCTCCCCCCCCCCCCCCGAAATGAGATTTTAAAAAAATCTCAAAAAACCGCTTCTAAAAATTTCGGTTTCGCAGGCTGCGCCATGGACCCCCTCCCCCCTTCCGAAAATGAGATTAAAAAAACCCTCTTAAAAAACCGGCTCTAAAAATTTTAGTTGCACAGGCTGCGCCATGCCCCACCCCCTTTCAGTGGGCACCCCCGTAGCAGTCAACTCAATTTTGGAAAAGCTCAGAAAATGAACTACTCGAGTACTCGATTCAAACGTCTCGAGATATCGATTTGAAACATCTCGAGATCTCGATTTAAAACATCTCGAGATCTCGATTCAAAAGATCTCGAGAAGTCAATCGCTCGAGTACTCGATTCAAAAGATCTCGAGAAGACAATCGCTCGAGTACTCGATTTCAAAGATCTCGAGAAGTCAATCGCTCGAGTACTCGATTCGGAAGATCTCGAGAAGTCAATCGCTCGAGTTCTCGATTTCAAAAGATCTCGATTATCAATCACTCGAGTGATCGACTTAAAAAGATCTCGATTATCAATCACTCGATTATCAGAAGTACTCGATTCCCGAGATCTCGATTATCAAAAGATCTCGATTATGCCCATCACTACTAACAAGTGGGGGCAACTAACAAGTGGGGGGGGGGGACAAAAATAGCATTGAGTATATTCCCTTTGCTTCTACCCTCCTGGAAAAATTCAAATTGACGGGCCTGATTTCTTAAAATAACTAGACAAGTCAGTTAAAGCATATAATAAATGAAAAATGTCATACTTTGCTTAGTTATTCTATGAACTAACTAGTTATTCGATGAACTAACTAGCTATTTTATGAAATAACTAGTTATATGAAATAAATAGTTATTCTGTGAAATAACTAATTTGTGAGTGTCGTATTTCATATTTTAACAGTTCAGAAATTGTTATTCTATTCAAAGCGTCGTTGAATCAACTATTTCATGAACTTTAACTGTCTGGTATAGTTATTTTCATTCGCGCCAATACGAGTAATTTTAGGAGGAGGGGGGGGGGGAGGTCTAAGAAAATTTATATGTTTTAAGGTTTTTTTATTTAAAGGAAAAAAGCTTACACTTTCTTCTGTTGCTGTTTACAAAGTAATAAGGGAATATTAGATTAAAATTTTCTGTTGTAAAATTTAACGGACTTTTAACCATTTTAAGACGATTCATATTTTTTTCAGAAAACCAGTGGAAATTTGTTGCCTAAAATACATTGTTTTAATTTTTAAAGCAAAATCAATGCAGATTTAAACCAGAAGAATTTTCAAGTAAAGAAGGATTTAATAATGGTAATTTATTAATGGCTAATGTTGAAATGTTTTGAATGTTATTTAAGCTTAAACTTTATTACAACAAATCACAGTTCCAATGTCTAGAGAGGTCTCGAACCCCCCCTCTCTGCCCCCACTTATGGGCTGCCCCCCCTTTATGGGCGCCCATGGTTCCATGAAGTACTTAGTTATTTTCTCTCAATGTCTGAAGTACTGACATAAATATATCCTTGTTTATATTTTTCGATCAATATTTTTAATACATTATTAATTTTCACAAAAATTGAATTGCAAAATAATACTGCACATTGTATTATCATTCTTTCTTTTTACTTTCTTTTACATAGTAAAGGAAGTATATTGTAATTTAATTATTTTTCTTCTGACTTAAGTAAAAATTAAATGAGCACGAAAATTGACCGTCAAAGTAGGAATAAAAGAAAGGAAATAACGAAAAACGAATTCTGTTAAAGATGTACTTACATTTTAAAACTAAAAATAAACTTCAGTTAGTTAAAAATAAATTTGACCTTTTCCGCGGACTCGAAGAGGAGGTTGATAACCTACAAACTTTTATATGAAGGGGAAAAAAAGGGTCAAATAGAAAATTACCTTTTAATAGATCTTCGTGAACTCGCATTGAATATTCAAGAAATTTTATTTCGGTTTATTTATAAACTCAAAAGAGATGTTTATTTTATTTATTTATTTACTACTTTTATTTATTACTTTTGAACAGTGGAAAAGACCGGCGCGGCGTCCCGATGGTAGGTCATTGGGACCTCATAAAAATTTCCTCATTCGGCAAATTTTGTCTGAAGATTTGGCAAAAATATCATCATTCGATAAAACTGTCATCATTCGGCGAAATTTGGCGTTCCTTTCAGCAATTGAGAATTTCTGCCCTACCAAAAATTGAAGTTCGGGGCGACTCTGGCGGAAAATGTCAAAAAGAGCCTCCGACATAAGTTCCCATTATCAACATTTCTTTATTAGAAAATCGCCCGTCAAGGTATGACGGGTGAAAATTGCTTCTACATTTGAACGAAGCCATTGACTGTTTGTTGATGTTTTGATAGTTGAAAATTTAACCCTTAACTCCAGTGGATGAACCCTAAACTCCAGTAGGTAGCGTTCATTGTTGACCACTTTTTCGTTTCTTCATTCTCCTAAAATTGCAGTTTTAACAGTAGCAGTACAACAGTGAAGTGTCCGGATCCAGTTCAGTAAAGCATTTCCCTGCATGTCAAACATTATCAAAACCTATTATAAAATTATCATGCCGTGGCGCGCGTTTCATTGTTGTTGACGTCAGGAGCGTTAGTCGATCATTCGCTATTATATGAGGATGGCAATAATCTGCTGTTTAATCACTTTTCAAAACCAATTCGAATTTGTTTAAAAATTTGTTACTTCAAGTAGGCCAATAATGAAAAAGAAAAAAAAAACAGTATTACTCCTATCTTTAACCTAGTGGGTGTGTTAATTCTCGGAACAAGTTAACTCACGTTCTTTCGCACGTGATGCAACGAGTTAAGTGAGTGTGCAAGTCTTTGAGTCCGATAAGACCAGACAGGGAAGATAAAGGTCAGTCTGACGACCGATTTGCGGTGGGTGGTGTGTGGTCAATCTCATTCCCATCTTCTTGCTTGACCCCTGCAGAGGTCAGGGCTTTCGAAATCCGAGCCGGACCACGCCCTGGATTATCTTATCCCGAGCGAGAGAAACAAAGATATACTTCTGATGATGTGCGAAGAAAAAGACGATTATAGCTGAAAGACGTTTATAGCTGTTGCACGTCGTAATGTGCGTGCTTAGATGCCGTGATAGAGAAGGTGCGCAAGACACTGAGTTTCAAAATATGTTGCTGAAAACTGTTGACTGTTGGTGACGAGCAGGGGCGCTCAAAACTCAAAATTTTGGGAGTTCCTAAATTCTCAATTTGCCGAATGGAACTCCAAAGCTTCATGAATGATGATAATTTTGCCGAATGGAACTGTAAATTTCACCGAATGGAACTTCAAATTCTGGGGTGCGTCACCCCCTGAAAAGCAAGGGCGCACGCATCCCTAAATATCGCGAAGACCCCCCACAAGCAAGGGCGCACGCATCCCTAAATATCGCGAAGACCCCCCAAAAGCAAGAGCCCCCCAAAAAGTAAAAAATACCCCTCAAAACAACCCCCTAAAAATTTCAATGGCGCAGTCTGCGCCATGACCCCCTCTCCCCCCCCCCCCAGGTGGGCCCCCTGCCAATTTCTCCGAATAGAACTCCAAATTCCGTCGAATGGTGATAATTTTGCGGAATAGAATTTTAAAATTTTCCGAATAATGATAATTTTGCCGAATCGTCAGACAAAATTTGCCGAATAAGGAAAATTTTGAGACGTCACGGTAACCTCCCATAGGGGCGCCCTTGGTGACAACAAACTTCGAAAGTTTTTCTATTGTATTTTACTTATTTTTGGGACGGTTTTCCATTATCTTCGGTATCGCATTTGTTGTGTTCAGCCAAACATTTCACTCTTGTATGCTGAGACTGCTGATTGGTTCTTGACTCTATTCTGCCGTGCTAAGCACAAAAGTGTTATCTACATTTTTTGTCAAAATTGAGTTATTGTCACCAGGGGTTCTTTATAACATGTTTTACCCCTATGCAATGTTTTGTTGTCATTTGTGAATTGGAACTATTTTTTTAAAACATTTGAAAAAGTGAAATCTGGATCAAATACATGGAGGCGTAAAACTTTAAATAGCAGTTTTTCGGTTTGACCCCAGCTGCAGATACGACTTCTGCGCTTAGCACGGCAGTATTCTTCTTTTTCCTTCTTCCTCTTTTTTTAAATACATTTTTAGCAAACAAGCTTTAGTGTTCAAACTTCTTTCTTTCTTGTGAAACTTCAGCCCCTAGCGAATAAAATTTCAATCAGTTTCTTATTGTTTGATTATTTACTTTATCTACTGCATTTGCGTATTGTTAAGTCATTGATCTCTCTAAATTTTCCTTTCGTTTTAGCAATAAAAATTTCTCTCGCTGGCAACAATAGTATGTAGTACGTCTCAAAAACTAAAAAAAACGAAACAATAATTGATATAAAATCTAAATTTAATGCCATGAAATTCGTTAAAAACAATTATTATTCACGTTCTAATTACCTTGGAACATCGGAACAAATTTTATATGATGCAGAAAAATCAGGGATTTCTGTCGATATTTAATTCTAATTTGTGCAAACATTTCTTTGTCCTCTTATTAGAGGATTTTGTAAAAATGTTGATTACAATTGGTATAAACTAACAATTAATGGTTAATTAATTAATTTGACTAACGAATATTGTACTGTCACCGGGTCTGAGATCGCATACCAAATTTCAAAAGAATCCAATCACAGGAAGTGGGAAAAAATTGAGTTGCAAGATTTGAAAAAGGTATATATATATATATATTTTTTCATAAATATGGGAGAATCAGTGGCGCAGTGAAGCGGGGGGGGGGGGGGGGGGGGTAAAACACCCCCAGAGACATTGGTTTTAACGTAAGTGCGTACTCTAATGCAGTGGTTTAAACGTATGAAAGGTCTATTTTGATCAAGAAATTCCCTCTCCAGAAGGTATTTTTGATCAAAAAAACCCTTCCAGAAGGTTTTTCTGGTTGCGCTAGTGGAGAGTGTGAACTACTAGTAAGAATTGAAAAAACTTGGTATACAGTGAAATCTCGTTACAACGATTACCAATCCGACGAAATATCCGTTTCAATGAACTACTAGTGTGAATACTAGTATGAATTGAAAAAACTTGGTATACAGTGAGATCTCGTTACACCGATAATCAATGCGACGAACTATCTGTTTCAATGAAAGACATCCTTCACAACGAAGTTCCTGTTACAACGAACAATATTATCGGAACCTTGAAATTTGTTGTAGCGAGATTTCACTTTTTTTTTCCTAAGCATTCATGTATCAGTTATGGAAATGTGCAGTAGGGTAGACCGGGGCACGTTTACGCAGTGCCCTTTTTCCGAAACGAGTTATAACTGGAGATCCAACAGTCATATCAGATTGATGCTAATCCCTAGCAAATATTCTCACAAGTTTTTGACCATCAGTCGAGCTTCGGTTTAGCATGCAGATAGAAAAATCTGTTTTCTACCAAGTTGAGTAAATTTTGTGTTGAACGTTTTGAAGCTTATTGTGAATAAATAATACGCAGTTAAGAATAAATAAACATATAAAAGTTAGCATAATTTTATCCTTTTTTTGAGAAGTGTATTTGTATGGACAGAAAAATTATTAAATTTTGTCGCTCGTTAAAAATGAATCCAAACTTGCCGACGGGACACGTTTACGCTTTTTCAGTAGGAGCACATTTACGCACGTTCTTACTGTGTCTTATTACTCTGTCTTGCTTCAAAACGGAGCCCGGACGTGTTTTTTTCTCTGCACTGTTTCAAACCTTGAATATTTTAATGTTATTTAGTTTTGAAAATCACCATTCATGTCTAATTAAGTAACAGATTCGTATCTTATAACTTACAATCATATAGCGTTGTCTTCATGCCTATAAAACGTTTTTTAATTAATTGTATGTGATTTTCTTATTATTAAAGTGTTTTAAAATAAATAAAACATTTAAATTTGGTTAAATATTTCATACACTTACTCCTTGCTAGGATTTTTTTATACGGAAACTTGCCCCGCGTTCGGGGAAAGTTTACGTAATCGACTTGGACTTAAAAAAAAAAAAAATTATGGTTAAAAACACAAGCTGCGCATCAACTGAATATACGAATTTTGACTCCTTTTACTGCTTCATACAACCACAATTTCCTCGGTTAAAACATAAAAATTAGAAAATTCATTGAAAAAAATCCTCGTAAACGTGCCCCGGTCTACCTGATTTTTAAAAATACGATTTTTTAAAATTGGATGCATCATTTTTGATCATCTTGTATATGTCTCGAATTGGAAGAAAAGTTCGCATGCATTTTGCGCATTACCATTATCCATTGAAATTGCTTTTCAGAATGGTATCGTAATTTTTCTTGCTTGTCGTTTACACCCAAACAGGTTATCATTAGAAATATTTACTCATTTTCAATAATAGCTTTCTGCATCTTGCGATCTGGGTGGTCTTGCAATAATCTAATGACCTCTGAATGACCTTTGGAGATAGTGCACAGTTTCAATATCTGAAGTTTTCAAACAAAGTTGATTGCTGTTTCCCATGAAGCAAGTTCTCGGTTTAGAAGATAAGGCTTCTTGTAATGAGAAGTGTGTGTTAATGGAGACGTGAATTTTAGTTTGGTGGGATGGATTGTTAATCAAATTCAGATGAAACAGAATATTTCGATTTATTTAAGGATCTGCAATTATAAAACAATTTGCGTAAGCCAGTGGTTCCCAACCTTTTTCACGTCGCGACCCCCTTTTCACCAACTAAACAACCCGCGACCCCCTATGTGTCCCCTATGTATAGTTTATGTATCTGTGTGGTGCGTGTGTTTGTGAGTGTATCGTGTATGCGTACACATTGCATATATTTTGTATAATGACACAAGGTGCTTGAAGTATTTTATTTCTGCAGCAGAAAAAAGAAATAAAAATATGATGGTTTCGATAATGTTAAACGTACATTTCACCACTTTCAAAATTTGTGCCTCCTAGCAGAGGCAAATGCAGGATTTTGCTTGAGGAGCTGAGGGCATAAAAATCTTATATAGTCTCAGTGTCTCCAACTTTCATTGAAAGGATTTTCCTTTTAACAAGTCAGTCACGAGGCCAAAAAATTGGGAGGAGGGCATTTGGAAGACCCTTACTTTTTATCAGACGTGTATTTAGAAAGAGAGAGAAAGAAAGAGTCCAGATTTATGCTTGTAGAGGGGGAGGCGGAAGTGTTATTACTATCATATGAGGCAGTGAGGAGCAAAGGGATGCAAGTGGCAAAATTAAAAATTGGAGATAACCAGTTCACATGGTAGGTGAACCTCTTCCCTGTCTTGGGGCAAGAGATGGTATTAGTAGCTCTGGTAATTACTGCTATAAGGCATGACTTAGAAAAAAATTTCAATGAAAGCCTACCTAGGAGCTAATCTTTAAACGTGTTTTGCTCAAAACTTGAAAATGTCCACTTTGCTTCTCATTGCCTCATATGAGAAACCAAATTAAGAGAATTGCGTAATATAAGCGGAGAAAGAGAATATTAAGAACATGAATCTACAGTCGTAAGCTTAACTAACATTCCCGATGATCCTCCATCGGAAATCGTTTGAAATTGTAGTTCTAAAATTGTAGTTTACACGATCTCTGGTGATGGTCGGAGGAGGAGAGGTTCAGGGACTTTTATGAATGGTTCAAGCTGGAAGGCTTTTCGAAATTTCACGAAGTTGAAGTCCTAAAAATGAAGTTTCAACCAATTTTTAACAATGGGGAGGGGGAGATGGATCGGGGACGCTCTGTAAGTTTTCAAAAATAAAAATGATGTGTCCTAAATAAGCTCAGTTTTAGACACTTTATTGAAGTTTTGGGAAAAGGAGAAATTCGAGCAAACTTTCCCCGGAAAATTTTTGAATTTGAGGTTTAAAAAACGCAATTATAGACCTCATTTGTAAACTTTAGGAGAAAGGTTTGGGTTTGGAGTCTCTTCCTCCGAATATTGTTTCGGAACTGAAGCTCCGAAAACAAAATTTTAGAAGAGTTTTAATGATGTGAGTGGAGTCCGAAAAACAGAATAGTAGGTTATCTTTGATGGCAAGGTTAAATATTCGGAGACCCTCATCCGGAATATTTTTAAAATTTAAGCCCTAAAATCGAAATTTTTTTATGATCTTTAATTATGTAAAGGCCATTGCCCTGGAATTTTTTTCGAAATTCAAAACCTAAAAACCCATTTCTTGGCAATTTTTGATGAAGTTAGACGGGATGGGGTAAGGGGCGTTTCCCTGGAATATTTCCGAAATTAAGTCTTAAAAACCCAACTACAGATCATCTTTCAGGATAAGGGTTAGGGTGTAAAGAATCTCTCACAGAAATTATTCAAAATTGAAGTGCCAAAAACATAATTTTAGACGATTTTGGACAATGTTAGAGGGCGTGAATTCGGGACTCTTTCGCGGAAATATTTAGAGATAGAAGTCCCTAAACGAAAACTTAAGATAATCTTAGGGCACTTTAGGAGATCAGGTACTCTGGCATGAGAGTAAGGGGGAGGGGGTTGTTATAGCCACATAGCTTCTTTTCCTGGATTCACCATTATGTTCAAGAATTGATTCTACTCTAATATGATGTTGTTTTCCCCCTATGTATTTTTCAACTATGCAATGATATATTTTTTAATGAAGGGATAATGTCGCGACCCCCTAAAAAATGCTCCGCGACCCCCTTGGGAGTCGCGACCCACAGGTTGGGAACCCCTGGCGTAAGCAATTTTGGGAAATGAAGTGATTATTTTTATTATTGTTTTGGAAAGTTCGCTTTTTCATTTCAGCTTTTAAAAAAAATTGACTGCTAGATTTTATATATATATATATATATATATATATATATATATATATATATATATATATATATATATATATATATATATATATATGTAGTACAGTCGAGTTCCGTCTTACGCGAGGGATGCGTTCCAAGACCCCTCGCGTAAGTTGAAATTTCGCGTTGTGAAAAAAGGTGTGTGTACCACTTTTTTAAAAACATAAACGATTATTTTAGACACTTGTTAACACCCTTCAGACTGTTTTATACCATTCCTTAAGTAAGTATATGTCAACGTTTTCTACATAAAGAACTGAATTTATACTACATCAAAAAGAAAATCTTACGATATTCAAATAAAATTCTGTTATGATGGACAAAATCAATGATCATTGTGAGAGTGAGACAAAGTGCAATACTGTATGTACAGTACGAAATAATAATGATAACAACGAAACGCAACACTATTACACTACTGTACAGTAGATAAAGTAATAATAATAATTATTATAACTGAAAAAACTGAGGATGATGATGGTTGGTGTTGTGAAGCACATCCGATCGATACCAATATTTAGTAGCCAGTATCGAAGACTATGCTCACACCCAGCGATTCCTTCACGAAAACTTTCCTACTGCGGGCGAGATATTCGCGTTAGCTCTAAAATTCGTTGCTCATGAAAAACTCGCGAACTCGCGTTATAGCCGTTTCGCGTTAGTCGAATCGCGTTGTAGCGCGACTCGACTGTATTTTAAATACTGCAGTATTTTGATGTAAAGATAAGTACTTGTGATTAAAAAAGCGTATGGAAGTGAACCTTTGAGAACGAATTACAGAAAAATACGAAAAATATTCATTAAAAAAGTAACAAATGTAAAAAAAAAATTATAATATCGTACAAAATGTAGCAACTATTTTTCGAATTTTCTTTTTTCTTTCTTTCTTTTTTTTTTTTTTTTTTGAAGCCGCCAAGTAAAAATTTCTGAGGTTTGGTCCAATTTCTCAACTCTAACCAGAAGTTAAGAAACCTTGGCTCAGACTAGGGTTCTCAGCTTGGGAGCGTAGAGTAATTTCGAGGGAGGCCTAAAAATGTTTGAATGAAAGATAAAACCTAAATAAAACAAACCATAATTTGCCCGGTTGTGTGGTCACATGAAAATATTTTTGACATTATGGTCTTCTCTTGAGGCTTTTAAACGTCTAATCTGACGAAAAACAAAAATATATTTCTTTTTTCGGCAATCACAAATGTAGGTTTTTTTTTTTTAATTCGTAGTTTAGTGCGCTCGAAAATATCTACTTTTAATTCTATGATGAATAAAGTTTTACTACAATTTAAATAGTAAGGCTTTTTATGAATGTTTTGGGACATTTGATGGTAAATTATTATTTGTTTTTTCTCAGTTAAAGCCCAATGTTGCCAAGTGATTGTTTTAGCCATAAACCATTCCAAAATTAAACTGATTTTTAAAAGTATTTTTCTTATAATTTGCACAGAAATTTCAACCGAAGAACATATTTTAAAGTGTCTTTATAAAAAAATGCATTTAAAAGGGTTATGACTAATGAAAACAGAAATATTACTTTAAATTCACACGAAGAGCTGCCGTTGATGCCTTCGCATTAAAATAAATTGCTTGCCGAAGAAATGAAATCTATTACGAAACCGCCTTGTCATCAAATGGCGGCACATCAACTAAGAACTTCCATTGTATTTCATCTTCCGCCTTTTAATAAGCTTTCGAAATAATTCAAGGTCAAAATCCAAGAAATTCACGCCCCTCATCTTGGCAAATAAATGTTCTACCGCAGTTTATATCTTCCAGACGCAATAGATTTTCCATTACGTTTGCGAGTCTGAGTTTTTGTTTTTCAATATGAGGGTCAGAATTTCTATTACAGATTGTATTGAGCAGAAATATTGTTCTTCGTACTTGATATTCAAAAATTTCATTTCCTCCTGTAGTTTAAAAAGGCCAATACAAAATCTCTGTTTCGATCTGTGTACAGTCGAGTGGCGTTGCAACGCGATTCGACTAACGCGAAACGGCTATAACGCGAGTTTTTCATGAGCAACGAATTTTAGAGCTAACGCGATTACTTCGCCCGCAACACGAAAGTTTTCGTGAAGGAATCGCTGGGTGTGAGCATAGTCTTCGATACTGGCTGCTAAATATTGGTGTCGATCGGATGTGCTTCACAGCACCAACCATCATCATCCTCAGTTTTTAGTTATAATAATAATTATTATTACTTTACATCTACTGCACAGTAGTGTAATAGTGTTGCATTTCGTTGTTATTATTATTATTTCGTACAGTACATTCAGTATTGCACTTTGTCTCACTCTCCCATTGATCATTGATTTTGTTCATCATGACAGAAATTTATATAGAATATCGTAAGATTTTTTTTTTTTTTTTTTTGATGTAGTATAAATTCAGTTCTTTATGTAGAAAACGTTGACATATACTTAAGAAATGGTATAAAACAGTCTGAAGGGTATTTACAAGTGTCTAAAATAATTGTTTATGTTTTTAAGAAAGTCGTTTTCACACCTTTTTTCACAACGCGAAATTTCGATTTCCGCGAGGGGTCTTGGAACGCATCCCTCGCGTAAGTCGGAATTGGACTGTATTTGTCTGCGAATTTTCTACTACTCAGTTAAGGATAACAATAACAACAAATTAGACTACTGTGTTTCCATAACTTATGCTTCTCACTATTGATTTTATTTTTTGTATTTCTGGATTATTCGGGGTTAAGAAACTAAAGTAAAAGTTGATATTTTTCATCAAGTATACTTATCCTTAAACTATCCCTTTTCCGGAACGCCCTTTTTTAGTGTGTGTTTGACCATCCTCGCTGATTTTCAAAACTCGGAACCACTACTGAAAGCTCTATATTTGGACATTGAAAGAGAGAGAGAGAGCAAAAAAAAGTTAAATTAGCCTTCGAATCCGTAACGCCTCATATACTCTTAAATGTCTCAAACAAATAAAATATTATATCATCGTTTGAAAAAAAGAAAATAAAAACAATTCAATCGATTATGTTCCAACTAGTGATGTGCCGGATCGTTAAAAAAGTAGATCTACGGATCCGGATCATTAGTGTCAAGATCCGTGGATACAGATTCGGATCTCAAAAATTTTTTGCCCAATTCAACTATCCAAATTTAAAATTTATTACGGAAGGTATTCCTGTCATAATAATAACACTGTTTCTTCAAAAAACGTCATCTACCAAGAAAATATAATGGAGACTATGTTTTACTCTTTAAAGAAATCCCCGTTAAAATTGAGGGAGAGTTGCAAGGAACGGGTCAGCGCTTCATTAATGCTTAAATAGAATGTGAAAAATTATTTCTAGCTTGCTCGGTAGATGTAGGATACAGGAGCAAGAGTGTAAAGCTGCTACTGGATAGGCTAGAAGTAATTTTTCGCATTTTATTTCAGCATAAATACAGCGCTGACCCATTCCACCCAGATTACTCCGACCGACGGAGTAACAGAGCCAGGGACACCTTTACAAACAGTAAATAGAGAATTTTGTCTCACTTTTTTTGAAGGATGCCGAGAAAAACCAAAATGAAGAATAACAGAAACCACAAATCAATGTCAAGAACTAATATTAAAGTAAAAATTAATTAAAAAAAAAAAACGTGTCTCAGAGGGCCGTTGGCGTCTGAAATAATACCTTATAATTTAAATAGGAAATAAAACCTAATTTAAACGGAATTTAAGAGTCTTTTATTCAAATATTTTAGAATTTTTAGAATAGAAAAGATCCGTTTAAGATCCGTCAAAAAAGTAACGGATACGGATGCGGATACAGGTTTTTATTTTTCCTCGGATATCTACGGATACGGATATCCCGAACATCGCTAGTTCCAACAGAACTCGGGCAACGTTACTCATAGAATCAATTTTCTGGAATATCTCCCCTGCCTTCAATTTCCTTATCCTTAATTTCAGGCAACAATGAGCCTTTCTCCCTTATAAAAGCTTTCTCGCCACATGTTTGTCACATCTGTTTTTGTCATTTCTCCGATTTCCTCCGTCAATGATTGAATTACCCGTCTATCCGTTCTACTATCAATCCATTTTCATTTAACTCTTCCCAGATTTTAAGGATGTCAACTAGCTTTTCAGAGAGCTGTTTATATTTCTTCTTCAGTTCAATTCCGTTCTGAATCAATGTCTTGATGCTATAAAATGATTGATAATTGAAAATGGCGATGAATTATGTTTCCACGTGTACCCTTTTGTTTACACTTATGCTATCCAAATGTGAAAACAAATTCGTAGTAATATTTTGATATAGAGCACACAGACAGATTGGTGTAATGTACTTAATTAAGGGTCATGGTCGCCACAGTGCGAGGCAACCAGAAGTATTGGTTTGTAGTCGTAAACCTTCTGGTTTTTTCGAAAACCGGCGTATTCCCTTTGATTTTTAATGAATTGATATTTTATATGTAAAAATCATCGCACAGCAATACCATTACTAATGTTAAAAACGTTCGGCGATGAAAATTTCCATCATGGCCTGATATGTGAGATAAATTTTCAGAAAAATAAAAATTCACAATACCTATTTTCACAATTTAATCTAAGATACAGTGCCTGATCTACGATTTTTCAGAGCTGGAACAAATCTTAAAACTACCGCACTTCCCTTTCCCATCTTTTTTCAAGTTTTTAATCGAGTTTCAACTGAAACCCCCTACAGAAATAGAGTGAATGCCGCTTCCCAAAAGTTGCCTCCCGGGACAAATATTCCTCCTTGCTCCTACTTAGATCCGGCACTGCTAAGATACCTGTTACATTCCACATAAAGTTTCTTACATCTTCTTAAAAATTTCTACAATAAACCTGCTACTTTTACTAAAGACAACCACGAACAGAATTTTTTGATCAACGTTTATTTTTTGCCTTCGTTAAAATGAACTATTGTATTTATTGGAGCAAAATTCAGCTTTTTACTCATATAAAGATTAAAGGACATGAAATAGTTTTGTCATAAAAATTTATTATGTGTAAGCATCTTAAAGGTTGCGTTCGACGAACCTCACCGGTCGACTGGTGAGCAACCGGTTACAAACCGCAGCATTCTATCATCCATCGGTTACCTCACTTGTTACCATTTTAAGCTGTTGATTGGTTCATTGAAGCACGTGATTGTGATCAATAGGTGTCACGTGATCGATTAACCGGTTGCTACCAGTTGAGCTCGTCGAACGCAAGCAAAGAAATATAGTTATTGCATTCAAATTTAACCACGTGGCGCCCCGAGGCGTCCGCCTTCCTCACTTGTCCACCACTTCGGAGGCCTACGTAAATTTGTAACATGCAACATGGTATTTTTTTTTGCATCGTAATATCTTTCTTACTTCAATAGTCCATTTAATTGCAGATTTATATACTGTTGAGAAATCCACAATTCCATTTCTTCCATCAACAAGTGGTAAATTGATGGATGGCAGAGATCTTTCAGAAAGTTTTCATGGTTAAGCCTAATGGAAGCCCCAGACGAATTTCTCCGAAGAAACATCGTAAACAAACACAGAACCGTTATCCTGAGCTTCGTTTCCAAGCTTTCAAAACAACCATTCCCCCACATGTGGTATCGCTTGACTGCCATTCATCATTTCGCCGATTCCGAGATTTTTTCCGGCAACCTCCCAAGGTCATGCGAATGACAGGTCCTGGAAAGAAAAATGTCTTTCCTATCGCCCCCATGCGTTCGGGGAATGTCGGAAGACCTTGGAATGTTTTTCAAAAGCGATGGGGCTATTGATAAAAAATGCGAGGGTGGCGACATGCCGAGGGTACACTAGAACTACCGGGTAGTGAAGTTTGAAATGGTAAGAGTGGTGGAATGTGTCAAAAAAAAAAAAAAAAAAAAAAAAAAGTTTCCCCAAACAAAAAAACCTTTTTCTCCTTGCATAAAAAGCGATGTTTAGAATTTACTGCGTCTGGAAATAGTTAGATGTAAATGTACTGAAAATAACTTTACAGCAGCTTGGTTAGTAGAAAGTAGTTTTGGAGTAGAATATTTTAAATATTCATTTTCAAGAAAATTTCCATTCCAACTTACCTCCTCACGCTGTGGAAGAATATTTTTGATTGGAGAAAAAGGGGGGTCTTTTGTTGCATACACATAAATACTCACACATATGTGTGCATCTAAAATTTAGGTGCCGCATAGGAAAGCCGGACAAAACGTCCACGTCCAAAAGGTCCAACGGATAGATAGAACGGAACGGAATCCAAGGGACAGAACGTCCCGCGAACATAAGATCCAGCGGACATAATTTTACCGTGAAACACATATCAATTAAAAAAAAAGTAACCCCAATAGTACTTAAATTATCTATACAGACACATTATGTATTAAAAATTCGTATTTTGGTGGTAATTGTACTATGTATCACACACATATTCAACAAAAATAGTTGGAGACAATGGAAAAACTTTAAAATCTGGACCTTATGTCCATCGTGCTCAGAAAACTACCCTTATGTCCTACCTGTCCAAAAATTTGGACTTTTGTCCGTGGACCTTTTGTCCGTTGGACCTTATGTCTGCTGGATGTTATGTCCGCCGGACATTTTGGACGTGGACAGTGGCGTACCCAGGGAGTGGGCTGATAGGGCTACAGCCCCCCCCCCCCCGAAATTTTCAAAATTAATTATAAAAATTATAATAAAAAACAAGTTTTTTTTTATGACGTATTTTTGAAATCTTACATTCGTATTGATATCAGAAAAGCGATACATGAACTTTTCTTAGCTACAGTTCATAAGTATCCCCCCCCCAGCTCAAAGACTTTCGAGCTCAGCCCCCCCCCCCCCCCCGAACTGATTTGTCTGCGTACGCCGCTGGACGTGGACGTTTTGTCCGGCTCCTGCCGCACGGAAAGTTATGACCCCCCTATTTCCTATTTTGTTCAGGTCTCTCTTTCAGGAAGAGGGGAAAAAAAATTTCCTGAACATTTTTCACTATAATTTTCCAGAAAACTGTCCATGTTAAAAGTCAGTGAGGGGGGGGGGGAGGACGCTCACAATTGCGACATGGTTACGTCACCGGTGATTCTACTTCAGGTTTTTTGAGGGGTTAAAAAGAGAAGTGATGCAATCCATGAACACTTTTAATTTGACGAAACAGCATTTTTTAGTCGCTTCCTTATTACTTTATTATACTTGAATAAAAGGAAGGTGCTGTTGCCAATTTACATTTGAAAAAACTTTTGAAACCTTAACTTTATTGAGCAATCACGATTGCTTATTGTTCTCACTTGACTGTTTTGACGTGCTATGATTTTATTTTCCCACCGCCTCCCTCTGTCAGCACCACCGTCGACCGGCCTCACGATACTGCTCCGTTAGCGAAAACCGTCTCCAGGTTGTATCCATATCCTACACACACGCGCATACATACACAACTACACGTACACAACTACACATACACATACACATACACCTACACACACAAACACACACACACGGATACATACAGACACGCATACATACAGACACCTATACACATACACACAACTACCCACACATTCATGCCTACACACAGACACAAACACATACCCCGCCTCCACGCACACAAACACTCATACACACAACTACCCACACACTTATGCCTGCACACAGACACAAACACACATACACATACCCCCTACACACAAACACACATACCCCCTCCCAACACATATAAACATACACACCTACATAAACACACTCGTGATTGCGAAAAACATAAAATTAACTTTTTTAAAAATAAAATTGCTAACTGTTCATTTACTGTGGTGTGTTCGTTCATTGGTTGTGGGGTTCGGACAGAGGGTCCAAATCCAAAAAGTCCATGGACGGAAGATCCACGTCCAAAAAGTCCGACGGACGAAAAGAAGACAGGACACGACGCGACAAAAGGTCCGGCAGACATCAAGTCCGATGGACAAAACATCCACGCACCTTTAGGCGGACTACTCTATCTCAAAAGCAAGGCCTCATAAAATAAAATGGTTTTAAAAGCAATATCTCAAAGAATCTGTTACGCATAAAGAGTGGAGGGGAGGAGTTATTTGAACTTGTTTCTGCAAACAGATAGCCGAATCTCTTATGCCATGTCATTAATCACTAGACTATTTACGAAAGGTTGCTCCTGGAGACTTTTGAAGCGAGAAATCTTGCAAAAATACTTGACCTTAAGGGTTAAGCCTCCAGTAGGGTGGAAGTTGTCCCCTTGTTTACTCAGCTTGGAAAGTTTTGGCTAAGTGCGACATGAAAAGGAAAAAGAAAACATTTCTGAGGTAAATGTAAAGTACATTTATAGGCTTCAGAAATTGATTTTGAATAACAGATTTGTTTAAAAAAATACTTAGCACTTTTCATAATGCACTCAAAAGGACAAAATAACTTTTCTGGGTCAGAAAGGACAATATTTAAGCATTCCTGTAGTTTTCAATTATTCCAAGAAAATGACTTCACAAACGAGGAAAAGTGGATTTGAGCAGCAATTTTCCTCGTTTGTGGAGTAATTTTCTTGGAATAATTGAAAACTACAGGAATACTTAAATATTGTCCTTTCTGACCCAGAAAAGTTATTTTGTCCTTTCGAGTGCTTTATGAAAAAAAACTAAGTATTTTTTAAAATAAATTCTGTTGTTTTATTCTTTTTAGTGTAAATGTATTTCAGAAATAGAATAATGTTACCGTCACGAAACTTTCCCTCTTTTTTTCATATAAATACTTCATACTAAAAGGGAAAAAAAATCTATATTTACGTGTCTAAAATCTTAAGCATTTGGCACTAAAAATTAATCTTTGTTCCCCTCTAGGATTTGTTTGTGTGCTTATTTAATTAGAGCCATTTAAATATTAAAGATCTGTAGAACTAATTCATGTTTCACATCATACAAATTACTCATGATAAAGATCCTAATATGTGTCCTTACTTAGCCCCGTTTTCGATTATTGGTATAGATGAGGATAAACATCCTAAAAAAGCAATAAAAAGTGAATAAATTTCATGCTTGCTCCAGAGAAGCCTTTATTCAAAATTTTATTATGATTACTATTAATATTGTTGTTGTAATGCAAAAAAAATTTGTAACAATGGGTTTTATATTTAAATATTTAAGGGGGAAATTACATGAAATTTTCTCTTTCATCCTAACCGAAATAATAATTTTTTCTTAGAATTGAATTTTTCAGCGTTAAGTTGTACCTTAAGATTAAGATTAAGCAAATCATTTAGTGAAATCCCGAAGTCTCTAAGTGGTATAGTTGCTGAGATATAGCAAAAGCAAGCCTCAGATTTTTCCGTAACAATGTGACAATCGGGCCAAGTATAATAAAAGTGCTTAAAAAGTGTCAGTAGATTCTATTCCTCGCCGTGTTGAAAAAGTTTATTATCATTTTTATATTGTTGCATAGTTAAAGGTAAATAAGTATTCTTTTTTGAAACTTTACGGATCCACGCTATTTTCATTAAAATAGAAATGTCAATCCATGAAGCAAAAGACTCACAGCAATTCTGCATTAATATCCAATTCAACTAATGTTTTCCAGCTTATTAATTGAAAGACTTAGAGTAGGGGTTCTCAACCTGGGAGGAGTAGAAAAAAGTCAAGGGAGGCGTGTATGTTTAAGAAAATACAAAAATGAGAAGGTTGCAGTTTTGAACCACATGTCTCTGAGGAACTTGACTATATTTTTATTCTACAACCAATTTCAGCTATTCTAACCAGCAAACCGGCTTCGATTTTAGATTCCGATTGTACTACTTGTATTGATCACACAATAGCTATTCGTGTGGGGGTCGTGACCTTATAATGGTGGTCGCACAGTCTGAAAGGTTGAGAACCCCTGACTTAGAAAATCCGTACAAAATGCATCATCCGGCGCTAATATTTTTCTGCTGCTGAATAAAAAGAATATTAGTTATTAAAAAAAAAAAAAAAAAAAGCTCTACCCGAATAGCACACACTCGTTTTAAAAACATTGACGTTACGCGTTCCGTTAAAATAACGTTAATATCAAACGTGTTTTCAACGCTAATGTGTCTCGTTGTTTATGCTGTTTTGCAACTAATTTTTCAACGTTGAAAAAACTTTTCCTCATAACGTTGAAATGACGTTGCTATCAAACGTGTTTTTGAAGCTAATAGTCTCTTTGTTTATGCTTTTTTTCAACTAGTATTTCGAATGTCAGTGGAACCAGGGGGGTCATCTCCACGCTATTTACCGTAAAATACATTTCAACAAATGAAAAAGGAACCCTAATGCTTACATTGTCCTTCCATCTCGTCAGTGAGTGTGCGTATGGGTGGGGGGAGGATCTATATAGACACATTATATACTAAAAACTCGTGTTTTTGTGGTAATTGTACAACGTACCACACAAATATTCAATAACAATAGTTCGAGACGAAGGAAAAACTTTAAAATCCGGACCTTATGTCCATCATGCTCAGAAAACTGGACCTTATGTCCAAGCTGTCCAAAAATGTGAACGTTCTGTCTGTGGACCTTATGTCCGCTAGATCTTATGTCCACGGGACGGATTGCCCTTCAGATCTTCTGTCCGTTGGACCTTTGGACGTGGACGTTTTGGTTTTGCATGTTCTGTCCGGCTCCCTGTTTTTTCAACGTTGAAAATACGTTGAATGTGGTGAATAATTATAAATACCAACTCTTTTCACCCAATTTTTCCAGGCAAAAGAAAATAATGCAACATTGAACAACACAAATTTACAGAGAACTGCATACTTGTGTTTCGAGGAAACAAGGAATCCCTTTTTCAATGCATAAGAACAGAGGCTGCGAATGGGACTAAAAAGTGGGGATGGGGGGGGGGGGGGAGACAAGTAAAAGTCAGAAGATTTTTAGCGGGGGCAAAAAAAATGAAAGAAAAAAAAATGATAAGGCTGGTTTTGAGTGCATTTGAGTGGTAATTGATGCAAATCAAACAGCCTAACTCACATTTTTCTTAAGATTTTGATGAATTATGTGCATAATACCTCTCCCCGAAGAAACACTTAGACATTCATTAGACTTACATTATTTAGCCCCAAGTATTTTTAAATGTCACCAACACTTGGTAATAATTTCATTAAGCAAGTATAGCTTGTTTAAGTAAAACAATTGATTTACTAATATCAAACAATGAATACATAAACTAAAAGTTACTGCTTGTGCTAAATAATGTTTCGTAAACAGACATACAAAGTAAAAAAAATATGATCTGAAAATTTTGACACTTCTGTTTTTTTATCATTTCTAGTTTTGGTTTCTAAATTAGAAAATAAATTAAATAAGTGGACCATAAAAGGGGGGGGGGTAACCCCCGCTTGCAGAAGAAGAAACATCCGGAAAAAGATCTTCTTTTCATCCATAGTGCGTTGGCGGAAATGAGCTAGTCATCAAAGCGAACCAAATTGGAGAAAGTCACTCTTGGCTACGAATTGAGCTGCCAATGGCAGCTTCAAATAAAAAATAATCGCCAATTTAGTTTATGAATTTGTCTTCCTTCTCTACAGCTTCACTTTCACGGACAAAACTAATGATCGCAGAATCATATTTTAACCCAATTAACTGGAACAAAATAACAACATTTAATATAAAAACGATAGATAGTAGCCTGCTAAAACAGAAGTCAGTCACTCTGTGGATTAAAAAAAAAGTGTTGCACGAAATGTTTGGTAATAACTCATGCTGTGCTTTTATTGAGATAAGAATTCCTTTTTCAGCTTCCAAAGTGTCACACGATGTCTTCGAATTCAGAACTCCAAGGACAGATCAGTGTTCTAAGTTTACGTGTGAAGTAGGGTTCTTTAGATTCACTCGCATTTAATTGGATAATTTAATAAGGTGTCAAAAATCTTAATGTACTTTTCTTGTAGCAGAAGGATAAGCACTTGTTCCGTAATGGGATTCGGAATTGCGTTACGTGTTGCAGACAGTGCTAAGACAAATGTTCTTCGGTTATGCGTCGTAAATATTATTGTTTGCTAGGAATTCATAAATGATGTGTTTTTCTTGCCCTTGTGACGAAGGCCTTGGTGCTGACAGCAGTATTGGGACCATGCTGTGATTTCAGGAAGTGGATGTTTTGAGAGTTTAAATCTGAGACTGAGAAATATAAAGAATGGAAATTTTTAGTGCATTTGTTAGACTGCATCAATAGGTGAATTTAAGGGGTGAAAATGGAATTTCTGTCTGTGACAAATTAAAGCTTTCGCAAACGAAGATTGCTGCCAGGTTTTCAAGCATTACCTTTATTTCTTGGAACACTTTTTTTTTCTTTTGAATTTCTATGTCCTACAATAAAACGATACAGGGCTCCTAAATGTTAGTTATAGTGTCCAAAAAAAAAAAAAAAAAAAAAAAAGCAGTTTTTAGATTTTTATTTGTAAAAAATATCACTCAAAAAGAGAGCTATAATAAATCGTTATGTTTTAAAATTTATACCGCAACACATGAAGCAACCATGGAAAAGTAAATTAGCTATAAACAAAAACAGAAAGAGATGTGAGCAAATTTAATATTAAATAAAATATACCGTTAGCATAATTAACTTTAAAAATAGATAAATGGTTTTTAAAAAACCTTTTTCTTTAGCAGTAAATAAAATGAAAATAAAAAAACATATTATAAACAGTGGTGTTCCCATAGGGTGTACTCCATATACGATGTATACTCTAAAACATTTTTTAGAATTTTCGCGTATACCCTTAAGCTTAAAAAAAATTTCATTTATAATTCAGATTCAATCACCGAAATTTTAAATTTTCCTAAAAAAAAAAAAAAAAAAATGCTAACCACATTTTCCCACAAGTAACCTCAGTTCTTTATATTTCTTAACACTTATTAAATCAACGATTTTTGAACACACATATTGTGCATAACGGATTACTGAGAGTATGCGCTCAGAAAAATTTATATTAACATCACTGATTAAAAAAGATCATTCATAATAACCGTATGTATGGGTTTCAAGTTAAATAAACTCCAAAATGTCCAGAAATAAAACAAAGACTTTATAATACAAAAGAAAATGGCAATGAAGTAAAAAGAAAATAGTAAATTAAAAATAACCACCATTTTTACATGCAAAAATATTTGAAAAAAAAAAAAAAAAAAGCAGAAGATTTTTTTTTTTTTTTATTTTTACAACTCAGTTTAAATTTGGTTACATGTAACAAAACTTATTGAAAAATTTAGACTAATATTAATATATAAATACACTAATACATTAGATTACATTTTGTAACGATGCACTGGTTACCAGTACTCTAGAATTCTCTAATGTACAATCTGTAAATGTACCTTCCCAAATTTATTCTTAGAAAAAGAATAAAAATATGATGCACTGTATACAGTAAATTAAATTGAGAAACCAACCTTGAATGTTCGAGAATGTAAAAACTAATAAGAACAATACGAAGCTTAGAAGGCTGGGATAATATGTATAAGGATTACAAAGCAATTTCAAAAAGCATGAGACGATTGTCTTTGCGCGAAAAAATTTATGACTTGGATTTAACCAAGTCGTGATTTTCTCAAGGTTATACTAATTAAACTGTGCTTATTAAAGGAAGGAACTGTAGCAGAAACTATTTAAGCAGATTTTTTTTTATTCTGCACGTGCACAAAACATAAACTACTTCCGTAGTTTGATTTTCGCAAAAAAAAAAAAAAAAAAAAAAAAAAAAAAAAAAAAATGTAAGCATTTAATCAGTACCGACTAACAATGCTCCATCGAAATGTTAATCTGTTTATTAATGGGGTGCGTGGTGTCGCATCAAAATTTGTTCGAAAAATATTGATTTTTTCCCCTTTCGGAATCGCGTTACCTCTTAAAAATTGTAGTTTGGTATCCTAAATTGGGGGGTGGTGGAGAGATCTAAGTTCACATCTTCAGTTCGCGCATAAGGTTGAAAACTTGAAAAAATATGCTAAAAATTGAATTTTTTAAAAAATAATAAAATTAGTTTTTTTAAAAAATATTTTTATAAGGCAACAGCTATATAAATTGTCAGTACATAGCGTAGTTTGAACCTAAAAAAGTATTTTATAGCTTTTTCATAAGATCTTTCGTTTACACATACTCCTCAAATTGGGCTAAAATCTCCTGCAATTTGAAGCCCAATTCAAAGCGTATATGCGCGAACTAAAGATCTTATGTAAAAGTTATAAAATATTTTTTTAGGTTCATACGCTAAAAACTGAAAATTTATGGCTGTTGCGTTATGAAAAAATACAAAAAAAAAAAAAAAAAAAAAAAACTAATTTTATTATTTGCTAAAAATTTCAAATTTTAACATTATTTTCAAACTTTCAGCCTTATGCGCGAACTGAAGATGTCAACAGAACTTTTAAAAAAATTTCCCCAAATTGAGGATACCAAACTACAACTTTTGATAGGTAACGCTATTAAGAAACAAAAAAAATCGTGTTTTTTTTTTTTTCGAACCACCCTAATGTACTGTTACCGAATTCTCTATCTATATGATGATTAACGTTCAGGTTTAAACGGAAAATCGAGACGGCAAATGAGGCGAATAAAACCCACTCGAATATTGGTTTTATTCGCCTCAAATGAGTTTAAAAAGACCAAAAGCAAGAAAAAAAAAAAAAAGTTTTGCTACATATTTTACGAACGTAAAAGATATTAAGCAGAGTAGATTTTTTGGTAGCAATCTGCGCTTTCACGCCGAAGACCCAGGGTCGATTACAGGAGGGCATAGCACTGGGGGTTCTGCATTCGCAATATCTGCCTTTGCCCCCCTCCCCCCGCATAACCTTTGGTCACAAAAAATAAGATGAGCACAGAAGGTCCTCATGGACTGTTGCGCCACTGATTAAAGAAAAGTGAAAGTTGATATTGGAGGTGATTTACATGGTTGATTTACATGGAGCAGAAAAGGATTGCACCTTACATTTCTGCCCATTGCGAGTAAAGGTGGGTTAATTTTCATCCTCCCCCCCATATCGTTTCAATCGAGGTTTCCGTAAATTTTCGTCAAAGAAAAGACATAATAATTTTAAAGAATACCACAGTTAGTTTTTTTAAAGAGTGTGCCATAAAAACATAAAATATTTCGAAAGTGACTGCCCCCCCCCCTTTTTCTATGAGGAAGATCCTGGTAGGTTTATTCTTTAAATGGAGGGGAAGAGGGAATATGCCGTTTTTTTATGTTTAGAATTTTTGGCAATACATTACTGTATACCTAAATACTTTATTTTTTCCATGTTTTTTTGTTCTGCTAATGCTTATGCAATATTTTCTTGTGCTCGTCTTTGAAAAGGTTTCAAAATTATTTTGGTAGTCCTTGAAAATTCTGATGAAACTTTCAGCTGCAGAGCGAGAACTTTGTAAGTTGTCAAACCAAAAAGGAATTCGGAAACTAAACAAATGGGAAAATCTTAATTTTCTTTCTTTTTTTTAAAAACAATTTTAGTCCTTTGGGGCCCTAAAAAATCGAGGACCCTAGGGCACGGCACAGTTGGCCTATTTGGTAATCGAGTCCTGTGTAAACACCAGGAATATTTCATGGAAATAGTCGGCTCATCACTTCAGAAATAACCATCTAGTTAGCTTCCTTGAAAATGTCGGCTGCTCATTGTCTGGATACTTCACTTGGAGCCATTTTACTACGCCAATGAAATGTAACAGTGAGATTTCTTAATAATCAGATTCTTAATCATTAAGAAAGGAAGATCTGTTTAGATGTAAGTAAAAGCGCAATCCAACCATGTAATAAACCAGGAAATAAAACTTAAATGGTAACGTTTTATTTATGATGCGAGCAGCCAAGCGAGCTGCTCTGCAGTTCCACGATTTATGTTAACCTATCGACCTTGGACGTTGAAGATTTAACACCAACATGAAGTTAATGGCGCTATTTTTATGCGGATGCCGTTTAACAATATCTCGTGTGACTGTTCAGGCATATGTTCGTTATTGGAAGTGACGTTTAAGACGCAGACTGTTATTTAATTCAATTTTATGGTTGAAATTCAGTATTGTGGGTCAAATGTTAACGAATGTCAAAACCTTGAGCAAAATCTGTTGAAATATCTATTAGACTGAAAAGAAAAGTTTATAAGTTGTTATGAGATATATATTATAAGTGGGTCTGTTAACAAAAGGCAGAATTTTCTCCTGAGAATTGTTCGGCCGTAAAACGACAGACCTTAAGGTACTAGTTGCCTCCAGTTCATCTAGCTGCCTGCGCAGCTAGAGAAATCGCCAATGGTGGGGAACTCTACGTAGTGCGGTCTGGGTCACGTCAAAGCCCCACCTTCAAACCAGGACCGTCGAGAGCCAAGGTAGTTTGGTCGGCGGGCCCATGCCACGTCACTCTGACGTGGTCGTCATCAAGGTCACGCGACACCCAAAAGCCAATCAGAAACGACCTTTAGCCGGACATGTCCACTTCCGCTTGTAAACCGGATGCTTGGCTTTCCATCTAATCAATCAATCAATCAAAAACTGTACTGTGTATGGTACGGATGTTTCCACGTCATGTTCTATCAACACACACACACACACACACACACATATATATATATATATATATATATATATATATATATATATATATATATATATATATATATATATATATATATATATATATATATATATATATATATATTTTATGTTTAACACCAAATAAAAAATGCGCCTAGACACACACATCCAGCAAATCAGACTGCTCCAGCAAATCCAGGTAAGCTGACCCTTTTCAATTAATTTATTTGCTTATAGAAATAAAAGCAAAGTTGAAATTGCAATTTAAATGAAAGCTACTCGCAACTCCAATAAACTATAGAGGGCGCTGCAGCCACTGTCTAATGGCGGATGAAAAAGGTAAAACAAACAAATGCCGCAACTTGTAACTTGCTTTGACTCTTAGTGAATGGCAGTTATTTTTATTTTATCGTGTTTGTGGGAAGCTTTCTTTTCTCTTCTTCTGAAATTACATTACACCACAAACTGTCTGAAGCCTGTAATTTACCCCAAAGAAAACACGTGGAATGGAATGTTTTACCTTTTTTGTTTAGTATTGTTAATCACCGCAAGGACCTGTATTCAAGCTCTGGAGTTGCGAATTACCTTTTCCTCTGAGATTCATTGTCTTTCGGGCCAGAATTCTTAAAAATAAAGTAAAGGAAAAAAAAAGCTATTTGACTTTACGTCCAGTTCGTAAGAAAGATAAACAGAACCTCTGATTGTTTACACATTCTGCATTCCGCTGGAAGTTAGAGAGATTGTTTTATACTTTTAGCTATGTTATTTCAAAGCCGTGAAAGGTGTTTAGTATTTTGTTTGGTAAATACGCCTGACGGTGCTTTATGTGATTTGCGTAATTGCAGTGGATATTTGAGAAATAGTTTACGAATTTCTTGTAAATAAACTTTACGTGTGTTTCACAAGAACTGAGTTTTCATTTAAAGAATACATGAATTTCGAAGTAAAGGCGAACTAACCATAACAAAATTCTGTGTTTTGATTGAAAACGAACTTTTCCCGACAAGGTTTTTGCAAAACATTCTATTTAATATACCATGATCCATTGAATAAGAATTCTCCGAGATCTTACCAACACAAAGTAGGGCGTTGGCGGGTATTATTTATTTTAAATGATAAAAATAATTTCAGAAGTTTCACCATGGATTTTCTTTTTACAGATGCCTTACCCTACAATGGTCCTGACAATATCGAATACAAACAGATGATGATAAAGCAATATTTAGTTTTGAAAATAACCCAAAAGCGGACTTTGAAAAGAAAAAATCTAAACTTAAAAGGCACTGCAAGCTGCATGTGATGAGATTCGTCTACATAGAAATATTATAAAAACGTAAATACCAAGTTTAATGAATTCGTGACCTTCGGTTTTTCTAAAAAATACTTCAAAATTGCTCTCATTAAGTCTTTTCCATTTTAGTCGCACTAAAAGAATTCCCAAACACCGCTTTTTTCCATTCCACTTTCACAAAAAACCACAAAATCATTATCTTACCCTCGAAGCAATGACTTTCACAGCAGTTTAAAAGCTCCAGACGACAAAATAAAAGCATTCGTATTTGAATTCAATCCTGGATCAACCCCCTCATTAAATGAAACTCGTCTTTTGCCCAGACACTCGCTGTAAACTTCGCATAGCCGTCCCTATAATTTTCCGACCGACATTCGCCGTCGCAAAATATAGGGCTTTCGTATAAATAAGTTCAGCGCCATTAAATTTTGTTTTTAGGGCGTTTAGATTTCAAGGTTTCGTATCAACGAAAACACATAATTTTAAGCCGCACATTTACCTTTTTCTTACTTTTAGAAAAACGCAAAACTATAGAATTAAACTCCAAATCGTCTGTTTTTCAAGTTGTCTGCTTTACAAATATTTTTACTTTTGTTTGACGGGTCCGCTTTTGAATTGAATTTCTAATCTCGCTATTTTTCATTTTCCCTCGCTAACAATTTTCAATTCAATATATTTTGTAATGAAATATTAATGGAGTAGTCTTTTATTGTTTTAGAAAAACAGAAATTCAAAGCAATTGTAGGGAAATGCAATTTATTGCATATTGGAAATTACGTTTGTTTCTTTCCATACACAAGGGTAATCATAGGCCAACGGCCTGAATTTCACATTCAAGTGCCTTTTGTGCAGGTACACTGGCGCCACCAAATGAACTAAACTACAAAAGGCTGCATTAAAAGTTAAACTCTTTGACGATATTTTCTTCGTTTTGCAAAGAAAAAAAATACATACTTTCTTTATAATCACTCTGTAGTGTCTGTAGGTTTGTGCACTATGCAGTTCATTCGAATTGAATATTCTATGCACTTTTTATCATTTACCCTTAGATTTTTCTGGAACATTATTTAATGCTAAACTCTTGTTTACTATAGTTATGAAAGGCTGTTTTCATGGTTTTTTGAATATAATATCTATCCTAAGTGTTTTTTTAAATATAAGAATAGTTCTTTATTCAAGCAATATATTTTTGTTTATTTTACTCAACTCATTTAATGAATGGAGAATTCTTTTGATGATTTTTTTCAAAGTGATGTGATTAAAATTTTAAAGTGATGCGGTTGTTCAGTGCTCTTTTCGTATTCTCTTTAATGTATTACCAGAGGTGCCCCCCCCTACTAAAAGCGAGGGCGCACCCCCCTAAATGTCGTGAAGACCACCCCCCAAAAAAGAGAAAAATACCCCTCAAAACACCCTCCCTCCTAAAAATTTCAGTGATGCAGTCTGCGCCATGACCCCCCCCCCCGCCCCCCTCTTTCTCCAATAGGTGGACACACCTGGTATTGCTGTTATTTAAATTTGAAAAAAAAGCAAGTACTCTAAACTCAAAAAAACAAAGAAAAAATTAAAAAATACTTTTTTTGGTTTTAAAAGTATAGCATAATCAACTATCAGCAACAGATTTTAGAGGGGGGGGGGGCAACCCGGGCCTCCCCAAAAGAATGAATTAATCGCAACAATTTCGGCAGAAGTGTGAAAATTCTTGTTCATAACTTCATTTTTGTCACAGAACTCCTCTAGATATGTGCCAAACGAAATCCTAAGTTATGTTTTCATTCTTGAAGCTTCTCTTCACTAGATCTTCCTTACTAATTCTGACCTCTTTACTATTCCTTGTTTAATCTCCTGAACTTAAGATTCATGGATAAAACACGTTCAGTTTATTTATTTATTTTTTTTTAAAGGGCACATTCGAAGCAACTAACTTAAGGGATTACAGTAGTAATCGCATTTTCATAAAAGTTGTAGGTTCAATAACTTTTGCGTAAGAGGATTTTAAAGATAACTAACTGTTGATAGCATGGTAACTTAGAATATTTTTAGCTATTGATCTTACTGAAACCCGAAATGCAATTATTAAAAGCTTTGAAAGAAAGATTTGAATAAGCAATGCAAAAACCAAGGAAAAAAGTTATTTGGACCTTTTTGTTTAAAAAAAAGTGAAGGCAAAAGGCATCAAATTTTAGCTAAAAGTTTTTCAGAAATGTAACTGATTTATAATCTTAAATGCAGCAATATTAGTTTTATAAGTTAAACATTTTCGAGCAAAAAAAAAAAAAAAAAAAAAAAAAAAAAAAACTTATTAGAATTTTGGGGAAATTCTTCAGTAGTAGTATTAAATTGTGACTTCGAGAAGAAAAAGTGGCTGGGGAGGGGGTCACACTTATTTTTAATCTATTCCTAAAATAAATAAAAGGAAAGAGCTCCCTTTTTTTTCATGCACATCACCAATCTTATGAAATAATTTTTAGAATAGAATATTAGCCCCTATGTCCCAGCAAAAATGTGCAATTTACATCCCAGAATGTTTCAGAACTAGTGCAATTATTGCGCAAAATGCGTAAGACTTAATTTATAGGCGGCACAGAGTAATCTTTTACGTTTCGGAGTGCAAATGATTCAATGAATATTTTTCTTTCCACCAGTAGTTATTTTTCGCAAGCATTAAATTGATAAGTTGTTAAAATAATCAACTTGTTTTTCTTTTTTAAAAGCTTCGGAGAATCAACAGCAGGTGGCGTGTAAGATGGAAATTAACCAAGGTAAAACAGTTGGAGTTTTATGATTTCTCTCTAAAATCTTGAACTCATTTCCATGATTTTCCGTAGCATGTTATTCATTCGCATCTTTTCCATAGAAGGATATGAATCTCTTCGTAGAAGCATCACACATACGGAGTGTGACCTTTGAATTTTAATCAATGCTGTGTGCTCATTGAGCTTATAAATTTTACATTGGAGCGTGAGTTAAGCGATCACACGTCCCGTTTTAAACGTGGCAAATTTCAGGTAGCCTGTCTCTTTTTCCGGAGGTGCTTACCTAGGAGGGGGGGATCATGGCACAGACTGCGTCATTGAAATTTTTAAGAGTGCTTTCAGGGGTATTTCTTTTTATTTTTAGGAGGGGGAGGGGTTGGATTTTATAATATTTGGAGAGGGGTGCGCCAATGCTCTTTGGGGGGGGGGGGCACCCCTGCGTTGTTCCCTCACATGCTGAAATGTCCCGTTTTCTGAAGCTCCACTGTGAATATTTCAACCGAAAGTCATAGGATTCAGCTGTTAAAGCATTTTCATACTTGTAAATTTAATAATGCCCAATTATTGAATATGTGTTTTTGTTGGCAAAATCCTAATGCACCCAGTGAAAGGGTATTCTCGCTTATGAATAATTAATGAATTAGTGACTTTCAGACCCACAGAGTTCACAAACCTGTACTCTGCATGTAGTATTCGGAAGGTATTTGGCGTCGTCAGGCTCCGAACCCGAAGCTCTCTGGTTCCGAGTCCAGCGCCCTATCCATTAGGCTTCCTACGGCCTCCTCCCGGGTGGCTCCTCACGACCCCCGGTCAGGGGCGCTGCGAAATAATGAAAAACTTTTATAATTGATAAGTTTTATTATTTTTGAAGCTGGTGCAAAATTTTTAGACGCTCCTTTCGAAGCACGGGTTAACCATTCCTTCTTATTAAGGTTAAATTAAAGGGAAAAGAGAGAAATGCTTCTCTCGAAGTGACCATGCAAGTTTCGACTTCGAGGCCAGTGAATGATCCGTGCCTGCATAATAGTACTAATCTACTAATACGTGAGGAGAAGGGTTTTTTTTTTTTTTTTTTTAAATTCAATATGAACAAAAAAAAAAAAAAAAAAAAGAAAAGAAAAGAAAAACTACCCTATCCAGTTTAGTCTCTCTTCGGAAAAAAAACCTGAGTCCCTCTTTTTTTCAAATTATTCGTAGTTCATGAAACCTCTTTCTGCATCCGTGGCTAGTAAACGTCAAATAACTACGTGTTTGACTTTGGGACGACCTTCAACGCTTTTTCGGGCGTGGGGGACGTCCACAGAGATGATCTTTTTTTCCTCCTCCGAAGAACATTACCCCCTCCCCCCATAGTCTACTGCCCCTTCTTTTTTCCGCACAAGATGAGGTGAACTTTCTTTTCACAATCATCTCAGACCGTGTGATTAAAGACCTGAATCAACGCAAAAAAGTGGTTTGTAGTAAATAAAAACAAACGCATGAAGCGAGGCGATTTTGTCTGGATTTTTGCTAAAGGATATAACTTTTTTCTTTTTTTTCGTAATTTGTATTTTTTAACATAACGAGCTGATGTGTGCCTCACATGACTTCCTTTTACTACAATTTAATTTCATTTTCCCATTACTGGCAATTTTAATGTGATTCAATAGTTTACTCTCTAAATACCACCAACAGTGACCAAATTGAAACCAGATTTAAAAAAAAAAGGGGGAAATTTGTCGCCAAGTTGGTGACAAAACTTGGCGACCAAAAGATTGGCGATAGATCGCCAAGTGCAAGCCAAATTGTAACACCACTTGAGTTTACATCGAAATTAACAATGATTTCCTCCCAAAAAGGGGCAAAAGACCCCCTTAGAAACACCCGAATGCAACCAAAAGGGGAGGTGCACAACTAGACCCCACTAGGAGTCTACGTACCAAATTTCAACTTTCTAGGACATACCGTTCTTGAGTTATGCGACATACATACGCACATATAGACGTCACGAGAAAACTCGTTGTAACTAACTCGGGAATTGTCAAAATGGATTTTTCGCGTGTCTATAAGTGTTTAGGCACTTATCCACGTGTTGTCGAGTCGAAAAAAAAAAAAAAAAAAGAACCTCAACATTAATTCGGGGGTGAACAAAATGGAAATTAAGGTCGATTTTTGAGTGAAAATTTTTTCGCGAATACATTACTTCCTTTTTTGTAAAAGGAAGTAAAAATGAGTTTCTGGTTTAGTACGAAGGGAAGAAAGAAGAGGGGTTGATAAGAAAAAGCAAGAACCACTCAACACCTCCCCTCCCCAATATTATGCTCAAAAGATTTTTTTTAATAGTCAACTTCGTGGTTCTACTGATTACTATAAAAACACTTATTTTCACGAGGCTTTAATTTTCGCGATATTTGCTTGTCCGTCGAATTCGCGAAAATTGAAATTTCGGTTCTGATCATTTAAAATTCACCGATACCTTCACTTTCATGAAAATAAGTGCTTTTACAGTACAATAGAACTTTACTTATAATGACCTTTGCTTTATAATAATATAAGGGACTGCGATATTTTCTCGTTATTCGAGAGCTCTTAAAAAAACGTGTTTGTGGAAAATCCACAAAAATTCACACACTACCTAAAAATTTTAATTTCTGGTTAATTTGCTTTGAACTGCCTTATTGTCTTATTACTTCTTTCTTGTGCACCCGAAAAATCGACGCTTGCACCTCTAACTTCGGAAGAAGGTTCAAGTTTTTCTACACATAAAAAGCCATTGACGTTGATGGTGGCTCTATTTTAAATTCTTGGCGTATGTCATTTTCGACGTCGAGATTTCATTATTTTTTGCATCTGCATTTGCTCAAATTTAAGCTACAATATCCTTGGAAGTATACCTCGGAAGTGATAACATATTGACCACAACAAATATTTAATTCTCAAATGCTTCTCTACTCCACAAACAAAGAAAAAAAAAGACTGTCATCATTTTTTCTCAGGATGCATAAGGATCTTTTTCGCAGGATGTCATCACCAGAGGCGCATACAAAGGGAGGGTCCAGGGGGTCCGGACCCCTCCCATGGCCCTTGGTATTTTTTAATTGACTATAATCCTATGTATTTAGTACGTAGAATAATTCCGAGCAAAGATAACAATAATTTCAGATTTTATAAATAGGAATATATATATATATATATATATATATATATATATATATATATATATACAGTCGGACATCCATATATCGAAGTAGCAAATTGCAGGAAAAAAATACGATATATAGAAACTTCGATCTATAGAAACACTCTTATTTTATCCTAAAAATCTCCTAATACATTAAAATTAAAGCTCATCCCTATCACAATTTTCGTGTATGAAACCTAATTTCTAATTTATACGAGCATCGGATTAAATGAAAGTTATTAATTAAAAAAATAACGGAAATTACATTTTTTTTCGCCTTCATACATCTTTATCCTTTGGCAATTCAACTTGATCCGCAACAATAGGAGATTTTCGTTTTGACGATGTAATCGTGAGAAAAGTAAGAAATCAATCTGCTTAACTTGAATGATTTTTACTGCAGCTAAAAAGACTAGAAGTGATAATCAACAGACAAAAGGGCTAACTTGAAACGTATTTTACAATGTTACTGGATACAACTAAAATATTTGAAATAAACTGGAGGGAGTTTAAGAACTCTAGAACGAAACAACGACCTATAATCTACACACCCCTCAACCCCAGATTCCTTATGAGTTTTGTAGCAACCTATAGTGAACATAACTTTCTCCCCTAACATTTATTTTTCATGAGACAAACAATCTGAAGTGGAAAAACAAAATCTACGAATGTCTCGAAAAATTTCGATATGTAGAGATTTTTTCGATATATAGAAACAATTTTTCTATGTAATGAACATAGAAATTTGTTAGAATTTCGATACATAGAAAATTTTGATATGTGGAAGTTCGATGTATGGAGGTTCGACTGTATATATATACAGGGTGTCCGAAAAGTCCTTGACACATTTAAAAAAATTCATAGAAAACCAACAAATTGTCGTATGAATTTGCGGTTTGCACCATAATACTTCGCAGGTTCAAAAGTTTTTATGACATCGTAAAAAAACGAGTTGATGTGTGGTGCATCACATGACTTCCTTTTGCACCAATTTGATGTTATTTCCCTATTATTGCAATTTTAATGTGATTCTCTCTCTAACTCTCTAAATATCACCAATAATGGCTACATTGAAACCAGATTTTTAAAAAAATTTAAAAAAATCGACAAATTTGTCGCCAAGTTGGCGCCAAAACTTGACGACCAAAAGTTTGGCGATATATCGCCGAGTGTCCGCTAAATTGTAACACCACTTAGTTTGCATCGAAATTAACAATGAATTCCCCCCAAAAAGGAGCAGAAGACCCCTTTAGAAACACCGAATGCAACCAAAAAAGGAGGTGCACAACTAGACCCCACTAGAAGTCTACGCACCAAATTTCAACTTTCTAGGACATACCGTTCTTGAGTTATGCGACACACATACACACATACACACATACGCACATACATACGTACATACAGACGTCACGAGAAAACATGTGGTAATTAACTCGGGAAACTTCAAAACGGATATTTCGGGCATCTATACGTTCTTAGGTACATATGTACGTGTGGTCGGATCGAAAAAAAAACTCAACATTCATTTGGGGGTGAGGAGAATGGAAATTAAGGCCGATTTTTGAGTGAAATTTTTTTCGCGAATACAATACTTCCTTTTTTGTAAAAGGAAGTAAAAAAGAAGAAGAAGAAGAAGAAAAAAGGCATTTCGCAGCCAGGGTGCCAGTATATGCTATGCTTGTAATTCTTCGTTTAGTAATTTTCATTCTTTTTGCGTTTTCCCATGTCAACAAAAACGATTTAAAAGTAACTTTTAAATCGTTTTTGATTATTTGAAATGATTCTCACTTTGACTGTAAATAAAACATTTCAAGGAAAAAACTTATTTACAAAAAAAAAAAAAGCAGGGGTTTCACGAAAAAAGTGGTTATTTAAAAGGGTTCCAGTCATTAAAAAAAAAATTAAGCAACGCTGTTCTAGATTGATGATTTTTCTTCGCTGCTTTTATTTTTACCTATGATAAAAAGCAAATACATTCATTCTTGAGCTTTCAAGTATTTGTTATTTGTATATTAATTTTATTAACTAAGGCTAATTAACTCAATACGTTTTTGAAACGTCTTTTGTTCCCGACGAATGATAAAATCAGAAGAAAATGTTTGGACGCGTGTTGGCTCATGATATGAGACCTTCGGACCTGGATCCCCCCCCCCCTTTGAGAAATTCTTCCCCCTTTCCTTCTCCCTTTGAGAAATTCTTGTGTGCGCCAGTGGTCATCATTAACTTTCGGTTAACTTCAGAGTGTCAAAGGATTTTTTCTAAGAAAGGATAAGCTGAGGTGAAAGTCATATCGATAGAAATTTTATGAGTCACGAAAATATTGCTCGCTTTACGCAAGATTTACTCGCTAAAAGCGAGTTATGCTCCCATAGATTTAACATCGTACCAACCAAATCTTCCGGATTTCCTCGCTAAATCTGGATTCTCGTTAAATCAGTGTTCGTCATAAGCGAGTTTAACTGTATATGAATTTAAATCATTGGTCAAAACTGTTTTAAGTATGGCATTTATTGATTTATAATAATCCTCAACTGAGGTGAAAATCTTGCATTTTTACTTAAAGTTAGCTTTTTTCTGAAGAAGGAATGGGATTGGAAAGAACAATTTACAGGGGACAAGTGTCAGAAAAGCGCATCCATTCTTAAAATGCTTTTTCCGTTTTTTTTTATCACTAGTGAACTCTGGTAATGATATTTCACAAGCACAAGATATTAGTCTTTTATAGAGAGACATTTCAGGTTGAGATTTTGATCGATAGAGCCGCTATATAGATAGGCCGACGCATCAGCTTAAGTTTAGCCATTTTGGATCGGATTTTAATTGCTGCACTGTTACGGTTACCAGAGCAAATTTTGGATTTCGCCAAATTTGCCGAAAATAATACTTTGTTTAATAAACTCTTCACGTGCCGACCTGCGAGTTTCAACAATGAAACTCGCGCCACGGCACGATAATTTGATAATATGTTTTCGTAATGTTTAACATGCAGAGAAAGCTTTATTGTGACAAGGCTGAACTCGATACGGTAACTAAACTGGAAATAAAGAGCATTACAATAAACAAGTGCAAATAAAACTAAATGATGCATGTTGTTGTTTTATGTTATGCTTGATTTTTATTCTAAAACGATGAAATGAAATAAAAAAGAAAAGGGGAGAATAATCTGAGAAAATCATGGTCAATCAGTGCAGGAAAATACACTGCCCTGGCAGTGTTCAGGGCAAGCAATGTATTTTTCTGCACCAATCAGGGAAGCTCTATTGCCAATTAATTAAGACCCATAAATATGTCTTTCCGCTGCCAAAATTTTAGAACAGGAAACTTCAAGATTTTTGAAAGAACTTGTTCTTAATTGTCAATTTTTTGACCAGACTCAAAATAAGCCCTTTTATTCAAAATTTTCTCTCCTCCCCCAAAGCAGAATCCTAGAGGTGGATCGGATACTGGATTTTTAGCCGATTTTCCTGAAATAAAGCACAAAATTTGTTTTCAGCATAAGGGTGTGCATCTCGAAGCGTTTTTCGAAAATTCGATTTTGTTCCTTTTTTTTTAATTCCAATTTTAAAGTCATTTTTCACAAAAATTTCACAATTTGAGGGTATTAGTATAACATAGTTATACTAATAACATAGTTAAGTATTTCATTCACATTTTTAAGTCTCAGATCATCCGAAAGCTTAAAATTTTCTGCATGAGATGAAGTTTGTTTGGGGTTTCTACGAGCATTAAGAGAGAGCTGTAGGAATCGTTTAAAGAAAACCAAAATACAAGGCTTGCCTTGAGCAAGTCAAAGGATTCTAAATGATTTAGCTCGAGAATAAAACCAAAAAATAAGGATAAACTGGCTGCGTCGCCCGACTTTGCACGGTCTACCTCGAAAATAAAAGTTATTTCAAGTGACGCGTGTTCAACAATCACGGTTGAACAAAAAAAAAAAAAAAAAAAAAAAAACCTTAGTAGAAGTTTGCGGCAGATTCCAGAAAATAACCAAAAAGGAAACATTTTAAATCTCCTGATTACAGGAAAAGCTTCAAAACAAAACCCAGAATTTTATTTCTTCATATTCGAGTAAAGAAAATGGCAACATATCTTTCTTCTCAGTGATTTTCTTTACGTTACAAATTTCAATAAAAGCATTGTTACGGAAAGTTAAGATGAAGCACTGAATAATGATTTGAATGGAGGAAAGCCTTCGAAAGATAGGGATTTTATGTCAAAATCTAAGTGTCATAATTAATAGTTTTTAATTGATATCTCCGCTAATGGGGTAGTTTTCAAAATTAAAAAAAAAATTTCTGAAAGAGCATGCTTAAAAACATAGGATCTGACCATTTTTTAGATAATTTGTTTAAGTTTAATAAAAAAAAAACTTAAATCGGAGCACTTTCATTGTTTACGGCTTTTGTCGATGACTTCAAAAATGATGAAATACTATTCCCTTGATGCCATTCACAGAGCAAAATATTTAATTCGCATCTTTACTCACGTGTATTGGCAACGATATGGTTGATAGCAAGCGTAGAGCGCAAAATTTAATTCACTTCTTGATTATCATACCGTGGAAACGTGGTAGAAAGATGCGGCAAAGTGCATCATTTGTGACGTCATCAAGACCACGCCTTGTTTGAAAAATTGGACAATTTAAAAATTTAATTGGGGGAGAAAAAAATGCTGAAAAAATGAAAGTATTTTCTGGGTCCAGGTTTTTTTTTTTGCTGATTCTATCTATTTCAATGACTAAAAGTAGTACTTTTGACTGAAGGAAACCACCCCATTGTTATCGGAGGATTATGTTAAATAGCCAAACATAAAGACGGAAAAATTACGAATATATCGATACCTGGTTCGATGGTCAGTATACTGGCGTTCGGGAGAAGTAACTCGAACATAGATACATAAGAAAGTCTTTAACTCCCTTTGACTGTTTCATTTCCGTTTTTTTTTTTTTTTCCAAACACTTTTAAAAACTTTCTTTTTTAGAATATGTTTTGCTTATCTCCCAGATTATCCGAATTTTCGTTTATCCGGATTGTCTTTGGTTCCAATTAAGCCGGATAAACGATGTTGTACTTGGACTGACTGAAAAAAAAGTTCTTCCTGTCAATTCTTCAATTATTTTGCGGAAGTTTTATAAGAAAACTGCTACTATTATGAAACAATAAGAAACTCAGTAAAAACAAAGTATGAAAAGGAAACAATCACTTCCTTCTTTAGTTCGATAAATCTATCACTTAATTCCAGCCGAAAAAAAATATATACGTTTTTATTGCTAACCAGAGTTCACTAAAAAGTTATGTCTTTGACAAGCTGCTATTACAAAAGCATAAGTCTGTGACCTCCAACAATTCCAAAACAATAGCAGATCAAAAGTTTATAGACTCAGTTCCTCGAAGGGAGACGTGCCATTTTGTTTTCGGAGTTAGAGAAGGAAATGGTGCAATTCAGACAGGACCTAAAATAAAATTGTTTGAACCCCATCGCTCGCAATTTCTACTGATTTATCAACTCATGACAGCTGAAAGGATTTATGTAGCATTCGAAATTTTCTCTTAGAATCAAATGCATGTGAACTTCTAGAGTTTTCGTCAATTTTCTCCGACGTCTGTATCCTGCAGGATGTTGCTGCCAAAGCACAGGATCCAGGGCCCGACTAGCTGAAAATGAGGCCATAGGCCCACAATAATTTGGAGGCAGAGCTCGATCATTCTGACATTGGACATGGGACTTATTTGTATTTCAGGGTCCCTCTAGGGCCCGACTAAGATTTTTGAAGACACTGGGCATGAAATTCATTTTGTCCCCCCCCTCCCCGCCTCCCTATATTTCTACTTATTCTGAAGCTGTAAAATGTTTCGATACTTGCGTATTAACACAACCGTGCTAGATTTGGTGGTAACCTCATATCACAACGTATAAAAAGTAGAAGAGATATAGTATACGATAATTACTGTCTGACCACAGATTGTATGGAAAGAAAAACATCTGTTTTATAGCTGGAAATGGACGAATCTATTATTTTTTAGGGATGTAAGCTTTTTCAGAAGCAGAGTCTCATTCAAATGAGCGGAATACACGCATCAAATTTTTACTTTACCCCCTCTTTCAGATAGATTCGTCTTATCTGGACGTTTGCCAATTCCATACAATCTGTGGTTGGACAATGATGTAAGATGATTATATATAGTAAGATGAGTTTTAAACTTTGTCAGTTTACAGTAAATATCAAAGGTATTTATGATATAACTTTTAATTATAAATACAGACTAAACTTGGAGTGGTTTTGAGATTTGCAAAGCGATCAATTTTTTAAGGGGAATTTTTATCAACAAATAAATAGATTTTTTCCTTGTCTTTGCTTTTGCAAAGATATCAATGACATCATTGTACTCTAGATTCTGAGTGAAATCATTATTTGTTTTTAATTAGCATGATAAATTAAAAGGAGATTTTGAGCCTCCCTGAACTTTAAGAGCAGGGGCCTGTGCCCCGCATGCCCTTGCGGTAATCAGGCTCTGTTTGAAAGCCCCTGTAGGCTTCAACACTCAAATCCACGCTAATAAGATGCCCCTTTTTCACTGAACTTCCCAAAGGGAAAATATTGTCAAGGTCGTACCTCAACTTATCAGGGTCATACTATAGAACCTAAATGTTCAGAAATCGTTTCAATTTAAATTGTGTGTATATATATATATATATATATATATATATATATATATATATATATATATATATATATATATATATATATATATTCTGAGAAAACATGAAATATCAAGAAATAAAATTGTAAACAAAGAGTCTAAAACACAAATTTTGAAAGGGAAAATCAAATACAAAATAAGACCAAAGGGCCTTGGGGCTTGACGCAAGAAGAAGAAGAAGAAGAAGAAGAAGAAGAAAGAAGAAGAAAGAAAAAAAGAAAGAAAAAAAAAGGAAGGAAGAATGAAAAAGGGGCAGAAAAACTCCGAATGTATTAAGCGAAAACGTCCAGATAAAGTAAAATTTGCTGTTGTGGCACTTAAAATATTGTTAATTGTTTTCTAGTAAGCTGTTTTGAATTTCTTCTTCTCCCCCCTTTCTTTTTAATTTTTTTTTGGTGGGGGGAGGGGGGTCGGCGACATAAATGACAAGGGGCCCGCCTTCGTTCTCTGCGGCCCTGCATCAGGGGGAAGGCCAGCCGCCGTACTTCATAAGGCTCTTTTTATTTAACTTTTTAAAATAACTTGAAATGAGACTGCTTTTGCATCAATAAAGCTAGACTTTGAAATGAATCATTTCCGAATCAGATATGTATTTACTTGCATCAAATTAAAACGAAGAAAAACAAAATTAAGTTAGTCATTTATTGACAAAGAATAAAGATAAAATAAGAAAGTAACTCCGATATTTTGCTCAGGGCTGCGGAGTCGGAAGGAAAATGGCCGACTCCGACTCCTGGATTTTGAAACGCCGGACTCCGACTCCAACTCCGACTCCGACTCCAGATATTATATTTTTTTTAATTGTATTTTTTCGACTCCCTCTCTCCCTTCAGGGGAAGAGGGAACATCTCTAAACAGACATCGAAATATTAATTCCTTTTTATGAAAATTTCGCATTTTGTTTTATTGTAAACCCAAGACGCATTCAACGTTAGAAATTTAATTTAAAAATCAAATTTTCCAATAGTTACGAGTTAAAAAGTGAGATGACTTAAAAATCCCCTTTAAAAAATTTGAAAAGGATTATCTGTAATTTGCCCCCCTTTAATGTTTAACAAATAGATATTGATCAAATCGTGTGCTTTAAATTTTTGAAAACTGTAACTTGAGAGAGAAAAAGCTTTTTTTTTTCTTCTAAATACAAGTTCTTGAGAGGGGGTGGTTTGCCCCGGGTGACACCCATCTGGTAGATGACACCCAAAATTAATTTCAGAATTTATAAAAAAATATAAATACTTTGATTCTGAAAATTTTTGGCGAATATATTTTAAATTATATTTCGTCAATAACATTTCAACGAAAATTGGGCACATATACGTCAGGAGCTAATTTCACACAAAATGCGGCGGTATACAAATTTGTACGAATAGCTTTTACTATACCTGTATTTCTTCTTCGCTAAATTTTTAATTTAAATTTTATTGGCTGCTTCAGAATTAACCTTAATGTGAAGATTTTAAGATTAACTGAAATTATTGAGTGTTGTAATCAAGAAATCATTTACACTTATTTTGTTCCATACTTTTTAGTGAGAACCAAGCTTATAGAAATAGTCTTAATAAAGAAAAAACATTAGATTATTTCATCGGATCTTTTGGATTCGTGCTTTCGTGCCAAAACTTTTTTGAATTTGCCGATCACCCTTAAACGTTTCAACCTTAGCTACGGGCCTCGACTTACTAATTTGTTACGTTTCTTTTACTATTTTAAAATTGAGATCGAACAAAACACTATATTTTTATTTTTATTTGAAAGTGATTACTTGAGAATGTTAGGCAACAAAACCGTTTGCTGAGTTTGCTATTAGTTAAGTTAAAAAGCAAGCAAACTAGGGGACGGCTACAGAAAGTTCGGTAAGCACTCAAGCTAGCTGATTGCCATAATGGCAGTTATTTTCTCATTAGTATCTTTTTATACCTGTAATCGAACCAATTGGTAGTCAGTTTTTAAAAAATGCGAGGAGAGTCAGTGAAAAGGAAAGAAAAAAAGAAGCCCGGAGTCGGAGTCGGCATATTTTCTAACAACTCCGACTCCGACTCCTTTACCCCAAAATCGGTCCGACTCCGACTCTTCGACTCCGACTCCGACTCCACAGCCCTGATTGCTAGCAAAAGGTTAATGTGTTCTAAGTTCAACTTCAATGTGAAAAAGAGTTAAGTAAAACTGAATTCCAAAAGTAATATTATTGAAACTTTATTTAAGATAAAAGACGAAACAATTAGCGCACTGTGTGCATAAAAGCTTAATGTTCTTTAAATATCTGTAATAAGATTATTAGCTACTAAGGACCTGTTCCTTTTTTTATTTGTATGTGGCGTATTTTTTCTCAATAGAATAACAATGAAAATCATTTTGAAGAATTAAACATGAAAGATTCATTAGAAAATTAAAAATTTATTTACTATTAGGAAACCCAACTTAAAATTATTTCATTAGTTAAGGAATTTTTTTCCCCTCCATTGTTTCTCGTGTATTAATTCCTCATTACCGGGCAATCGGACAAAACATGAAAGTTATGTTTGTCGTAAATATCATTTAACCCCCAAGAGTGTTACAATTTATTTCAAAGAACTTCTCATGGCAGTTTATCAAGAGCCTTTGTTCGTAAGGTCAACGATGTCTTTTTCATGTCGTCTGCCGAGACAATGCTGCCATTCACAGAGAAATAAAAATGAATTCAAGACTTCTGCTTAAAAAATAAAAGAGCTTATAGTCTGTGCTTTGTCTGAGATTTCTAAGAAATATAAAGAAACTTGACTGTTTGAAAAAAAAAATAATGATAAAACAAGGGAAAACAATGAAGATGGAAAGTTGAAATGGATTTTGAAAAAGTTCGTTAAAATATTCAATTTCATGTTAAACATCCTTAGATACATTTTATGGTCACAAGAAATGGTAATATGTATGGTAAATAATAGTGAATCGATTGAGTGCAATGGGGTCGTTTCCAAAATTTTAAAAGTATTTTTTTTTTCTTCTGAAAGAGCATAAAAACATATGTTACAAATTCTGTAAATAGTAATTATTGTAGGAACGTAACCTGTAAATAGTTTCCCGTAATGAATATACAACCCCTTTTTCATATGGCTAAAGTATACGACCCCTATTCCTTTTTGTTCATTGATAAAATTTGATAACGGTCTACTACTTTACAGAAGCGTGTGGAATATTTGAGAAATTTCTTTTCGGTGTATTTAAGCCGTTAGCGATGGATAAACAGTTAGTTTCGATTGATATTTCGAACTGAGAGCATTTTGCTCTGTTTATAGCGAGGCATTTCGCTGTGTTGTTTTCGTATTTGGAAGTAAATACGTGTGTAAACGTTGAGTTTACGGTGTTGTGTGATAATTGCTTAATTGCTGATGAATAATTTAGCAGTTGTTGAAGATCTTTCCTGTACATAGTGTAAATAAATTCCCTGTGTTTTTATCAAGAACTGTGTTTTCATTTCAAGAAAGTGGAAGTCGCACCGAATCCGTTACAATTTGGCGCCCAACGTGGGGCTTCTTCTGGACTTTCTTGGAGTAAGTGTGACTTTGGACATTTTTTTCATAAAGACTTTTTGAATTTGGACTTTATTTTTATGGTGATTACTCGCGCAATGGATGAACAATTAAAACAACTTCTTGACGCAATCAACTCTGTAAAAAATGATATGGCGACTAACCAAGAACAATTAAAAAATGAATTGGCGACTAACCAAGAACAGCTAAATAATGATTTAACTGCTAAAATTACTACAAGTCAAAATGAAATAAAAAGTGACCTAACGTCGATGAAAACCATGATGGAGAATCAACTAACCGCCATGGGAGATAAAGTTGATAATCTGGAAGAAAAATTTGATACTGTGGAAGAGCGTATCGCCAATGTGGAAAATAAGTTGGAAGAAGAAGACAAGAAATTTACTTCATTTAAGGAAGAAATAATTAAAGACATGGAACGGAGATTGGCGACCGCGGAAAGCAGTTCTGTACAGTTTGGCGCTCCCACATCTGTAGCTCGACCGTCCATTAAACTGGCCACATTTGATGGGAAAAGTTCGTGGCAGGTATACAAGACCCAATTCATGATAGTGGCGGAAGCGAACGGATGGGACTCTGCTACCAAGGCCTGCCATCTTGCAACATCCCTGAGAGGTAACGCAGCGGACATTCTCCAGACCCTTCCGGACAGCCAGCGCCTGGATTTCGCCGCCCTCACATCTGCGTTGGAGCTTCGCTTCGGTGAGAAGTGCCAGAAAGATTTCAGCCGACTCCAGTTGAAGTCCCGTTTCCAGAAAACCGGGGAGACCCTGCAAGAGCTAGCGGCGGACGTCGAGAGACTGTCTCATCTTGCTTTTTGCGACTGTCCTGCGGATGTTCGAGACAACCTGGCACTCAACTACTACATCGACGGGGTTCGAGATCCGGAAATCCAGAAAGCTCTACGGATGGCGGATGTCAAAGACCTGAATACTGCTGTTGTGTATGCGATGAGATACGAGGCCGCCCAACAAGCAACCCGTGTGGATCGCCATCTAATCCGGACTCAGGAAGCTGATGAGTCTGATTCCAGGTCGTCCCACCTCGCTGAACTTGAGAGACAACTCGGTGACTTGACAAGACATCTGAGCAGCATAACAGCCCAAAAGAAACAAGAGCAGAAGTGCTGGAAATGCGGTAGCGAAGGACACCTGCGAAGGAGTTGTCCGGCTCGCCAAGCTACGCGAGGGAAGGAAATCACCACCACCAGAGCTCTGCAGATTTCCTCTTCTAGTGGTGGCAGTGATGGACTTTTCATTTACGCACATGTAAATGGGAACCCCTGCAGACTGATTGTCGACACTGGAGCCAATGTGACAATCATTAGGACAGATGTGGCTCGTGAATTTGGATTGAAACTGCTGTGGACATCGCCACGCGTAAGTCTCCAGACTGTGACAGGTGACAAGATCGAGATTGACGGTAAAGTGGACTTGGAAATAGTGTTTGGGAATGCCACCTACCATCATACAGCATTCGTCGCTAATATCCCGGACCCCTTCATTCTCGGATTGGACTTTTTGAAGAAATATGACTTCACTCTCGACTTCAAGACTAATGAGCTGTACTCGATGAGAGAAGACATAGCCGTTTTCCCCGCAGAAAGTGATGTAAAATCCGCTCATCAAATAATAGCCCAAACAGATTTATCGATTCCCTCAAGGTCAGAATCATTAATACCTGGCTCCCTTGAAGAAAGCAATAGTTTTCGATTTGGACTCATTGAATACCCTAACCTAAGCAATAACCTAAAAGGAGTGCTGGTAGCATCTACGCTTGTGGACCTTTCTAAGGATGTAATTCCTGTAAGAGTCGCCAACGTGAGTGAAAGGCCAAGGAATATTCGGAAAGGTGAAGTGTTAGCAACTTGTACTCCAGTAAACTGCATCATTAGAAGAATCAATTCCCCCGAAACTGTGTCTTCTGAGTCCTTGACATCGAAGTTAATTGGGAGTGCGCCATTATCGAAAGATCAAAGAACTGCTGCGGAACAATTGGTGGACGACTTCAAGCATCTGTTTTCATCTACATCGGAGGATGTGGGCCGGACGAATTTAACGCAGCATAGGATCTACACTGGAGAACACCTCCCTATTAAACAGCATCCAAGACGACTACCGTTCGCCAAGAAGGAAGAGGTTGAGACCCTCCTGAAAGAGATGAAGGAGAATGATGTCATCGAACCTTCATCCAGTCCTTGGGCTTCTCCCATCGTCTTGGTCCGAAAGAAAGATGGCTCCACCAGATTTTGTGTCGATTACCGACGGCTGAATGAAATCACCAAGAAAGACAGTTACCCTCTTCCACGGATAGACGACACCTTGGACACTCTTTCCGGACACAAGTGGTTTTCGACCCTGGACTTGAAGAGCGGCTACTGGCAGGTTGAGATACACCCTGATGACCGAGAAAAGACAGCATTTACAACTGGACAAGGCTTATGGCAGTTTAAAGTGATGCCCTTCGGCCTCTGCAATGCACCAGCTACTTTCGAGCGTCTTATGGAGACAGTGTTAAGAGGACTTTCCTACGAATCCTGTCTGGTCTACTTAGACGATATCATCATCGTGGGACGCAGTTTCGAAGAACATCTGGCAAATCTTAGGAAGGTGCTGCAAAAGCTTAAGGAAGCCAATCTGAAGTTAAGCCCGTCCAAATGTAATTTGTTCCGCCGGGAAGTGAACTACCTTGGTCACATCATCTCTTCTGAAGGTGTACAAACCGATCCAGAAAAGGTATCTGCGGTCAAGAGTTGGAGTCGTCCCGAAAACATCCATCAGCTGCGAAGTTTCCTGGGGCTCTGCACGTACTACAGGAAGTTTGTAAAGGGTTTTTCCAACATTGCACGACCTTTGCATAAGCTGACGGAGAGCAAGCAAAAGTTTGAATGGTCCAAAGAATGCGAAGATGCATTTCTACGACTGAAGGAGGCTTTAACATCAACGCCTATCCTCGCCTATCCTCAGCCTGAAAAATCCTTCATCCTAGACACTGATGCGAGCAACGAGGGCATCGGAGCTGTTTTATCCCAAGAAGTTGACGGAAATGAACATGTCATCGCTTACTGGAGCAAATGCTTATCAAAGTCGGAGCGAAATTACTGCGTCACCAGAAAGGAGTTACTGGCCATAGTGAAAGCTGTAGAACACTTCCATCATTACCTCTACGGCCGAAAATTTCTGCTTCGGACAGATCATGCCTCATTAACTTGGCTTTTGAACTTCAAAAATCCGGAAGGCCAGATAGCCAGATGGATACAGCGGCTCCAGGAATATGACATGGAGATCAAGCATCGAAAAGGGTTATCTCACGGTAATGCTGACGCTTTATCAAGGAGACCCTGTCCTGAGAACTGCCACTATTGTTCCCGAATCGAGAAGCAGTATGGAACGACTAGCCCTACCGCCTATCAGGTGACAGTGACTCCAACATCATCAGAACCTGATCCATGGAGTGATGACCAAGTTCGAAAAGATCAACTTGAAGACCCCGACATAAAACCAATTTTAGAGTTCATGGAAAGTGACAGTCGACGCCCTAGCTGGCAGGACGTTTCCATCTTCAGTCCTGCAACAAAAAGATACTGGGCTTTATGGAACTCACTCCATTTACGGAACGGCGTGCTACACCGGAAATGGGAATCTGACGACGGCAAGACATCTAGGTGGCAGTTACTACTTCCTCGATCCAGGATTTCAGATGTTCTGAAAGAAATACATAGTAGTGCGACTGGAGGACATTTTGGTGTCTTGAAAACTCTCAATAAAGTTCGGGAGCGCTTCTTCTGGAGCAAGGCGAAGGATGACGTGGAGAAGTGGTGCCATTCTTGTGACGCCTGTTCTGCTCGTAAAGGACCGAAGAAAAGAAGCAGAGGGAAGCTACATCTGTACAACGTTGGAGCTCCTTTCGAACGAATTGGGATCGACATCCTGGGTCCTCTACCAAGAACTGCTGATGGGAACAAATACATTCTTGTTTCCATCGACTACTTCACCAAATGGCCGGAAGCATATCCCATTCCAGATCAAGAGGCTACCACCGTAGCAGAGACTCTAGTCCAACATTGGATCTCGAGATACGGAACACCTTTGCAGATTCATTCCGATCAAGGGAGGAATTTCATCTCTGCTGTGTTTAAGGGCCTATGTCAAATTCTCGGAATTGAGAAAACTAGGACAACACCACTACACCCACAATCGGACGGCATGGTGGAGAGATTTAACCGCACAATCCTGAATAATCTCTCACTTATGGTATCCAGAAATCAACAGGATTGGGACAAGAAGCTACCTTTGTTCCTGCTGGCCTACCGCAGTGCTGTCCACGAGACTACCGGATATGCCCCATCTCAGATGCTCTTCGGACGAGAGCTTCGGCTACCTTGTGATCTCGTCTTCGGTCGTCCTCCGGATGCGCCTGCATCGCCTGAGGAGTACATCCAGGATCTCCAGGCCCGGTTGGAAGACGTTCATAACTTCGCACGAGAGCGAATCAACATCGCGGCGAAGAAGATGAAGACCCGATACGACACAAGGTCTACTGGACATGAATTCAACGAAGGCGACAAGGTTTGGTTATGGAATCCCATCCGACGGAAAGGTCTGTCACCCAAATTGCAGTCGCATTGGGATGGACCCTACAAAGTCCTTAACCGACTAAATGACGTCGTAGTGAGGATCCAAAAATCACCTAATGCAAAACCTAGGGTTGTACATTATGATCGGTTAGCCCCATACTATGGCCATAGTTCATGAGTATTACGTAAACAACCATGGTTGATAACATAAAAGTTGTAGATAATTTTTTTGCTTTTAATGTTTAGTAATATTTCTTGTTATTATTGTGTTTCCTATGTATCTGTTAGTTATTAATTAATGTGAATATTTGTAAACTTTTGATAGAAGTTCGACACCCTTTCTGGGGATTGTACTGCCCGGGACGTGCAGTCCTTAGGAAGGGGGCAATGTTACAAATTCTGTAAATAGTAATTATTGTAGGAACGTAACCTGTAAATAGTTTCCCGTAATGAATATACAACCCCTTTTTCATATGGCTAAAGTATACGACCCCTATTCCTTTTTGTTCATTGATAAAATTTGATAACGGTCTACTACTTTACAGAAGCGTGTGGAATATTTGAGAAATTTCTTTTCGGTGTATTTAAGCCGTTAGCGATGGATAAACAGTTAGTTTCGATTGATATTTCGAACTGAGAGCATTTTGCTCTGTTTATAGCGAGGCATTTCGCTGTGTTGTTTTCGTATTTGGAAGTAAATACGTGTGTAAACGTTGAGTTTACGGTGTTGTGTGATAATTGCTTAATTGCTGATGAATAATTTAGCAGTTGTTGAAGATCTTTCCTGTACATAGTGTAAATAAATTCCCTGTGTTTTTATCAAGAACTGTGTTTTCATTTCAAGAAAGTGGAAGTCGCACCGAATCCGTTACACATAGAATCTGACCATTTTTTGAATAATTTGTTTAAGTTTAATATTTTTAAAAAATTACTTAAATCGGTGATCTTTCATTGTTTACATTTCTTGCGATGATATCACAAATGATGAAATGCCATTCAATGTTGCCATTTTCACAGTGCAAAATATTTAATCCGCATCTTTACTCACGTGCATTGGCAACGATATGGTTGATAGCAAGCGTAGAGCTCAATTTAAATTCGCTGCTTGATTATCATAACGTGGAAACGTGAAAGATGCGGCTAAGTGCATCATTTGTGACGTCATGATTTCCACCCCTTGTTTGAAAAATCGGACATTAAAAAAAAAAAATTTTTTTTTTAAATGTTGGGAAAATGAAAGTATTTTCTGGGTCCATGTTTTTTTTTTTTTTTTTTTTTTGCCATTCTATCCAATTTAATGACTTATAGTAGTACTTTTGACTGAAGGAAACCACCCCATTGATTCACAATATTGTATTCCAATAAGATTAGGTTTGATCTTGATCTATTCGATACTGCTGTGAGCAAGTTAGCAAGGTAAACGGCAGTATCTGCAGAAATGAATTCTTGAGATATTTGGAAAAAAAAGAAAGCGTTTTTTGGATTAAATATCAAAAATAGGAAAATGTTGTAATTTGACTTTTTTCTTTTTTTTTCTTTTTTGCGCGTATAAGACTAACAGACGAATTGATTTTAAAGGTCCCTTTGAATTCTTTTCAACAAGGTTCGACTACATTTACATAAAATTGTCACATACGAAGCAATGGATTGAGTAATACATGGAACTGTGGAAGGACTGTTATGACCCCCCCCCCCTTCTCTTCTAGAAAGTTCTAAATTAGCCGTAATGGTGCTGTACTCCTTAAAAAAGGCTTAACTTGCAAAATATTGTTTTCTTACAATTGAAAAACAATAATCAAGTTAATATTTTTTTTTGCTCGTAATTCATTCATAATGTTGAGAAGGAGAAATAAAAATCACTTTGAATTGAAACTCTTTTGTATTGAATTTTATAAATTATTTTATATAATGTTTTCTCTTTTGAATGTTTGATAACATTTTTGTATTTATCGTATTCATTTGCACATTGACTCAAATCATTTTTTTTTCTTTTCTTTTTTTGAGCAATCAAGATTGCATATTGTTTTCATTTTTCCGCGGCGAACGTTAGTTCTTTTTATTCGTTTTGTGAATGGTGGATAGCGAGTCACGCGATCCATTGCCCTTGCTTGTCGAATAAAATTCGTGAAAGCTAAACTATTGAGAGAAAAAAAACTGGCATTTCTGTCCATAAATATTATCATCTGAGTTTTTCGCATGAAAGACTTTTTTTTATTCATTTATCAATAATTCATTTGGCCATTTATTTCGGATTGGGTGTTCTTTTTTTAATATTTAAAATATATTTGTACTGTGGTTTAAAATTTTCAGATTAGAAAGTTTTCTTTGGATGCTCCAAGAACAGTGCTCTAGCACTACATTCACCAGCTAAATAACAATTTCATTACTCAACCACGTTGCAAATCCGCAACATTCCCGTACACAAACCCACAGTTTCGTGGAGGAGTCTGGCACACCGAAATTGGAGGTCACATTTACGCAAATCTTATCACTTACAATATTCACTTCAAGATGTAATTCAATAACCAAACTAATAACTTTAAAAACTGGGGGGGGGGGGGGACTGAATATCTACGATTATATGCCGAAATTTTCTGTGAAGCCTATTATCTCAAACATTCCAAGCGACCAAAACGTCATTTTGCGTCATAACCACCCATTTCTTATTTATCACGAACCGGATGTGATGCAAAAAACTCTTGAAGGCGGCTCTTCTATGAACCTCAAAACGTTCGTCATTGTTGTATTGCGTCTGATCTAGTATTAATCCAAGAAAACTGCACAGGTGACCTTCGGATAGCTCAACGGCCGCCAGATACCAATTGTGGTGCATAAAATGAAAAGATCAAGAAACGGGTGGAGAAACCCGAATGTGAACAAAACCTGTTATCAGAAATCTCTCGGTGCCATTTTATGGTTTTCGATTTTTTTCTGAGAACTCCCTCCTGGACGACCGACTTAATGGATAATATCAAAAACGGGTCTTGGACGTAATTACTCATGGGTTTGGATTTTGCAAATTCTGCGTGCTGCCATTTAAAGCCTTTCATCCATGAGCGTAGCCAGAGAAGGGGGGGGGGGGCAGGGGGAACAATTACCTCTTTCTAAGTAGAGTATTTTTAGTTCGTAATCTGACTTAAGCTTTTCCCAATCTGAAATTTTTATTTCTCATGGAAGTAAATATTTTTTTCCTCTTTTATTAGGGCCTATTTTCTCAACCTAGCATTATTTCACCTTTGTTTAAAAGTAATAAAAAAGGTAATGCGTAAGAGAGAAGATTAAAAATAAGAAATAACAACGGACAATTGCACAAAATGGCAGATTACTGCAGACACGTGTTTCGGGATTAAAAGGAAAGCCTTTTCCAATGCAAAATAAATGGCCATTAATAATAATAAATAGATAAATAAATAAATAAAAAACAGAAGCTAGTTTCAGGGGTCACGTCCTCTAACCCCAACACTTCGTTTGCCCCCTCCCCCTCTTTCACTTTTTTGGTCTGCACTAGTCCCCTATGAGCCCTATAATATTCACACTGTATTTTCATACGCAAAAAGCATGAATTTCGCGGAAAATGTTAATATTCTCATAGATTTCTCAAAAACGTGCTGGAGCTCGGTTCTCTTACAAATTAAGCCCTAAATATGTTAGAAATCGGGTTTCAATGCTAAATGACCTTTAGGGGCCATTCATTAATTACGTACGGGTCCCAAGGGGAAGGGGGGGGGTTGGAAAAATCTCTATATGCCCTTACTTGGAAGGGGGGGGGGGAGGTCGAACGATTCTTACGTAATATTTTCCAGTTGATATTTTAAATTAGAAATTGCGCGGTCTAGTGGCTTGGCAGAGATCATATTTCATTTGCTCCTAAAAGGTAAGAAACGCATTAGAATGAGCTATTTTTTACTTCTTTTTCAAGAATGAATGGTGTAAAATATAATGAAAGAATCATGCTGTGTATCTGCATGGTATGTTTTATTTTTAATTAGTATCGCATTCTATATGCAAAAATTTTTGTCGAAAAGTATTGTCTAGATTTCTTTTAGTGAATATTTCTTTATACAAAAAGGTTTTTAAAGAAAATTCAATAATAGTGAATTCAAAAACGATTCCAGTGATGTTCGTAATTTTATTATTTTGAAAAACGAAATGGAATCTTACGTAAGATTGGGGGGGGGGGGGGGGTTGAAAATCTTACTTACCCTTACATGAGGGAAGTGGGAGTCAGAAATTGCCGAAATCATCCTTGCGTATATATATATATATATATATATATATATATATATATATATATATATATATATATATATAGTTAATGAATGGCCCCTTACATCTAAAACTGTCTTTTGGTTGAGTTGAGTCATTGAGTGTCGTATGTTATATAATTCATGTTTTGAATGGAGTGGTTTCCTTCAGTCAAAAGTGCTACTTTTGGTCACTGAAATGGATAGAATGAGTAAAAAATAACCTGGACCCAGAAAATACTTTCATTTTCCCCAACAGTTATTTTTTAATATTTTTTTTTAAAATGTCCGAATTTGAAAACAGGGCGTGCTCTTTATGACGTCTCAAATGATGCAATTTAGCGCATTTTCTACCACGTTTCCACGTTATGATAATCAAGAAGCGAATTAAATATTTTGCTCTGTGATTGGCAACACTGAATGGCATTTTATCATTTGTGATGTCACACGACAGAAGCGTAAACAATGAAAGCGCATCGATTTAAGTATTTTTTTAAAAATATTAAACTTAAACAAATTATTTAAAAATGGTCAGATCCTATGTTTTAAGCATGATCTTTCAAAAAAAGAATACTTTTAAAATTTTGGAAACAACCCCATTCTCACCAAATACGGCGCTATGGCCAAGAAAAAGGCACCTCATTCTCACAATCCACTTTTTGATTTGAACAATTTTTCGTGCCGTTGAACAGTTCAAACAAACTTAACATTATCGCCAACGAAGTGATTTAAGGCAAATATGAATTGAGAATATAAAGGTGAATTTGCTTCAAAGAAACTTTGTTGGAAAAAGCTCTTGATGACGAATGTGTATAGAAAAAATCCTTTTGATTTGAATAAATTTTTTGTTCAATTTTGAACTGTTCAAAAAACCATAACATTAGTGCCTTCGGTGAAACTTAAGGTAAAAAAATATAGATTACGAACTTAAAGTTGCTTTTAGATGATTAAAAGGGAGGTTAATAAAGTTTTCATTCGGATGAATTATTCCCCCGCCCCCCATTCTATATCTAAAATTTATATGTTTTCCGTGACTTTTGCGAAGCTACCTGTATTGGTGGAAATGTTAGAGAATAATTCGTATCTGAAATAAAACGACGAAAAATGTGTTCCTTCGTATTATAGACATAAAATTATATTTAATGAAAAAATATAGTAAGTAATAGCCACATTCAATTTGTTTAATAATTAATTAAATGTGTTTGCAAGCCCTCGTTTAAGCTGTTAATTTTGGATTAATTATGCTGGATATCATGGGAAAATACAAATATAGCTGCAAGGAGAGTTGTTACACCTGGTTTCATTTTTTCCGACGCAGCAATGATTCATCCTAATGGAAAGGAATGACCTGCTGCCGACAGCTGCTCTGATCGCAGGAGAAAAAAGAGAAATGCAAAAAATTGATTTTCTTTATAGGATAGGCGGAAAAAATCACTGTGTGTACTTGGGTTTTGAAATTGGTAGGTAGCAATAAAAATACATAACATTATACGCTGTAAATATTCTTTATGATAAGTGTATTGGTGGATATCAGCCTTAAAATCTTTTCCTTTATTACAGCAATCTTAATCACAATTTCTTATAGTGTAGTACCTCTTCTAGAAAATCACTCGCCGTAATTTGACGGGTGCGAATCTCTTCTCCATTTCTATTCTAGTCCATTTGTAGAAACAAGAACGTCAACGAGTAGGGTCCTATCGCAATCCGTGATTGCGAAAAACACAATTTGAATCGGTCCAATGGCGCAACCTCCCCCCCCCCCCCCCCAATTTTCTCAACCCTTTTGCTCTTTTTTATTTTTAGCTCTCTTTTTTATTTAATTCATTTTATAAAAAAATTTTAAAATTATTTATTTAATTACATGTTTTTAATCATTGTTATTATTATTTTGTTGGAAAAGTTATGTGTTACACCAATAACATACACACACACACACACACACACACAAAATAATGAAATAAATAAAATTAAATAAAAATAAAATAAAATAAAAATTAAATAAATAGTTTAAATTAAAAATAAATCAATAAATAAATTTAAATAAATTTTAAAAAATCCGCCCCCCCCCCCCTTCCAATCTTGATGGCACAACTTGCACCCTGTGAACCCCCCGATTTGAATTCAAGACGTCAAAATTCAAATGAATTTTTCTTTTTTTTTAAACTTGTGGTGCAGAGAAGCATTTGAAAATTATATAGGGGAATGTCGGGGACTAATTCCTGAAAAAAAGTCTGATCATAATGTTCTTTTAAAACATGTCTTTCTCCCTAGGATTGAAAAACTAATATGAAAGAAAAGCATTTTCCGCCAAATAGCATAGTGAAATTCCACGATTTTCAATTTTCGGTCCCAAAAAAACCTTTCAGTTATTTTTTTAAATTTTTTTAAAAGCAATTAAATGTATGTTTTACCCAAACTTTGTCTTCCATTCAGACCCAGTATCATTTATTTTCTTCTTCATTTAAAAATGCTGTGTTTCCCCGAAAATACGACCAAATCAAAAAATAAACCCCCAACACGATTCTTTGGGTACTTCTAATATAAGCCCCATCTTTGAAATAAAGCCCCCCGTAGAAATCGGAAGGGGTTGCAATCGTAATGTTGTGGCAAAAGTAGGAGTCCTGGGTTATTAACCAGTAATTTTTCAATCTTGATTTCCTTCAAACGCAGATTCGGACATTTTAATAGTGGATCATGATTATTGAACGGGAACAAATGTATTGAATTTGAACAAATATGAAGTTTGAATAAGCGTATTTCTTGATCCCAATGTGCTTTTTGACCAAAGAGCAAATATCAACTTTGATGCATAAAAAAAGGGCCTCTTGCAATTTCTTTTGAATAAGTAAAAAAAACTAAAATAAGAATTGCCTAGGTACGTACTATACTAGAAAATATGCAGTGATGCAAGAAAGAAGGTGGTCCCAATGTCCGGACCTGTCCCTTGAACCTCAAAATTAAACTCCTATACTGAAAGTTCAAGTTATTCCATTCTACTGAAAATATTTTCTCCACCATCTTAATCAATTTTATGTATGTATAGCGGTACCCCGCATAGCTTTGCCCGTTGTAGAAATTTAAAAGGTCTTTTGGTTCGCTTGTATATTTACAAATTATGGATGATGATTTTCTCGTCAGTATGCAATGTTAATTTGCTCGGTCATGTTATGGTAATTTGGTCGTATATGTTATGGTAATTCGCTCGGTATTGCTGCAGAGGAATTAATTCCTCCAGTGGTGGCTTAAAATTGGAATAGAAAAAGAACAAAATCGAGCTCTCGAAAAATCGCTTCGAGGTTCACACCCTCATGCTACAAACTAATTTGGTACCAAATTTCATGAAAATCAGCCGAAAACGGTTTAGGCGCTATATGAGCGTTAGAGAGATCCAAACAGAGATCCGGACAGACATCTCGACAGAGATCCAGGCAAACTTTGAGCTGTATCCTTATATATTATTTCTGTAGCCTGTTTTTGGTTTCTACGCGAGATTTTCCTCAATTCATGATCGATTTCTTTGATTTACACCTTATTTTAAAGCTTATCGTGCAGGCTACTGACGAAAAATAGACCCACGGTCTAAAAATTGTTTTTTCGGGCAAAAAAACCTGTTTTAAAGAACAAGAATGAGGTTTTCGGTTAAATTTATAACTTAAACTTGCACTGTTACCGACAGAGCTGAATAGCTTGATCGGCAGAGCGTTCGACTGGTAATCAGGAGAATGCGTGTTCAGGCCTACGTCCGCACAATCTGCATCAAAAAATTAGAAAAGTATCGCGCATTGCATGAACAATGAGTAACAAATATAAGCTAATACATGAGGTAGAAACGCTCCTAGCTGTTATGAAAACTTGATGCAACACGGAGCTAAATTAATGCTCAATTGTAAGGTTGTTGTTTTTTTTTTTTTTTTTAAGCTTTGGCTCCGGGAAGAAAATTAAAGCATAATGTAAGCGAAAATATAAGTATCAGGTTTAAGATTTCAGACTACATTGGAATTGTTTTTTGTTCAGTAAAATATAATAAATCATATGTTGAAATATAGATTCTTCTAATGAGTTTTTGACTCTTTGTACAAATAAAAAAAATACTATCTCAATTTAAAGGGTAATGTATATATTTTTCTTCTTTTTGCAAAAAAACAAATAGCGTATCACATTTTTACTACATTTGAAAAGCTACGCTTAAAAAAGAACTTAGTTCAAATTATTTTGTAATTTAACCGTGCTGTTAAATGATGAACACGTGCTGCCATCTAAGTCATAACGGTTCAAACAGCCTGCGATAACAAATTGTAAAAATTTTCAGAAATAAAAACACTTCTCGGCAAGAAAAAAAAATTTAAAATTACCTGTGGGTTTTTTTTTTTTTTTTTTTTCGGTAGAGCGTTCGGCTATAAAATGTCTGAACTTCGGGCCAGTTCGGGCTGTCCGACATAATAGCAAATTTACAGTAATATTACGCATTACATGTACTCATAACATACAACAGATAACACAAGTAATAAAATAATGCAGTTGGAATGCTATTTGGTGTTTCGACTCCTTTATTCAGGCTACAGTTATCATTCAGGTAAGTTGACTGCTAATCGAAGGGTGTTCTTCCCTTTTTTTTAAGCTTTGACTCTGTCCAGACCACTGAGCATTATGTAAGCATAAAAAAAAGCATTAGATATACCTCAAGGGAATCCTTTTTGTGCAGAAAAACAATTTCATTGTATGCTGAAATGTAGATTTTTCTAATAGCAGTGTTCGAACTTTTGTACAAATGAAACAATTTTACGCCAAATTAAAACTACGAGTTTCAGCCAGTAAATCTTTAAATATTTATTCAAATACGATATAAAACATTAAAATTATTATCAACTTCATTAGTAAGAAATCATTTTCTACTCCTCTGCTTTCGGCTGAGAAAAAAAAAAAAACATTTTGTCTACGTTCAAAAAATTACACTTAAAAAACGGACTCAGTTCAACTGGTTTCGGTTATAAATTTTAAGTGTTCGATTAAAAGAAAAACAAGTGCGGGCTTTTAAGCCGTACATGTTAAAGAAGCCTGCTATGGGAAATTGTTGAATATTCAAAAATAAAAACACTTATTTTTTAAACCGAATTTATTACTTCTCTAGAATGTTTGTTTCAATCGCTACGTGAGATCTTCCTCATTTTTTAATCAAATTCCATGTTTTACGAATAATTTTAAATCGTATCATGCTGGCTAATGACAAATCATAGACGCATGATCTTATTATATTTTTTTCTGCGAAAAAGTTTTTTTACTGTGTTTTAATTAGCATTCCTTCAATGAATAGCATTCGAAAAGGAAGGCACAGTTACTAGGTTTGTTGGAGCGTCGTACTGTTAATCAGAACGGCGCCAGTTCGAATCCGTGCCACTAAATATCTCTTTAATGTTTCTTTTTTTTTCCGTCAGATGCTCACATGGGCAGGACTGTATTTGCCACAACCTGTTTTTTCACATGCAAAATTACTGATTTTTCACGTGTCACTCAGCCACACTTTTAATGATATTTATATTTGCATTGAAAATACGTACAACCAAAAGGGGGAGCGATGATCAAATTATCACAACGTTGTATTTAACGAGGTTTTTCTACTGATGTCTTCAAATTACATGCCTTCTCTTGTGCGCTTACTTTTTTCCGTTTACTTTTTTCGGTTTTTCTTCATAATGTTCTCTCTTTGAAATTTTTAAAGAGCGAAATGCCTTATGAAACGATTCGAAGTACAGTGCGGAGTTCCGCACGGGTCGACTAGTTATTAGTAAAGAGGCTAAAGATGATTATCTATATAAAAGTAAAATCAATTTATGGCTGTTTCCATTTATATCTCCAAGCATCATCACTACTTTTAAGCTGGACACCCCTTTTGAAAAAGTTTCTGGCTACGCCACTGTGTGGTGCAAATTCAGGGGTGCCCACCTAAGGGGGAGGGGGGGTCCTGGCGCATACTGCGCCATTAAAATTTTTAGAAGGGGGAGGAGTTTTAGGGGTATTTTTTGAGGGGGGCGGCTTGCTTCTTGGGAGGGGGGCGCCCTTGCTTTTAGGGCGTGGGCACAAAGTTAACCTATATTTGTTCAGAGTTAACTTGAATGATTGTAACTTTTAAATTGACGACAGCTGAAATTTCAGGGAAAAAAGAAAAAAAAAAAAAAACATTCAGTTGCATCATGTGTCATGGTATTTTGTATTTTCCATGCTTGACACAGATGGCGTACCATCAAATAAATCAACCTACATTTCATTTCATTTGCTTCTGGAAATTCTGAAGTAAACATTGACTAAAGATTTCTATTTTCGTAATATTACTTTGGAATGACGTCAAGATGGACACATGTTGTCGGCGTAAACACAGATATAAAATAGAGCGAATCAACACGATAAGGGGCCATTCATTAATTACGTAAGGGCCCCGAGGGGGAGGGGATTGAAAAATCTCTACATACCCTTACTTTGGGGGGTCGGGGGTCACACCCGTTCTGACGTAGTATTTTCCAAGTCGATATTTTATATTAGAAATCGCGTGATCAAGTGGTTTGGTAGTGATCATATTCCATTTGCGTCTGGAAGGTAAAAAACATATTAGGATGATCTGTTTTTTTATTTGTTGTACAAAGAATAAATTAGTATAAAATAATATAATAAAAGGATCGCACAAGGTATGGCATGTTTTATTTTTAATTAGTATCGCATCATATGCAAAGAAATGTCGAAAAAACATTCAGTCTAGATTCTAGGACATATTTCTTTACACATAAAGGTTTAATTGAACAATAGAGAACTTAACAACGATTCCAGTGATGTAAGATTCGCTATTTTATTATTTTGAAAAACGAAATGGAATATTACGTAAGAATAGGGGGAAAGGGGGAGGTCAAAAATTGCCAAAATCATCCTAACGTAATTAATGAATGGCCCCTAAGAATAAAGCCCTAGAATGTTAAGATTCAGTTTACTCATGATGGTGTATTCAGAGATATTACGAGAGTTTTTTTTTTTTTTTTTTTTGAACTTCTTTTTTTCTATTTCTTGACATTTTTAGAGGTCAGAAGTTCATTTTGAAAGAGTGAAATACCACACGAAAACAGTGTCTTGTACGTCAAGGGTTCTTAACTAGGAGGACACGTCCCGTAGGGGTTTGGAAGAAATTCAAGGGGGCGTGAATGTATTCTAAAATAAAGTTAAAAAGCAAAACATAACTACAATTCACTCAATTTTCAAGTCACAAGTAAATATCTTCGACATTATCGCCGTTTTTGAAGTTTTTACTGCAGCTTTCATCCGTATTTGCAGCATTAACAGGCAAAGAGTCATTAAAAAGCCACATTAACTGTGCCTTTTTTTACAAGTTAAAACCTAACATTTAACGAGCTGATGTGTGCCTCACATGACTTCCTTTTATTTCAATTTACTGTCATTTTCCCATTATTGGTAATTTTAATGTGATTCAATAGTTTACTCTCTAAATATCACCAACAGTGACCAAATTAAAACCAGATTAACAAAAAAAAAAAAAAAAAAACGCCAAATTTGTCGCCAACTTGGCGACAAATTGTAACACCACTTGAGTTTACATCGAAATTAACAATGATTTCCTCCCAAAAAGGGACAAAAGAACCCCTTAAAAACACCCGAATGCAACCAAAAGGAGAGGTTCACAACTAGACCCCACTAGGAATCTACGTACCAAATTTCAACTTTCTAGGATATACCGTTCTTGGGTTATGCGACATACATACGCATATACGCACATCCGTACATACAGACGTCATGACAAAACTCGTTGTAACTAACTCGGGAATCGTTAGAATGGATATTTCGCGTGTCTATACGTTCTTAGGCACTTATCCATGTGTGGTCGAGTTGAAAAAATAAATAAATAAATAAAACTCAACGTTCATTCGGGGGTGAGCAAAATGGAAATTAAGATCAATTTTTGAGTGAAAATTTTTTCGCGAATACAATACTTCCTTTTTTGTAAAAGGAAGTAAAAATTTGTCAAGAGCAAACAATGGTAATCCTCCTATTGATGTTGGGGAGACTGAAAAACATGCCAACCTCACATAAATCTTACATTACTTCAAATCTATTTGTATTTAGTTGTGTGGTTAAATTCTCTCTAACAACAATGTGTTCAAAATAAAGTTATGTGTTGTAATATTAAATTTGGAAGAAATTATCCGTATTTTAAGAAGAAGCCAGTTTCAGGTTTTAGCTGTCCCAACTTCCCAACTGGCTTCAGCTACAACTTCGATTGTACTCTTGTATTGATCACATATGGTGGTCTGACGGGGGGGGGGGGGGGGGGGGCGTGATCTTACATCTGCGTTCAGAGGAGGGCGTAGAAGCTAAAAAGTTGAGAGCCTTTGCTGTGCATAGAAACAGCTAGAACGTGGCTTAAATGGATCGTAAGTGACACAGAAAGGAGCGAACTAGTATTTTTCATTTAGTTAATAGTAAACGTAAAATTTAAACAGCATTACTATAGAAAATAATTATAACAATAAATAGAGGTGATAGTGTATTCAAGTAAAATTTTCTGAAGAAGTGGTGTAAAATTTTCGGAAACTTTGAGGACGCTCCCCCGTAAAAACTCTTCAAATATGCACACAAAAATCATTGAACCCCCGCCCCCCTCCTTTAATTTTTTTTTTTTTTTAATTTTTCAGTTTTAGAATGTGTTGCCAACCCAAAATTTTCAGAAACAGCAACCCAATTTTTTGGGAAAATTCCGATCACAAATACCTCTGCAATAAACATACAATAAAGAACAAACAAATCAATTTTATTTACAGCACATGTATTTCAACTCGGTGATGGCGTTAGTATTACTGGGGCTCGGATTAAAAAGGTAAAAGGTTCAACTGTACCATCTTTAACAAGATAAAATAGAAGGTGTTAGAGAAGGAAAAGATGCGTATTATTTTGGTTTTTAGAAATTGAGATGTTTGACATTTTGCGTTTTAAAAACTACAACATAATGTGAATGTAATGTTTGCCTTATTTTTTTTCCCCACGGTACTAAATTGTTATCCAAAACATAAAGTCTAAAAAAATATTTCCGATTTTTAGTGATGAAACACATTTGTAGAGGCGGGAGTTAAAAATATATATTGATGTATTCTGCCGTGAGCATGTAAACGGCAGTATCTGCAGAAATGAGTTTTCGACATATTTGAATTCAACTTTATTTTCAGCTAAATCCAAATAAGCAAGTTTGCACAATAAAGCTAATAAAGCTAACGTATAGTAGATGACAAACATGCAAAAAAAAAAAAAAAAAAAAAAAAACTATCAGATACTGCGCTTTACCTTCCCACTGCAGAATTAGCAATTAATCTTCATATGAATAACAGCCAATGATATAGAGTAACCCGCGTGTTTCAACAATGAAACTCGTGCCACGGCATGATTATTTGATAATATGTTTTGGTAATGTTTACATGTAGGGAAAGGCTTTTTTGTGACAAGGCTGAACTCGATCCGGGTAACTTAACTGTTTTACTGGTAAAACTGTTATTTCAGGGGAATGAAGAAACGAAAAGATGGTCAAAAACGAACGCTACCTCCTGGAGTTAAGGGTTAATCCACTGGAGTTAGGTTTACCATTTCAAGTATCAAAATATCACCAAACAGGCAATGGCTTCGTTCAAATGTAGAAGCAATTTTCACCAGTCACACCTTGACGTGCGACTTTCTAGTTTCGTAAAATAAAAAAGCAGAAAACTGGTAATAAAAAATTGCCAGCAGAATTCAGTCTTGGGACTTCTACCGTTTCTTTTGAGGTCAAATATAAAAAAATTAAGTGGCGTAAAATTAAACCACAAGGTTCAAAATTACCGTAAATTACTAACAAAATAAACTGCATTACGATGATGTTCAAAATCAACTTTCATTTGTGTGAACGTATTTTCCTGTCATAGGACAAACTATGAGTAGAGGTATTATAGTAATAACTAAAAACTGGATTAGTACATATGCAAATGCAAATAGGTAATTGCATATTTTTGCTTCTTTTGACGTTAGTGCATGAAAATGCATAAAATCGGTAAATTTTTAAAACGTGCATATATTACTACGCATTTCACTTCATTTTCGATTTTTTTTACCATGTCAAAATTAAAAAGGAACATTTTTGTCTTTCACAAAGAAGGAAGAATCGGTTGACCAATGAAAAGGTATTTTGTGGAAATGTATACTGCCCTTTTTGGTAGTCAGGGGCGTGCACAGGTGGGAGAAGTTGCACGTGCCCGAGTCTGAAGTGAGCCCGACATTTTTAAAATGAGGGGTGAAATATATGTATGGATGTAGGGGTAAACAATTTGGAGGGGATCCAGTAAAAGTAAGTTGTGACGGGCCACAAAATTTCTGTGCACTTCCTGCTGTCAGGGCCGTCGACAGGATTTATGGGCCCCTATGCAACTTTCTTCAGGGCCCCTAACTTTTTACTTAATCTTTAACCTCCTCTTTCTACGCTCCGTTTTCACATAAATATTTAAAATTGATTTGCGATTTCAGGTATGGGGGACCCTTTTTGTAGCTCGGACAACTTTATGTCGACAGCAAAACAGGCCATTTTATATCTTTTTCCTCACGATGTGTCTTTTCCTACGCGACCGTGTGTTTGTGTGTGTACTTAATGGAAATGAATAAATAAATAAATAAAAAACCTTTCTGCTGTCTGCCTTTTTTTACCTCCTTGGAGGAGGCGGGATACCAGGAGAGTGATGCAGGTATCCCCGTTGGGTTGAGGGTAGAATATCTCCAACTTTAGGGGGTCCGGGGGGTTTTCCCCCCGGGAAGATTTTTGAAAAATACGTAAAAAATTCTGCATTTTGAGGCTTTATACGGGATAATAGTTCACTAAAATTCTGTTTAGCTTTCTAAAGGAAGCAATTTTTTTTAGCCTTGGAATTCACGCAAAAAAAAAAAAAAAAAAAAAAATCACATTTTTTTTTTTGGTTTAAGGCGTTGATAGTGGGCTATGAAGATAGGGACAAGTAGAGTTTCTCACTTCGAGCCTGATCACTTTCACTGAATTCACTTCGATTGAAAACTAATAATCTTAACTCTAGGAGAAAGACTTCCATCAAACTAAAAAGTTTTTTTTTTAGGGACTGGGATTTATCTTTATCTTAGGCCCGCTTCGCTGGCCCCTCAATCTCTCACGGGCCCCTGTGCAATGCATAGGCTTGCCCCCCTCTCTCGACGGCCCTGCCTGCTGTTAGCCTCTGAGAAAAGTAAAACATCATGGAAAGGACATTTAATGACAAAAGGCATTACTGGAAAAAAAAAAAAAATTAAGAACAAATTGTGGTTTACTGCAGTAAAATCAATAAGAGCGCATATCGTTTTCTGCTTGAACAATTATTTTAAGATGTATTTCTCATCTCATTAACAAATACAAAAAAGAAAATGGCAACTCGTCTTTTTCGCTTGACATTGCGAAATTGTGATAACTTTTCTCTATGTAGGTTAAAAAAAATATATTAGTACGTATCCAGGGGCACAACAATGGGAGGTCACTGACGTGTGACCTCCCAAAAATTTCCTTATTCAGCAAATTGAGTGAGTTACCGCTCTCCCAAAAATTTTAATTTTGGAGCGCCCTGTAAGTACTTTTAAAGTTTTAGTGCAGATTTTGTGTATTTTAGGCCGTGGCGTAGCTAGGGTGGGGCGGTCCGCTCCGGGCGGCGACTATACAGCTGCGCTTCTCAGTGTTCTAAGTTTAAATATTTCCGAAGTGCGTCCCTGAATTTTCCCTTAACGTCCTCTAAGATAGGCTTAAATTGTATTTTCAAAACATAAATTTTGGAAAATATTCTAGAAAAAACCCCGACCTAATAACGCCAATTAAGTCTAAAACGTACTTCAGTTTCTATGAAGATTCGGGAGATAATCCCCAAACGTCACTTTCAACTGCGATTTTATACATAAATTTAGAATATTTCTTTGGGATAGATGCCAGACAGGACACCCCCCCCCCCTTTTTTTGTAGGAAGAATACGGATTAAATTATTTTGCTTTCTCCCTAAAATAAGGTTTTCAATTTTAAGTTCAATAATTTTCGATGATTTAGTGTCATATGTCTTAATGAAAAAGCGGCAGACAGAGGCACCGCCCCGGGAGGCAGAAACTGTAGCTACGCCATTGATTTCAGTGCATATTTGCATGCCAAGTTTAATGTTTCTCTTTTTGTGCAGATAATCCGGGCTCGAGTAATAATAATAATAATAAATCGGCATAAAAGAGAGAAGAGGAGGGAATGAAAAATCTTAGACAGTCTGGCAGTCATGCACAAGTTCCCCCGAGAGCAGGAACAGGTTTCTGAAGCTCTTGTGCGGAATTAATGAGGTCAATTTTATTTAAAGAAAAATAATTTTTCAAAAATTTAAAGATTTTTTTTTCTTTTGAGAAGCAGACAAAACTTGTCCTGCTTTGACTTGTTTTGCTTCCCTTGATGTTGAATTTTTGGTAAAAAATCTTTAATTTAGAAAAAAATACGTTATGCAGCGTACAGTATTAATTTGCTTATTGTCTAATTCCATCCTTTTGCATCAAAAAAAAAAAAAAAGAATTGGCGTAATACAGCTTTGTACGAAAAGCTTTGTGCGATGTAGCATTTGAAAGCATTGAAATATTTCTTCCATTTCATTAAAAGTACTTAAATACAATTTTTATAGAACTTGAAAGAAATTATTATTATTTTTTTTTATTCACATCATGTGAAAAATTTCTCTTTGCTCATAACGTCAGCAAAAATAATTTTTATTTTCCACAACGAAGGGTTTTTTTTAATCCCCGCTACCAAACAATTGCAGCATTTTTTGAAAACAAAACAATAAATCTAAGTTTTGCCAATAGCCTGACGCATAGACACGCGTCGAATCGTCAAAATATCCATTTCAACGATTCCCGAGTTAATTACAACGAGTTTTCTCGTGACGTCTGTACGTACGTATGTGCGTATGTATGTGGCATAACTCAAGAACGGTATGTCCAAGAAAGTTGAAATTTGGTACGTAGACTCCTAGTGGGGTCTAGTTGTGCCCCCCCCCCCTTTGATTGCATTCGGGTGTTTCTAAAGAGGTCTTTTGCCCCTTTCTGGGGGAAATCATTGTTAATTTCGATGTAAACTTAAGTGGTGTTATAATTTGGCGGACACTTGGCGATATATCGCCAGTATTTTGGTCGCCAACATGGCGAAAATTTTGGAGATTTTTTTTTTTTAAATTTGGTTTCAATTTGGCCACTGTTGGTGATATTTAAAGAGTAAACTATTGAATCACATTAAAAATGCCAATAATGGGGAAATTACATTAAATTGGAGTAAAAGGAAGGGATGTGATGCACACATCAACTTATTTAAAAAACTGACTACCAATTTATTTGATTACATGTATAAAAGTCTACTAATAAGAAAATAATTGTCATTGTGGCAACCAGCTGGCTTGATTATTTATCGAACTTTCTGTAACATTTTCTAAGTAATCACTTTCAAATAAAAGTAATGATGTACTTTTACCTCGATCTCAGTTATAAAATAGTAAAAGGTATATATATCGGGTTTGAGCAAGTCGGGAAACTTCTGATTGTGCTTGGTAAATTCAAATAAGTGTTGGTACGAAAGCGCAAATCCAAAATGATCCGATAAAATACAAAATTCCCGATTAACCGTGGAATAGGATGGCACGGTTACCGAAGCGAAAACCTAGGATAATCAGAATAACAGGTAAAAAACGATACTAGTGTATGCAATAGCTAAAAAACAGGAATAACACTCACACATGCATTTAAATTATATAGTTAAAAACAATACTACATTCCATCCACTAACATTGAATGTAAAAAAATATACATATGTAAAAGCTAAAAACGAACAGTAACACAAACATAGATTTAAAAAACAATTTATGATCGTTAAAAAAAATTAAAAAAATAGTGAAAAGACCCGCGGATAGTCCGAACCGCGGATAAACCGACCGCCGATAATCGGGAGTATCTGTATAAATGATTTTTTAAATCTAAAGATTTTAACTAAGAAAGCTTGGTTATCACTAAGAAGTACAAAATAAAGTCAGTTCATAATTTATTGGTTACAACACTCAATAATTGTAGTTAATCCTAAAATTTTCATATGAAGGTTAATTCTAAAGCTGGCAATAAAATTAAAATTAAGAATTGAGCCAAGAAATGTAGGTATAGTAAAAGCTATCAGTACAGAGCTGTATCCGCCACATTTGGTGTAAAATTTGCTCCAGACGTACATATACCAGATCTCTCCCCGCAAAATAGTGCAGTATTTTCGTTGAAGTTTTTAAGATGAAATTTAAGATTTATCATTGGGGAAATTTTTCAGAATTTAAATATTTCAATTTTTATAAACTCTGAAATTAAGCTCAGGTGTTACCCTGATTAGTTTCACCCAGGGCGGGGGGGGGGGGGGGGGTGGAACCCTCTCAAGAAATTGTTTTGATTTAGCACAAAAGTTTTTTTTTTTTTTTTTTTCAAGTTTCAGCTACAGTTTTCAAAAATTGAAAGCACAGGATTAGATCAACATCTATTTGTTAAACAAAAGGAGTTGGAGAGCAAATTAATCCTTTTCAATTTTTTTAAAAATGGGATTTTTAAGTAATCTCACTTTAGAAATCGCAACTATTGAATAGTTTGATTTTCAAATTGAACTTCTAACGTTGTATGCATCTTAGGTTTACAATAAAATACAACGCGAAAATTTCATAAAAAGGAATTAATATTTCAATCTCTGTTTAGGGGTTTCTCCCCCTTCCCATGAGGGGGGGGGGGATTTGAAAAAAAAATTGAATAAAAAGCCGGAGTCTGACGTTTCAAAATCCAGGAATCGGAGTCAGCCATTTTTCTTCCGGCTCCGCAGGCCTGACTAAGAGGCAAAAGCCAACAATCTACTACCCCTGTAAGCTAATAGATGGGTCAATTTCCGTCGATTAAACCGGATGTTTATTTTTCCATACTATCGGTGGTCAGACTGTACCTTCTTACGAGAAAGATGAGTTTTTGGTGACTTTTTTTTTTCAATCTTAGGAATGGGAGGAATCATATCATGTAAAACTTTTAAACAAGCAAATAAAGAGACTTTCAGGTTTAGATATAAAAATAGATTTAACTTTAAAAAATTATTTCACAGTTTGATCAAATTTAACACTGTAAATAGTATTTGAAACATTTTCAAAACGAATTCATTGAAGCTCGCTAGAATCGAGTCCAGGACCAACGGCGGATAACTGACGAATAAGAATGGTTTGAAACTGATTTCGGACATGGAGTTTTTGTAAGTCCGACAGTTTTCTCATAAATGGTAGCAAAGATTTGAAAAAGTCCAAATCGGCATCTTCTTCTTCCACAACAGGATGTCTGTAGTCAACTTCGCCAGAATGTCCATCAAGAACTACTTCCCCCAATTCCAATGTCTTCGTTTTCGTTGTTCCTGAATCAGCTTCTTCAATCTTTTGTTTCTTTGCAGCAGATTCGACGCTCAAAATTTCCGGTTGCCCATCGTTCGTTGAACACTTTTCTTGTTCCACAGAAGTATTCTCGGCGTCAATATCGGAAATCAAGTCCCCCAGTATAAAAGGTTCTATTTCCAAGGAGGATGAATTCGGAACGTTTTCCTCTCCTATTAGGGTAGGGAGATGAATTTCCAATAGGAAAGACATTGGATTAAAGTATCGCCATTTTCCCCTATATTGAAATGTACCATCTTCGTTTTTCTTCGGAGCTTTCTTTAATTCCTTCAGAAAGTTGTCTCTCAGATTTCTCCATTTTACCTTCGCTTCTTCCTCTGTAAAAATAATGAAAATAAGTTTCATTGATAAATATTAATAAAACGTATAGGGTGACTTCAACAGTAACAGACATCCATCCCAGTAAGCAAAATATCTTGCCTCAGTATTGCATAAAGGTTGACATGCAAGAAAAATCATCTTGCATTAATGCTGCCTCAATGTTGTTATGTTACTCCATTTGTTGTTATGTTACCCCAATGTTGTTATGTTACTCCCTACTGTCAGCAGGCTGCCACAATATTGACTGACAAAGTGTATGCAGCATAATATCAGGAAAATATCAAGATAGGCTGCTTTTGTAATATTGCATACGTATTGATATGACAGGATAATATCAAGATGTTGTCATGACAGCATGAAATCAAGGTCTAGGCAAGATGATCTTGCTTTTGTAATCTTGCATACGTATTGATATGACAGGATAATATCAAGATGTTGTCATGACAGCATGAAATCAAGGTCTAGGCAAGATGATCTTGCTTTTGTAATATTGCATACGTATTGATATGACAGGAAAATGTCAGGATACATTGACATGACAGTATGAAATCAGCACGTTTGCAAGGTGTTTTATCCATTTATTTATTTGTATTATTTTCACTTTAAAGTCGAGAATTAAATTTCATTCTTTAATTATTTCTGTTATTCTTCAAGATAGTTTTCTAGCCTAAGAATATTTCCTTAAAGCTGACATCTGATCGGAAATTCATATAAAGGTATTAATAGTACTAGCAAGTTAATTTAAAAAATGAAAATTTCTTCGTTTTGCGTAATACTTGACTTATTTTTTAAATTCATGCTTCTAATTGTATTATAAAGACATATAATGCCTAGTTAGGAAAAATTGCGGAAGTTTTTATAACACATTTAAGAGTAAAGAAAGCAAAATAATAAATAAATAAATAAATACAATAATAAAGTACATTTCCAAATGGATGTCAGCATTGAAAATATCCCATGGACAAAACACATGAATTTATCTTAAAGAATAACATAAATAACCATTGAATAAAATCAATCTTACTGATGAGATTGAAGTGATAATACGAAATTCTGGGCTTCATGTCCTTTGTTTCAAAGTCTAGGTACGAAAAAAGTTATTTTCGGCCATTTCTAACATTGGTCGCGCATCGTCTGCGATATGACTTGTTTAGTACTATATTAATAAACAAATGCAGTTATCAGTCATTCATAAGTTATTCCTAAAACTATACTATTCCACACTAATAACTAAGCAACCAACTTAACGAAGCCGAAAGAACGCAACGCCAACGCCACGTGCAGCTCCTCTGAACCGACTGAATCGTAGGTCGAAGGAGGAAGATGTGCCAGCAATGCGAGGGGTAGAAAGAACTGTGCGCATGCGCAAGTATCAACGAAGGTCCACCTGTTCTATTGTGTACTAATTACCTTGACGGCGACAGCATGAAATCAATACATCTTGATGGCGTCAACATGTATGCAATGTTGTTATTGTAAAATAATATCAATATTGATATTTTAAGATGAATGCAATGTTGCATACGTGTTGTTATTGTAATATTGCTTTTTAATCTTTATGCAAGCTTTATGCAGTATGAAACACGTCAATATTGACGCCGTCAGTATAATATCAAGATCTGTCAAGATTGATGCAAGAAATTTTGCTAGTAGGGATAAGACATAGTTCTCTGGTCAACTCAATTTCTGAGCCTTTTAATGTATTTATAATTTTTTAAACTATTTTTGTCTCGTGAAACTACATCTCATCTAACGTTTGGTTGCTTCTGGATTCACTGAACCTCTGAATTAGTTAATTCTATTTTTTGACATTGAAGTTTCAAAAGTATTTTTAGACAATCTGTGAAGAATTTAAGGGAACTCTCAACTGGAAATGTTTTGGAATATTTCGAACTTGAGGCCTTCAAAACGCGATTTTAAACCATGTTTGGTAACATTATTAGAGGAAAGAATGAGGTTCAAGCTCTTTCCTCTGCCAATTTTTCAAAACTACAGTTCCAGACATTCAATTTCAAATGATATTCAATTTCGTTAGGAGAAGAGGGTTTGGAAACTCTGCAATTTTTCCAAAATTGAAGTTCTAAAAACGCAGTTTCACCCCTCCCTTGAAGAAATCCTAGATCCGCCCTTGCGTACAGTCTGAGAAACGATGTATTTGATCCTTCTACAGGAGAGTCATTTCTACTATACCAGCCAGCAGACGAGGGCCGTAGTGGTGGAGCATCCACGTGGTACAGTCAGGGCAATGCTAAATTCCCACCCTCTACTTTTTGATCGGATGTTTGATCAGACTGTATCTGTTCAGCGGCTTTAGGGTGTTAAATTAAGTACGCAATGGACATCACCGAGTCAGATATATCTGAATAAGTTAACCATCTCCCGTGTAATTTTTAAATGTCAATGTTAAATGTGTTATGAAAAAGCTAATACACTGTTTAGAATGGAGAGGTTGCAGGATTTGCAAAAGATATTAAAATTTGATGGACAGTGAAATCCCGTTAGAACGAACACCAATACAACGAAACATCCGCTTCAACGAAATAACTGTGGTCCCAATTTAATTTCCATTTCATTACTTGAAATCTCTTACAACAACAAAATTTGGGGTCCCTTGACCGTTGTAACGAGATTTCACTGCATTTACATCTTGCTATAGTGCACTATGAAATTATTCGACTTTTAGAACTTAAGTTACAAGTTTCGTGCCTGCCCTGGGCCAGTCCCCATGCTTTTATCTGGCCCTGAGTCTAGCACAAAGAGAGAATTAACATCCGGGCAAGGGCTGGAGTCCTAACTCCTAACCCACCAATTTGAAAAATAAATGAATAATAATTACAATAAGTAAATAAATCTTTTGCAATTTTCTCACTTTGATTTCATTTAATTGTGATTTAACCTATCATCTCTTCGTCAGTAGTTGATGAATCTACGAGTACCTGTATTTAGATTTTGCGATAAAAGTCTTGCTTCTAGTTCTTGAAAGGCAAAACCAGTGGCGTAGCTAGACCCGACTTTCGGGGGGGGTTACTTCTTTTATATATATATATATATATATATATATATATATATATATATATATATATATATATATATATATATATATAATATATATATATATATATATATATATATATATATATATATGTATGTATAATCGCTTGGAATTTTTTCCTTTTCTTCCTTTTTTTTTTCTTTCTCTTCTCTCTTCTTTCTCTTTTTTTTTTTGAGACTAACTTTTCGGGGGGGGGTTTTGTCCCCAAAACCCCCCCCTTAGCTACGCCCTTGGGCAAAACTAAGAACATGCTCAGAACCTCTGCAATTTTCTTAGATTTATCACCAAGACCATATGAATTTTTTAATGATTTAACTTTTTATTTTAAATGCATCGGGATTTTGCACGAAAAGAAATTAAATTTTAGTTCGAACTGAAATTTGCAATTCTTATCTCGAAAGACTCTGTTTAAGACAACAATTTTATTTAGTATATATTTTAAATTAGAATTTTTTTTTTTTTTGAATCTTTCCTTTGAAAGCAACTTCAGTCTCAGTTTCAAAATATTTGTTTCAAAATAATTTTCAGCATTTTATTACAAAAATGCAAGAAAATCAAGTGGAGGTAATTTTTATTTCTTTTTGATTATCTATTGTTTTTCGTTTTGACTGCAGTAAACTGTTTATAGATATTAGAAGAAATATTACGATTCAGCACCGCGAGATGGCAGCACTGAACAAATCTATTTTTGTTGCCTTCTTTCTTGTGAAAATTTAAAAAAAAGTTCGTGACGAAGTTTTCACAATCAAACATGTGGTATATCCAGTTCTAGGCAGGGCCGGACTGGGTGGTCAAAAGGGCGCGGGAAAGCCGAGTTGAAAGGCGCCAATTTAGTCTCACTAATATCTAAGGATTTAAGAGATAGTGCGGACATTTTAAGGGGATAAAAAAATCATTGAGAAGTAAATAAAGCCCTTTTTTTGTTACAGAAAATATCCAAAAGAGAAGTCATATTTTTTGCAAGTTCAACAATAGTAGGAGAGACCTCCCCCTCCCTCCCCCAAGAGTGTAGTCACACCCTATTAAATATTACTGATTACCCCCTAGAAAGAGACCCTTCCTAAAAAAAGAGGAAAAACCCCCAAAATAACCCCTGAAAATTTGAAGAACGCTGGGGGGGGGGGAGGGGATATTTTCTTATTTCTAAGAATGAGAAGTTTTGCTTAATGTTTCTCAATAGGCACTTCTTCGAAAATTCATTGCTTGTTCGTCTTTCTTCTGGAAATGCATCATCACTAGTTCAATAGCATTAGGAGACAACATCTCTTGCCGTGATACATTATTTTTTGTGTTGTTGATTGAATATTTTTCACTGGTACCTGCTGTAGTTTTAAAACATAATGCTGTCATTTTGTCACATAAATTTGTCGATTCTTTAGCTGACGAGCTTTTTTCTCTGTGCGATCAATGTTCATGCCCAAGTTTTTTTTTTTTTTTTTTCGTATTTTTCATTTATATCATATGCTAGTTGGTTACTTTCGACAAAATGCTTCTGCAGTTCAAAATTAAAAAGAGATGTACATCACATTTGAAACTGTTGTCCGTTTCCAAAGACTGTTAAAAAAATGTTTTTCACTTTATTTAATGTGCTAAAGTTCAAAACTCAAAGAGAATAAATTAAAAATGTCATTTCATTATAGCATTGTTAAAAATCTTTGCATCTCTGCATGGTGCTTTTGTAAAAGCATTTTAGTTATGCAATTATTTTGAGAATAGGAGCGAGTGGTAATGAATTTCACAAGTTATGATGTTAAAGATCTCATTACTAGTTTAAAAGAAAAATTGTACGTTTTAAGATGAATAGTAATGCAAGAAAGGCATTCGATCATGAACGGAAAACATGATTTTACAAATTAGGTAAGTCAAGAAATATTATAACTTATCAAAAATGAAAATTAATAAAGTGTAATTAAGATGAAGAATTTAGTGCGGATATAACATAAGAAATGACACAAGTGATTAATTAATTTCAGAAAAAAAAAATCGAATTATGTTTACTCATTTGTTCTGTGCTTAATGTATAATATTATTTTTTTGCATCTCAAACGTCAAATTTTATACGAATTAAGCATTTGAAATGAAATCGGCTTATTTATGCTATACAGTAACTGCTACCATAAAAATGAGTTAAAATGTAATGTTTTTTGCTTAATATTTGCAATACATATTTTTATAAATCAAACATAAGTAATATCTAGAGTCTTTGAAGTCTATTTTTAAAGACTGATTTTTTTTTCCAATTCCGATATTTATTTATTTATTTATTTATTATTAGTATGATTTTAACATGATAATGTCATAGCAAATATCTTGGATCAAAGTTGCAAGAATATACAACCAATCGAACTCTTAACTCATCCAATGCACCTGATTGCCTCTAATAAATAATATCATTTTGATAACACTGCAACTATTGGGAAAAGCTTGAAAATTAAATTATTTAAGAAATAATTTTTTATGTATGGATATACCTTTAAAATTTCTGTTATTGTTTGTGACTATTATGGGGAATAAATGAATTAATAAAATTAATTAATTAATTAATAAAACTTTTGCAAGAAAACGCAACGATTTCAATCGAAAAGAACAAATAAATTTCTTGACCATCTTGTCTAATTTTCCCCTTGCCTCCTTTTTTCATTTAAGAATTCCTTAATTTTTTCGAAGTAAAAATAAAACTACAAGTTTTTTTATTCCGCAGCGTAAGAAAACAGGAGGGTGTTTCGTGTTGATATTTTCCCCCCATTCTTAGAACAGGATCTAGTTTCTGAAAATTCGTTTCAGAAATTCTCGCTATCCAAAGTGTTATATTTTAAAAGTACATAATAGCAAACGAACATTTTTAAAACGTTTTCACTCATTTTTACGGCATTGTTGTCTTAAAGTTCGAAAACTTTTTGAGTGTAAAATTTTGTTTTAGAAAATTGACGTGAATTAGAAAGAGCCGTCATGAAATAAACCAATCATATTAAAAAGAGAGGGAGAATGAAAAAAAAAATAGTTCAGGGAAACGCTTGATCTTAATATTTTTTACTGTTTAAAATAATACAGTGGTGGACATAATTATAAACTCAAAAAAATATTTTTTTTGGTTTAATCATAGCTTAACTTAATTTAACTTTTTTTCACTAAAGTAAAGATGAATGGTTAAAAGAAAAGTTCTAAAACTAGTACAACTCATCAGTTAAATTAAAAAGTTAATGAAGTTAGAGAATATGAAAAATTAATATTATTACGTAATTTTATCATTACGTGAAACCTGGACAAAAGTATAAACTCAAAAGTAAAAAATTCAGGATTACAAAAAAATTTTCGTCGAAAACATTGATTTAAAGCTATCGAACGAATAAATGTTGCCATCAGTGATTGCTAAATATTTTGTTTTTGAAAATTAATGAGAAACATTTAAATGCACTGCTGGACCAAATTATAAACTCAAGACCTTTTTTCATTTTTTCAATCATAACTTCACCCAGTTTAATTAAATTTTTTATTTAATGAAACAAATAATGCAATTTAAATGCTCAACTTTAATATATAAATAAACTTTAAGGGCTCTTGTGTAGTATATTCCAAGTTTTGGATTTTCTCATCATTAACTTTTTTTTTGAAGAATAAAATAAAAACATTCTTGTCATTAGCTACTGCTTATTTTCTTTATCATTATGTCAAACGAAAAAAATGCCACTGAAAAAAAAGTAATAAAAAACATTTATTTTCATTTCAGACGATATTTTATCATCAGATTAATTTTTCTTTATTATTCAAGTGAAACTTTTTATCGTCTGGTTTTCATGTTCAGAACGATTTGAGCTTTTTTAAGTGCAAGTTTTCATTCTGTCGAGTTGTTAAGTTCTTCGTGCTTTGGTATTCATTGAGTTTTGAAGTGCCTCAAGGTTTAAAACTTACAGAGCAACAAGTAGGAAAAATTGTGGCCTACAGAGATGCCGGTAAAACCCAGCGCCAAATTGCCTATTTAGTTAAATGCTCCCAAGGGGCAGTAAAAAACGTACTGAAGGATCCCCCAAGTTATGGAAAAAGAAAAAGGACGGGGAGGTATTCGAAACTAACTGAGAGAGATCGAAGATATATTTTACGCACAGCATCAAACACTGGAGCTTCTTCCAGCAAAATTGTGAAGACTTTAAAACTCAAGGTGAGCTCTAGGACAGTTAGAAGAGTTCTACAACAAGCTCAGAATATGAAGTGGAGAAAAATGAAAACAGAGCCAAAACTGGAGGTTCAGCATATTGCTGAAAGACTACAGTTTGCACAGAGACATATGTCATGGAAAAAAATGTGGAATACAGTTGTTTGGTCCGATGAAAAAAAATTCAACTTGGATGGTCCAGATGGCTTAAGATACTATTGGCATGACATTAGAAAAAAAGAACAACACATATTTAGCCGAAACTTTGGTGGAGGTTCTGTAATGGTTTGGGCTGGTTTCTCTCAGCATGGTAAAGCAGGATTGGCGTTTCTTAATGGAAGACAGAACGCTGAAGATTACCAATTAATCCTGGAAGATCATCTCTTACCTTTTGCTCATCTAATTCCTGGAGGTAACTGGTTATTTCAGCAAGATAACGCGAGTGTACACACAGCGAAAAGTACAAAAGAATGGTTCAAGCGCTGGGGTATCAAAGTTATCAAATGGCCAGCTCGTAGTCCGGATCTTAATCTGATTGAAAATCTTTGGGGGACCATGGTTCGCAAAGTTTATCATGATGGGCACCAGTACCAAACCACAGAGGAATTAAAAAGGGCAATACTTTCAGCATGGAACCATATGCCACAGCAGCCGTTGGAAACTCTTGTGATATCTATGCCCAGCCGCATATTCGAAGTGATTCAGAAAAATGGTGGCCCAACTCGTTTTTAAAAGTTAGTAGTTTTTACGAATGGCTAGATTTAATGCAGTGTTAATTTTTAAAACATTTCAAATATTGTTTTTTTTTTTTTTTTTTTCAATTTATCCATGTTAATAGCAAAATTACATTTTCATAAATCTATGCTTTGGTTTTTTTACAATAATTGCAAATGTAACTTAATTAAACTTAAAAAATTTAAATTTTGTCAGCTTATAATTGTGTTTATGCAGTATCGTAAGTTTGTCATTTTTTAATTCAGCATTGGTTCATTTTTGGATATTAAATGATTAAGTAGTTGAATAAAATTCTACCAAACTTCACAGTTTCTTACTTTTGAGTTGATACTTTTGTCCAGGTTTCATGCGTTATTAAGTTTTCAAATTTGAGAATTTTTTTAATTAAATTATTTATTTTATATTTTTTATGAGTTATACTGAACTTAGGACTATTTAGTCAGTTATTTATCTTTACTGGCACAAAAACTTTTTTAACCGAGTTCAATTATGATTGAAAAAATGAAAAAAAAAATGAGTTTATAATTTTGTCCAGCGGTGCATTTATATGTTTCTCATTAATTTCCAAAAACAAAACTGTTAGCAATCACTGATGGCAATATTTATTCATTCTATGGCATTAAATTAACATTTTCGAACGAAACTTTCTCGTAATCCTGGATTTTTTGCCTTTGAGTTTATACTTTTGTCCAGGTTTCACGTAATGATAAAATATGAAATTAGCAAATTTTCTAATTTCATGAGCTTTTTAACTTAATTGATAAGATTTACTAATTTTAGAACTATTTCTTCAACTATTCATCTTAACTTCAATGAAAATAATTTAAACTGAGTCATGCTATAATTGAAACAAAAGAGAAAAAAATTGAGTCTATAATTTTGTCCACCACTGTAGTTTTCAATTTATAACATAAGTCACTTAGATTTTATCTTTCAACTTAACTAAGTACTTTGTTTTTTTTTTAACTATATGTATTGTGGAAAATTTTGCAATATCATTTATTTGTCATTTCGCAGCTCACAGATCATATTAGTTTTTTTCCGAATCATATATCGTAATTCTATAATTTAAGATTATACATGAAGGAAAATATTTTCGCAATAAAAAGAAAATGAAAACCGAAACGAGTAATCTACTGTTGAAAAGATCCTTGACTTGATGTATCTAATTTTGTTGCAGCTTCAAAATCACTTGTTTACTTTACTTACGCTAAAATCTGATCCAAATGACTCTTCGATTCATGCAAATCGGCAATAACAGCAATCGTACCTCTGTCGTCTAACTGGATAAAATTTATGATAGTTGTCCTTCCTTGTCCAACAGAAATCTGTTGCCCCGATTCCCCAAGCATCGCAAATCCTTATCCATAAAACGCATCTTACAAGGCGTCTACATGTATGCTCCTTTTTTTCTACTTATCATTAAGATAGTTAGTCAAAAGCTCTTGTACAGTACAAGAATGCTGCAAAAGACCCTCATAAAATGTTTTAATGGTTAGAATCTTTAGCTTTTATTCTGTGAAATAAAAAGTGCTCTTTATTTTTTAAGCATTCAAAGAAGCCCATATGCAATATTTTAAGTGGTGGGGAGGGGGGGGGGGGTAAATAATTTTTCCTATGGTTTAGCAGAATATTTTCCCCACGGAAACCGATTTCAGTTCAGATTAGAGACATTAAAATTTGACATTTTTAATAACGTATTCATTAATGGCTGGAAAAGAATTTTTATACATTTTTGCAAAGAAAAAAGTATTAAAAGTAAGGAAGTTTTCATTTCTAAGGAGGGGGGGAGGGGCTAGAGCCCCACTTGCCCCCCTATATGGGCGCCCTTGTAGGCAATATACTCTCCTAATATGTGTATAACTAACTGCTGATAGAAAACGAATAAGGTTTCCGATATTTCTCGCATTTTATTTCTAATATAGTCTTTAGTGACTCATTAATATTTGTAATACCAGTAGCGTACCTAGCATGGTGACACTCGGAGCGGTAATTTGTGATATCACCCCTCCCCCCCCCTTTTATAATGAAAAAAGAAAAAAGTGTTTAGAATCTACGTAAATATGAAAATCCTAAAATTTTCAGAAACTACTGCATTTGCGAAAAACGAAGTGTTTTTAGTGGAATAATATACAGAAGACAAATAAAAACTATGACTGCTTTTTATGTAACTTGCCCCAGACGCATGTGGGCGTCGAGTGATCTAAAACGTAAGGGGGTCTATATGAAATTGTTGGCCCCATAATTACTTTAAACGTATCGCACACACATGGAAAGATAATCTGTTTTCAGTTTGTTGGTATAAGAGATCACTACTATGCCTATAAACAGTATGAACCAACCTAATTCTGAGTATAGTAGTATTAATTCCATGATCGGGGGTGGTTCGGGCGGTACCACCCAATGGAAAATTTTCAAATTAGTACTCCTGAAAATGCATTTCAGCTTCTTATTTTTCAAAAACTTGCAATTACACTTTGGGTGTCACCCCCCATACAGATCACACCCGGAGCTGACAGCCCCCGCGCCCCTTAGCGACGCCACTAGTAATACCTTTGCGTTTTACTTATTTCCGACCTCGTTATGCATTCCTTCTTCAAACTCAAATTTCGTTTCGCTCATAATGATTTGTATTGTTTCATTGATGCAAAATTTATTAGTAATAACCTACACAAGGAGGGAGGGGGGGAGTATCGAGCTTCATATATGAGGGGGAAAACACAGATTAAAAAAACTTCCCAAAATGATATGGCTAAAGGAAGGCAGCATAAAATGCAATATTATAAGGATTTTATGCAGAAATTCAAATGTAAATATTTTTAAGGTAGTACTGTAGCTTTTACACAAAGGCAACAATACCCCCCCCCTCCAGGGCAATGACGAATTCCATCCAAATGCTAAGCAGCGCCCCCCCCCCCTTCCCCGAAAACGTAACTTTTAACATGAGACTTAAAAAATATTAAGTGATCCGCTAAAAATTTCAATGCCAAAGGTTATGCCCCACCCCCTTTGTGCACACCTCTGGCTAAAAAGACTAAGAGATTGAAGGAATTAAATCCAGTTACAAAAACTGGAATACGTTTTGAACACAAAACTTGTCAACGGCAAAGAACTTTAACTTTTGTTATGATTTTAACTGACAAAACTTAGTTTGAAATCGAAAAATGTTTTATCGTTAAAACTTTTCGCTATCTTTATTGTGTTTAGTCCAGTAATTCCCCAAATGTGCCCCGGGAAGTCCTGCAGTCCTCCTAGGACCACTTCGAAATTTTACTATTTTTTTTCTCAACTAATTTAGACTTATTATTCATGAAACTTTTTTCCATTTTTTGCAGAACCTCTGCAATATAAATAAGGGTTATTCAATGCAGATACAAGACTCGTATTTATTTTTGACTGTCAGTTACAAGTCATACTTTTATTTTGGGAAGGGCGTTATGCAAAAATCCAAGTTCCAAAAAGGGCGCCTTGACTCAAAAAGTCTAGAAATTACCGTACAGTCCTGTCCTTTTTTTTTTTTTTTTTTTTGTGAAGCGACTAAAAATGCGACATCTGTCATTGTGTGCATCCATCCACTAAAATATTGATTTTATGCGGCTTATTTCGACATAACACTATTTTTAATGCGCCGATTTCAAAAATTAACATTATTTGTAATCATATTTGCGTCTATTGCACTCATGATCGTTATCAGAACAGGGAGTCATGCTAGCTCCGCTCTGACAGCAACTTAAGTACAGTCAATAAGTCAAACCATTCTTGACCATACATATGTGTGCTGTCACTTTCACCCTCACATCCATTTTTTATTGAGGAAACACCATGGGTCCGCTTTTGTCCTCACAAATGAACCTTGGAGCAAAAGATAAGCTACAAACGGGAGCAGACCGTTTACGAAAGGAGGGGGGACTAATTGCCTTTATGACGGTAATAAAGGGGAACGTTTATATAAAGAAGAAGAACATTGCTTTTGCATGTGAAAATATTCACATGCAAAATCACTTCTTGATTCTACATAATTTATTTCCATATTGCTAAAACATTGTTTTGGAAAATAAGAAAAGAACAGAAGGGCGCCTTTCGAGAGGGCGCACCGGGAAATGTCCCGGTCAAGTCTATGGCCAGTCCGGGCCTGGTTCTAGGGGTGCCCTTAGGTCTCCCAAAGGGTAGGAGAGGGAGGGAGGGGGAAAGCGGAGTCCATGGCACATATGGTTTTTTTTTTTTTTGGGGGGGGGGGTCGGTTTTTGTTTTTTTTTGGGTGGGGGGAGGGGAGACACTACGAAACATTTCAAGAATCATCACTGGGGGGGGGGGGAGGGGTACAGATCACTCTGTGGGGCGGGCGGTGATCTTTCTTAATTTTATAATTTTCAGTTTTTTTCAAAAATTTCATGCAATTATTTCAGATTCCATTTTTTTTTGACTATCAAACGAATGTTAAAAAAGAAAAAAAAATGTTTTGTGATTAATGAGTGGAACAAAAAAAAAAAAAAAAAAAAAGAAAAGAAAAGAAAAAAAAAATAGTTTGAATTTTGAGATTTTGAGTTCTCAAATTATGTTTTCTCAACTACGAATTACGATAAGACCCTACTTGTTAGGTTTCTTGTTTCTACTATTGACTTTTATTGCTACTATACTTTGAATTCAAGATGTCAAAATTCCAATAAATGTCAGGGGCTGGATGATGTGTGCTGGATACTGTTTTCGCGTTAAAAGGATTGTGTAAGATCGAGAAGGTCGTTTAGAAATAATTCGATTCCGAGGCACATGGACGCAGCATAGAAAAATAAAATCAAAGAACGGGGACGGACGTCATTCAACGGTCGGTCAAATGAAAACAATAAGCAATTCGTGATTACTCAAAAGAAAAAAACACTAAATATATTTCAAATTAAAAGCAGCGCCTTTTTTCGATCGCCTGTCAACAAAATACCCCATAATTGCGTTTGCGAAAATTACAAGAATGACTATAAGACGCGAATTTATCGTCTGCATATTCAGAGGTGTCCACTATAAAGAGAGGGGACTTCATAGTGCAAGCTGTACTATTGCAATTTTCATTTGTGGTTAATTTAAGAGGGCTTTTGAACTAATTTTGGGGTTTCTCATTCTGCGGGGGAGGGGGGGGGGGACATTCCATATATATGATAAATAATTTTTTTAGTGTATTGTATATTACCTTCTTTCCCATCCAAGCAAGATCTCTGTTTATGCGTCTTTGTGTTTTGTGTTTCCATATTTTCAGCTATTTTTTATTTGCTTTCAACTGCAAACTTTTAGATGGCAAGGGTGCCATCCTGGGGCACCTAGAGAGCAGGTGGAGGGGGGGGGAGGGTATGGCACAGACTGCACCATTGAAATTCTTAGGGGGGTGTTCTGAGGGATCTTTTTACTTTGGGGGGGGGGGGGGGGTCATTCCTACAGATGGTGCTGCCTTTTCTGGTTCTCGTCTTCATTTTTGTAACGTAAAAATTCCCTTGCAAAATTGTTTTGGTTGGGTAAAGAAAAATCACTATAAATTCATTATGAATAATAAAATGTTAAATTAAAATTTTAATAAACACACGATAAAACAAAGGCTAAACATACATGGATAATTGTTAGCAAAATTTAAATTTGAAATGAATTCCCTCTAAAATCTCATTGATGAAATAATTGAAATTAGTTACTTTCGAATCCCGTGATTTCCGCAACTTCTTTCCAACCTTTCTCAACAAATGCTCGCATTTTATAAAGTTTGTTTGTTCTGTCCCATAAGGCCGGTCGCTGCTTTATTTCAGATATTAAAACTTCCATTTTTTTGAGGCTCTATGTCGAACTTCAATGCGGTAAAATCGGACGTGCGACCAAATTCACAGACACAGAACGAAAACACAGACAAGCAGTCAGTGCGGATACAGTTATGGCGGCCTGTTCGCACGCGCGGAAAACTCGCCACGAATGTTCTTTCGATTAGCTCATTCTACCCGTACATATTTACGCAGGCAGGAAGGTTGGTGTTGGTAACCCGCTCGAAACGCTCGTCCGAACCGCACGCGGGAGCTAAACTTGTAAAAATCGCCAAACCCTGCGTTTTCCCCGCCGAGATGCGAGATCATTGGTTGATTATCAATCACCAAATTTCTATTTGGCTTAAAGAATAATCTGTCAAGTTGAGAAAATCTTTCTCTCACGTAAAAATGAATCAAATCTACTCGTTACATATCAGTTGCTTGAAATTGTAGGGTTTGCAAGCGCCAAATAATCGATAAATGCCAAGTATTGCAGAACAGTCGTAAGTTCGTGATAGAATGACTCCGTTGGTCGGGATGGGAGTGGAGTTGTGGAGACTAGACACGGAGAAAAAAAGTGGATTTTTTCTCTACTGATAACCTTTTCCTCCCCCCCCCCCCCCCCCACGTATCTCCACAGCCATCTTAACACAAGGCCTGCGCGCTCATTCAACATGGCCGCCCGTGAAGGCGGTTTGTTTACATCTCATAATAGCTCTACCGTGAATAAAAATTTAGATTTTTTTTATAATCCATTAAAAAAAAACAGTTAATTTTTACATGAAATACTCCGATACATCTCTAAATTAAAAATTTATATCGTTCGAGTTTTAATATCGACACAAATAGTTCTTAAACACAGGGCCGATCCTAGGGTGTCGGCCGCCCGTGTGCAAAGACCTAATGTGCCGCCCCTCACGAGTAATTTGCATATTTTGACTAATCTTTAACGTCTATATAAATCTTTATGTAAATTTTTGTGCCAAGTTTGAAATTAAAAAAAGGGGGGGGGGGACAGAAGAATTATCTTATAAAAAGAAAGAAATTTTTTATAGTAAGAAACTCTTTAGGTACAATTCATATCTTTGAAGAAAGTAATAGATACCAATATTTACTAGTCATAAAAACGCATTTTATAGTCTTTCTTCGGTGACATCAGAGAAGGGACGGAGGAAGGGGAAGCGTAGGGGGAGGTGTTAGGGGTTCAGGGAAGGAGGATTGCTCCAAGAAAATTATCGAAATTGGCGTATGAAAAATATTTTTAGTTAATCTTTAGTTGTGTTTGGTTGCAAGGAAAAAAGAGTCAAGTATATTCAAGGAGCATGGAGAAACTTTCGAAATTGACGCCAAATATCGCAATTTTAGGAACTTTTTTCGAGACTTTAGGTGAAAGTAATGTCGCAGTTCTTTCCTAAAATAATTTCAAAATTGAAATCAATTTGGAGCTATTTTTTAAGACCGTAGTTTAGGAAGTATCGGCGTTCTTCCCGAAAAAACTCCGAAACTGAAATTTTAATCCCGCAATTTTGGGTTACCTTTGTTGACGTTGCAAGAGGGAGGGAGATTCAATCGTCTCACATCGAAAGATTTCGAAATATAATTTTAAAACGCAAATTTAGGCCGTCTTTGGTGACGGTAGGGGATCTGGCGGGTATCCTCCAGTAATTTATCGGCACTATTTTTCCAAAAACCCGTTTTTGGCTAGATTTGAAAACAATAGGGGAAACGTGAAAATATTCCGAACCAAAATATTTTTCGGAACTGAAATCCATTATAGGCTATTTTTGGGAAGGAAGGATTTTGGAGCTCTTAAGCGGATATTTCTAAAATCGCAATTTTATATTATCTTTGGTGACGTTAACAAAACTGGGAAGCTTCTACGGATCTTTCGGATATTTTTCAACATCAATATCTGAAAAATATAACTATAGACTTTTGTCCACCTCACGTCGAGGATTGATGGATATGCCCTAGCGCCGTAAAAAGTTACATAAGCCTGGCAGTTCTCCTCCGGAATTCTTTAGAAATATAAGTCCCAAAATCGTAATTTAAGCATTGTTTGATAACGATGGGACTAAGAGCGGGCGGGGGTTCAGTGTGCCCTTACAAACTGTGTTTTTGAAACTAAAGTGAATTTCAGGCTAGTTTAGGCAGGAAGCTATGACTCCACGGAACCGTCTAAAAACTAAATTTTCAGATATAGTGATTGCGTTGAAGAAAAGGGGGATCCGGGGTCTTTCCCCAAAAGTTCTTGAAACTGATGTTTCAAAAACGCAATTTTAGTTTGTTTTTCAATACGTTAAGTGAGAGGGGGTAGAATTAGGGGCTTCTTTAAAGACGCTAATTGGGACTGTCTTTGGTAGTAATGTTTGCGAATGGATTTCGGGGTCCTCCACTGCAAAAATTTCGAAAAATGTCAAAGCAATTTTATGTAACGTTTGATGATAGGAAGGGCTGTCCTCTGAAAACACGTTTTAAATTTTGGAGCCAACATTTTTAGGCTATGTTTGATTGAGTTAAGGTAGAAGAGGTGAATCAGAGACTTAATTGGGTCCTTAAGATCATAGGTTCAACCAGCGAAATTTTCCGAAAGTAAAGTCCTAGAAACGCAATTTTAAGCCTTCTTTAGTTTCGTCAAGGAGGTCATGGCATCCTTTTGGATCTTCGTTTTGGAGTCACATTTAAATTTGCTTCTCGGGTCAAGGGCCCTGTCCTCCTACCTGATCTAAAACTGGGCAGTTCATTCAAGATTTTAATCAGAAAAATTGTCGTAAAGGGGGAAAAGTACAACATTTTAGTTCGTCATTCATATATGTTACTCTCAAGGGAGTCGTAATTTTCCGCTTTCTCTCCACGCATCCACGATTGTTAAACATATAGTTTGTTACATTTTGTTGTTTGAAATGCTTGCAAGAGTATCTAATCAGTATAGCTTTTTTTTAATAAATAAAATGTGTCCTCATTGTTTAGGTCTATAGCATGGGGGGGGGGGGGGTAGACATTAGTGGCTGCCAACGGTGCTCCTTTTAGACGGCACCATTTCATGCATCAGAAGGGGGACTTTCCCCTCCCTTGTATCCATGCCTAATTACCAGCTCTGTCACAAACTTAGCAACCAAATGAAGCATGTGTGTTAAGAGTAGATATTAATGGACAATGAACCAACACAATGTTCCCTAACATTCTAATTTTTTTTTAACTTTGTATGCTACGAAGAAAGACACATAAGAATGTAGAAATCGACATACTTTGAAAATTGAACATTTAAAAATCTGCATATTTATTCTACTTATTATAAGTTATCTTGTGAGAAATTCTTGAGGAATTTTGCTTGATTATAAGAACTATGTGATGCGGCCTGCGGCCGCCCCTTTCTTTGGCCGCCCTTGTGCGGCGCACACTCTGCACACCTGCTAGGATCGGCCCTGCTTAAACAGTAAACTAAATTAAAATTCATGCATGACACATTACATATTATATTCGTAATAAATATATAGATAATGAATAAAAATGAAAATTTTAATGGGTAAAAAGAAAATACACATCAACTTCAAATCATAATGCAAAAGAAAGTACGAAATAAATTTTGCTTAATGTAAATTGTAAAATGATTAAGACAGATGGGGAAGACAAACGGGAAGTGCATATTTCTTATTCATAAACTAATAAATATTTTGCATTTTTCACACGAATGATTTACAGTAGTATTGATTTCCTTTGATAAAAATACAGACAAATGAAAAAAAAAATAAGATGGAATAAAATAAACCAATATTTAGCCATATTTCTAACTGTTACAATCAAAAGAAACAGTATACATTTTTGAGAGAAAAATCACTCCAATACCCAATAATAATTACAAAACATCTGAACAATAGAAACAAACTAAACAATTGGTATTAAAGGACAATACTGATGCATATATTTCAGAGTAAAAAATATAATTAGATTTATCATGAGTTATCTGTGAGATTTTTTTTTTTTTTTTGGAGAAGTTATTTAACAGTATGTTATAAATCGTTTGCATAATTTTTCTCAAAATCAAGAAAATGGTGTGAGAGCTAAGCTTGTAATGGTCATGTACCACATTTCTAATGCATGGCTCGCTAATAGTTGTTAAAAGCTTTAATTCATTTTCATTTGCTATGAATTCCTCCAAAAAAAAAAAAAAAAAAAAAAATCCACAACATTTTAAAGTACATTTATACAAATACAAGCTGGGTTTAAAAGAAAAAGTTGGTGTTTTTCAAAAGTCACGATTTCATGTATCTATTAAACTGCACTCTTCAGATAATTCATATTAAAAAGCTCCTTGAAATTTTAGTTACAAAAAATAATCATTTACCAAAGTGAGTGCAAAAAGCTTCGTCATTAAAATCGAAAGTAATAAATGTGTATTACATGAAAAAAAAAAAAACATAAATAAAAATGTGTACCTTTCAATAATAGAGTACAGTACCTTACAGAAATAGAAACTGCTTTAAAAGTTAAAACAGTTGCTCTTTTTAATGAACCGCGATCTAATGTATATATTAAACAGCACTCTTCAGCCAATTCATGTTAAAAAGTTCCTTGAAACAATAGTTACAAAAAATAATCATTACACAAATTGAGGGCAAAAAAGCTTCGTCATTAAAATCGAAAGTGATAAAAATATGTAGCATGAAAAAACATACATAAAAATTCGTCCCTTACAAGTAAAAAATCCTTAAAATATTATTTAACAAGTACAGTAAAACTCCTCTAATACGGACACTAACAAGACAAAAATTTTTGTTCGCAATAGAGGGGTGTCCGCATGACAAAGGTTTAATACCTTTTAATTTTACTTTAGAACCGAGAAATTAAATACTGTCCACATAGGAGGGGTATCCGTTAGGAGGGATTTTACTGTATTTATTTTTGTTATCAATTCTGCTTAAAAATAACCATTGGTAACCACACTTACCTTCTTAACATTTTTTAATCCAACAATAATAGCTTCAAACATATTTGGAGATGTTAAACATTTGATACGTTAAATTTTCACCACCAAAGTATCCCAACGGCTTATAATGTAAACTTGACGAAACGTAACGATTTAGCACAGTCAAATACAAAGAGCAAAAAAGAAAACATCATTTCAAGTCTCCATAAAGACAGTTGATAACGTATTCACACATTTGAAATAAATATTACTTTGCTATTTGATACTAAAGTTGTAAGATGAAATACAATATTTCATCTGCAACGAGCAGCTACTTGAAGTCCACAACACTGTTTGAACTAAAGGGGTTTTCCCGCTCAAAGCCTCCTTGAGGTCACGTGACATCGATTGCGCAATACAGCGCGTAGGCCTGATATATAGAAGGCTGTGGTATCTCCCTTGATGACGTAACTGCCGAGATCAAAAAACTGAAGAACAACAAAAGCCCAGGTGAAGACGGAATTAACAACCTGATCTTAAAAAACCTCCCGATTAACATACTCATTTATATTACGCAAATTTTCAACCTCTGCATAATTTTAGGATACTTCCCGAACATTTGTAAAAAATGCTATAATCGCACCAATCCCCAAACCTAACTCGAATCCAAGCTTCCCCCAAAATTATAGGCCAATTAGCCTGCTAAATTTACTCTCAAAAATTTTTGAAAAAATTCTTTTAGCAAGAATCAACTCATACCTTGACGAGCATAATTTGATTCCAAATTATCAATTTGGTTTTCGAAATAAACATTCAACTAAACATCAACTCTTAAGAGTTACCAATCATATTACCGAAGGTTTACGGAAAAATCACCGCTCTATTAGTCTTTTCCTAGACATTTCAAAAGCGTTTGATAAAGTATGGCACAAAGGGCTAATTTACAAAATGATCAAGTTAAAATTACCTAAATATCTTATAAAAATAACAAACTCCTTCCTACAAAATAGAACTTTTCAAGTAAAAATCAGAAATACTCTCTCAAACAAACACCCAATACAAGCTGGCCTCCCACAGGGGGCAGCACTCTCACCTCAACTATACAACATCTACACCCATGATGTTCCTGCTTATAGCAATACCCTTATATCCATGTTTGCCGATGATACAGTCCTTATTGCCACAAACCCCGACCCAGACATCGCCCATCTCCTACTCCAAGAACATACCAAAAGATTACAATCCTGGTTTATAAGATGGAGATTTGACATTAATACAGACAAAACAAAACTCATATATTTCACTTATGGGAAAGTTAAATTCTCCCCCCCCCCCATTAAACTTTACGGTAACGAAATTCTCTACTCTAATTCGGTCAAATACCTAGGTATACAACTTGATGAAAATTTAAATTTCAAACAACATGCCACCAACAAAGTGTTGGAATGCAAAGAAAAAATGATTACTAACTATTCACTATTAGTCTCTCCCAAACTAAGTCTATCAAACAAAAAGCTACTGTACCTAACTATACTGAGACCAAAACTTCTCTACGGAATCGAGATTTGGGGTTACGCGGCTAAATGCCATATCAACTCCCTTCAAATTTTTCAGAACAAAATACTTAGAATTATTACCAAAGTTCCCAGATATGTCAGAAACAATACTCTTCACAAAGATCTAGGTATAGAATCAATCTCCAAGTATATCAGAAATCAAGCAACCAATTTTTATACTAAACTCCACCCCCACCAAAACCCTAACATTGCTGATCAAATCCACTACATCTCCAACATCAAACAATACAAAAACCCTTCAAACACCATGATCTTGAATTTTGAAACCATTAAAAACCTTCAAACTACTGCAGCCAGACGTGCAGATACGACCCACCCCTTCCAGCCTCCTTGAGCCAATGGACGCACTCCTCCCATCCGAGGATTAGCTCTCGTCCAATGAGATCTAATTGAAGTTCGATTCTAAAATTTTAAAAAATTTGTTTAATTTAGCACCTTTCACTGATGTTTTTCTGTCTATTTTCTAAGACTAGTCTCACTAGTGATTAAATCACATAAAAATAAATAAACTTATGGAGTCTCTCCATACAGTATTTATTTTTTAATTACTCTCTCTCTCACATGAATCAAGATAAAGGGACCTGAAATCCCATAATCTAATACAAATTCGAAGAATATATACGCGCAATGCATTGGAAATGCACTTTCTAGTGGCTCCCAACCTTTCAGGCTCTATATACTGTATGTTCCTCTTCAGGGCCGCAGAGCTTTAGCGGGCCCCTTGGCAGTTATGTAGCGGGGCCACCTCCTCCCAAAAAAGAAAAAAAAAAGAGGGGGAGGGGAGAAAAAAAAATTAAAAATGCTTGCTAGAAAACAATTAACTCTATTTCAAGTGCCACAACAATGAACATCAAAAGAGTAAATTTTACTTAATCTTAACGTTTTCTCTTATTCAGAGATCCCCCCCCCTTTTATATTTTTTCCTTTCTTTTTTTTACGCTTCAGTGTCTCCGCCCCCCCCCCCCCCCCAAGGCCCGGGACCCTGGTTTCCGACTAGGCTGACATGGCCTCTCGTCGGACCTGTCCCCCCACGTAAATTATCTGTTCATACCCCTCAACAAAAATTAGCGGCATTCAGAACTTTTGTTTTCCGGGCTTTAACGATTTGTTCTAATTCTAATTTACTCGCTGCAGAATTGAATTATTTAAAAAGTGTTGCATCGGATCGGGGGTTTACAATTGACACCATACACAGGAAACTTATCAATTCAACTAATAAAAATCAAGCACTGGTTAAGATGAAATTCTAATTGGTATTCTAATTTGGTTTTTTTAAACTTTTTTTCCAAGAATCAGTCTTCAAATCGGAAGAATTTTAAAAAAGTTTAATTTTTCGGTTGCACTTTCCCCTGTCAACAAACTTAAATTTTCGCAATTAAAACACCCGGTTCCGGAACTTGACCGATGGGGCATTTAATATTATTTCATGTCAGTGTTAAATGACATACATAGGACAGACCCGACGTTCTCTTAAATTCCGTACTAAGGAACATGAAAATTATATCAAGAAGCAAGATTTAGAATGTTCCTCGATTACACAACACTGTTGGTCTTTCAATCATATTTTCGATTTTTCTTCTGCCAAGGTTATTCATGGGTATTCTTCGATTTATGATTTAGATTTTTGGGAATCCTATTACATTTGGAAAAATTCTGCTTCAATAGTTAATGAATTGTCGAGTACTCCCCCTTTCCATGGTGTTTTGAAATCTTAACTTTTTTTCTGTTTGTGACGTTTTTCCGAACTATAGGTGTCGTTGCTGTTCTGTGACGCATGTGTTTCCGGTTTTTATGTCTATTTACTTTGCTTCCTTCCATTTTTGTTCATTTGTCGTTCGGTCTACATTGTGTGAACTTTTCGTTCTTCTTTTATGCACTGATGAAGGGGCTTGCATTTGACAGCCCCGAAACAGCTGTTTGCTGAGTTTTTAACTCTATTTTATTACTTTAATTGTACCTTATGCACGTTGTTGTAGTTTTACTCACTTCTGTAAGCTTAAGGAATGCCCGTACTCAAAACCTTTAACTTACAAAAAGTGCACAATATTTCCCCCCAAAGAAGAGCAATGAAAAGCCTGACATTATCTCCGGGAGTCTAAGGAGTATAAAGTCCTACATGGCCTCCATTCCCCCTCCAGAAAAATCAAATTTTTGTTTCTTCAAAATACCAGTTCACATATTTTCTTTCTTTTCTTAGAAGAAAGGCTTTGGGGACTTTACGCCGGAATTTGACCTTTTTAAAATGTAATTTTGTAGGTAGAGCGTCTGTCACTAAAGGTAGGGCATTTGCTCCCTGGTGCCACTCCTAGGCTACTCGCCAGAGTCATGCAGTGAACATACATTGCTTGAGGCTGTAAATTTAAAACACTTTTGAAGTCCACCAAACTTTCCCTTCATATTTGAGACTCCGCAAAGCAGTCCTCTAAAATCCTTAGAAGATAAATTAAATTGAGTCTTTGCCTTAATATTTAAAGTGTCACAAAGACCTGCAAATTTCTCAAATGCCACAATGCCCAATGACGACTCATTAATCAAAAAGAAATTTGTTTTAACTGAAAGCACTCCTCTGGAAACTGAAAAACACAAATTTATGAGGGGGGGGGGAACCCTATGAAATTGACGCTAGTGGTCTGAGGGAACACACAGTGACATCAAACACTCTGATTTGTAAATAAATAAAAAAAATGTTAAAAAATAAGAGATATTTTAAAAATTTTAATTTGAAGGTTTAAAAACTCTTTCTACGTAAATTTAAGTGAATTATTAACACTTTTGTAGGTAAAGCACATCAGTATTTCTTTTCCTAATCAAGAAGATATTTTAATCATATAACTCATGCATAAATTCTGAGGATATTTATCTCTTTTAAAAATTCTGAGTATTTTTCAGATTTACAAATAGGGGTGTACTGGTATTTTACAATAAGAAATAATGATTAGCAATCATCAAAAATTAAAATGATCTATAATTATGTGTATTTAGTTAGCGATTTAATGACAAATAGTTAATGTGATAGCCTCTTTGAGGTAAGAACCTGGGCATTCTCCGAAACAGAATACTGGCTACGCCACTGCAAACTATTGAAACACAAGGGGTTGCACGAAAAAAGTAAGCATTAAAAAGGGTTCCACTAATCAAAGAAATTAGGAAACGCTGCTCTAAAAGAGGCGACAGAAACTTGGAGGAAACACAGGATTACATGCGCAACATAGCAGTAAACTAAGCTGCTCAAGTTTTTGAATGTCTCTTTAAAGTGAGAAATAAAACTAGCGAAGTTATCCAAAAACTTTTACTGAGACTGCGACTTTGTAAAACCAAGTGGTATTCACCCCTTGTTGTAATCAATCAAATACACTGATATAATGACCAACCATTTTGAAGCAACAAGGGCTCTCAATGCGTTAAATTAAAAGCTCAACAGCATAACACGTGTCCAACAGACATTGTTTTTTGTCCGAAGTTCGCAGTTCTTGAGGAAAAACTAAGCATAAGAAAAGAAAAATCTACTTCAGAAGGTGATGAAGTTAATAGGGATCTTACGTTACTGTCCAACCACGGATTGTATGGAATTTTCAAACGTCCAGATAAGACAAATCTATACGAATGAGGGGAAAAGTAAAAATTTGATGCCGGTATTCCGCTTATTTGAATGAGACTCTGCTTCTGCAAAAGCTGGAATCGCTAAAAAATAATAAATTCGTCCATTTCCGGCTGTAAAACGGATGTTTGTCTTTCCATACAATCAGTGGTCAGACAGTAGATGTCCACTGTTATTACAGTCCAGTTCCGACTTACGCGAGGGATGCGTTCCAAGACACCTCGCGTAAGTCGGAATTTCGCGTTGTGGAATAAGGTATGTTTAATAATTTTTTATAAGCATACCCAATTGTTTCATCAGACGTTTGTAAACACCCCTCATATTGTTTCAAACCATTTATTAACTATATATTGCAGTATCTTTTACGAAGAACCGACTTTTTCTGTATTTTAGAAAAAGATTTATTATTTGACATAACATGTTGTAATTTAGCAAAAAATCAATGATTAATGGGGGAGAGAAATTTAAAATAAAGCAGCATGATACTTACAGTATGTACACTACAGCATTATTATAGCACTTAACAGTACAGATATAGTAAATATATTTACAATTTTAAAAATGAAGAAGGTTTATGCAGCGCGATCAGAATGTTATCAGAATGTAGTTTATCAACGTACTTATGTAAAATGAAAAAAAAAGTTAAGAATCGGAGCGGTTATTTGTATAAACTAAAGCAAAGCGTTGCGTTGCTTAGACTAATACAGTGGGTGAACTTCCGCTTTCAGTGATGCTAAAAAGATGAAAATCCGCAGCAAAACAAAACAGCATTCGCAAAACCAATATTTAGTGTCAACAAAGCCCATTCTAACTCTCCGCCGCTCTTTCCTGAAAAATTTCATGTTGCAGGCGAGTAATTTGTGTCCGCACTAAAAAAATTCATTACTCATGAAAAACTCGCGTTATAACCATTTCGCGTAAGTCGGATCGCGTTGTAGCGGGATCCGACTGTATTTAAATCTCACTATAAACTAACTGCACTAGCACGCGTTTTCATCAAGCGCATTATTTTTTGATCAAAATTCCTTTCTATCCCATTTTTTTTTCTTTAAAGGCGTTTTATTTTTCGAGGGCACACTATTGGGTACCAAACGACAATTACTACTTGGGACGTAACTTGGGGTGTTCGGAATTCGGGAAAACTATTAATCCTTACTAGGAAAGTAACAAAAGCAGTCCTTCCTAAAAAAAGCACAATTTTTTCTATTTGACTATTAAAATGAAATTTTTAGAAGAATAAAGTCAATCTCGCAGGATCCCGAGGGATTGGCTCCTTACAATCCCGAAATCCTGCGGGACTGAATTCGGTGCGGATTAGAAACCTTAGTAATTATCCAAAAATATCCTTCACGGTTAGTTTTTGAACTTTTTTGGTCATCTGTAATCAAATTTATCTTTTACCTGGACGTGAAGAAAACCGGCCGGGACACCAGAATTTTGTCTGCAAACCGGGATTGTCCCAGTCAAAGCGGGACGTCTAGCAAGTCTAGGTACTTTCTTCATTCACACACACAGATCGAGGTTTCTGCTATTCCACTGGGGAAGCTTATACCTCTATTAATCCACAATGTTTCCAGGATTTTTGTTTTCCCAGGACAGCACAAAGACAGCACAATAGATGGTGGTGCCATCTATGGACAGTTCGAGAGACAATTTGAACCAGGCCAGGAGCCGAATAGTAGGGGAAAAAGGACAGTTCTGCGACAGCCGGCGCAGCCCGCAGCCAGCTGCGCCGTCCATCTCCCCGATTGCGCCTCCCACTCCCCCTCCGACCTTGGGGATGACCTTGGGCTGCCCCTCCACCCCCTGCCGACCCCCCCTCCTCCGCCTCCCACTCCCCCTCTGACCTTGGGGTTGCGCCTCGAACTTGAAGAAGGTGACCACCGCGTTTTCGCCCTTCCTCGCTTCCGCTCGCGTTTTTACCGTGAAAGGTTATGAAGGTTTTTCCCGCGTTTTTAGATATTTTCCCGCGTTTTTGGACTTTGTCGTTTTTCTAGTCATAGAAGACTAGGAGGTTTTTCACTTTTTGAATGGCAACGTCAAAGTTTTTGGTTGTTATGACAACCAGAGTTTTTTAGTTTTCAGTTGGCAACACTTGTTGCTATGCTTTAACTTTTGGATGGCAACTTTTAAGAACGTTCGTGGCGCCATCTATCGGAACTTTGAATATTTTTTTCCGGACTTAGAATATTTCTGCGAATTTAATTATTTTTACAGAATGTCGCGGCCGGGAATCGAACACCCAAACTTTGAGTTAGCAAAAACGTATGCTAACCACTATGCTATATTTTCCCTAACACTTTCAGTCTTAATGTGAATCTGTACCATGACAACGAATATTACAATTAAATTAATTTTAAAACCATCAGTTAATTCACTCTTTAGTACTAATCATGGCATATCATTAACTGTATTTCAGCTCATAATTGAAACTATCATCATTATTATTATTTTTCATAATAACAAAGTTTTCACTTAAGTAAAGATTTATTTAAATACAACCCATTCGAGATTTTAGATTTGGTTCAATGCTTTGTGGACTTGAAATATATTTTAAACTTTGATTTTCTTTTTCATGCATTTCAAACTTTATCATTTTTATTTTTTCTAACTTGTTAAATTTTCTTAACTAATTTCTTTTTTCTTTGTCAAATTGACAAATATTTTTTCTAACTTGTAAAAATTTCGAAGAAATAATTTTCTTAACTAATTTTTTTTTGACTTTCATACAACAAAATATTTTTTCTTACTTGTTAAATTTTCGAAGAAATAATTAACTTAAATATTCTTTCACACATTTTGAACTTTAACGTTTTTTCCTGTCATTTAGCACTTTGATTTTTTTTTTCACTATTTTAGCGTTTTTCAATTATTTTCAGTCTTTAACTATTTTCTTAACTTTTTAGTCTTTAACTAATTTCAAGCATTTCAGACTTAGATTATTTTTTCGTGATTTCGATTTTTTTTTTAGTATATTTTAGAGTTTGATCATTTTCTCGCTTGTTTTTACTTTATCGTTTTTTTTCCGATATTTTTGAACTTAGAAATTTTTCACAAGTAGTGACAGGAATCGAACCTTCAAATTTTTCAAAACGTTATCATGTCTTCAATTTTTGCAATCATGTCAAACTTGCAATCAATTTACTCGTAGTAGTAATTAACACTTATCATTAACAAATTTTCTCAGATTTTAAAAAATCAACTTAGTTAATTTTTTCCAGTAAGCAAATTGCGCACTCAAGTTACATTCCAACACTGCATATACGTTTCAAGAGTTTCATTGAATTTATCACATTCCATTTAATTAACTTTAATAATTACTTTTTCATTAATACTTAACTTAATCATTTTATCATACATTTATTCCAGTTACAAAATTATGCTTAAAAGTTATTTATTTTTCTTAGCACAAGAGATTTTAACATGTTCCTACTAAAATGCTTTTCACTCTAGTTTGAGTTTACTAAAATAGCAACTCATTTACGATTTAGATTCATTTAATCGTCTTTGATTCTTTTTCATTGTTAATATTTTAAATTATCACATACGTTATTATTTTTATACATTTATCCATTTAATTTTCCAAAATCTACAATCAATTTACTCTTCGTATTAATTAACACTTATCACTATCAAATATTTTCATGAATTTTAAAAATTATCTTCTTAAATAATTTTTTCCTGTAACCAAATTTCCCACTCAAGTTATATTTTATCACTACATATGCTTTTCATGAGTTTCATTTAATTTATCGCATTTCATTTAATTAACTCTAATAATTATTTTTTATCATCGATATTTAAGTTAATCATATTTTCCTTTATTTTTTTTTTTTCATGCAAACACTCTTGATGGAATAAAACAAAATTTTCAACTTTCATGAATTAAATCCCCTCTGACTATTTTATTTTACTTTACCATACTTTACTATTTTACTTACTGCGTTTTACTATTTATCATTCATTACAGCTTTTCCAAAATATTACTTTACAACCAACTAATTTCATTAACAGAATTTTCATTACAATTTATAAATTTCACTTTTATTTAATTATTTTTACCTACGCTAAAATAAAACACATCACATAAAAAAGTTAAACATCAATGAAGAACCCGAGAAATGTTAAAATTATAAGTCGAGTATCAAAACTTCATGTCAGCAAATTTTAAAAATAGACTTACCGAAAAATAACTTCTACTGAAATTCATTTCAAAACTTGGAATCAATTTACTCTTAGCATTATTAAACACTTATCATTAAGAAATTTTCATGGATTTTAAAAATCAACTTATTTAATTTTTTCCAGTAAGCAAATTTCGCACTCAAGTTACATTTTATCACTACATATGCTTTTCAAGAGTTTTATTGAATTTATCACATTTTATTAATTTATTATTTTTTGATTAGTATTAAACTTAGTCATTTTATCGCTTAGTATTTAACTTAATCATTTTCTTGCTTGTTTTTACTTTATCGGGTTTTTTTTCCCGTTATTTTTAAACTTAGAAATTTTTCACAATTAGTAACAGGAATCGAACCCACAAATTTTTCGAAACATTATCAGGTCTACAATTTTCATCCAACTAATTTATTTTAAAAACTTGCAATCAATTTACTCTTAGTAGTAATTAACACTTATCATTAATAAATTTTCACGATTTTAAAAAAATCAACTTATTTATTTTTTTTCCAGTAAGCAAATTTCGCACTCAAGTTACATTTCATCACTTTATATGCTTTTCAAGAGTTTCATTTAATTTATCACATTTTATTTAATCAACTCTATTAATTATTTTTTTGATTAGTATTTAACTTAGTCATTTTATCGCATAGTGTTTTACTTTATTATTATTATTATTTTTTTTTTTTCATACAAGCACTCTTGTTAGAATAAAACAAAATTTTCAACCTTCATGAATTAGAATCACTTTGGCTATTTCATTTTCCCAATAATATTTTACTTTAACAACTAATTTCTTTAACAAAATCGATATCATTTATTTTAGTCTTTATCCTTTTCGAACGATACATTCAAATGGACAGCTATACGTTAAATTAAGAAACTTAATCTAAATTTTGACAAATTAAGTTATAGCTAAATACTGACTAAAATTAAGTACAAAAGACTAACCTTTTTGGGGTGAAATCCCTCAAGTACCAGCTATCGCGAAGTTATTTAAAAACAGTGAATGAAATTGTAATAAGTGGATTGTTAATTATAACTCAATCTCACAAAATTACAATTACACGCATGTTTTATTTGAAATCGCTGCATACGGCTGGCTGCCCATCGTCGATTTGCAGAACGCATGCCGTGATATCGCAAATCAACTCGGCTGTTGAAAAAAACTACCGTAATCCTACAGCACTTCGGATCGTCCACACACACACACGGAGGCGAATTGAGAAAATGACTTTATCAATATTGCTATCTACCCCTTTACCAATAACAGATAACAAACCCCACGTGCTAGTATTATTCACCACCTGGCCTACGTCTTTCAAGTGATGTCTCTGTTTCTGACCAATTAAAATTAGTTCACGTTTCTCAAATATCAAGCACATAGATCGACAATAGCCTGATGTCAGGTTTTCCAAACAAAATTTTAGATTTTAATTCGTAGTTTCGAATTAATTTCTTTTTTCATTTCAAACTTATAAAAAAAATTTCCAGCTTGTAAGAATATTTCTTTCAAAAACAGATTTTTGATTCAAAACAGTATTTTTTCAAACTTGTAATATTTTTCTACTTAGAAAATGAAATCAAAAATTTTTGTTTTCTTTAATCATATAAAATGTTTTTAAGAAATAATTTCTCAAACTTGTAATATTTTTCCACTAATTAAAAAAAATCAATTTTTTTTTTCAATCATATAAAAATAAATTTTTAATCTTACAACAGTAAATTTTTCCGCAAAAATATTTTTTTTTTTAAAATCAAAATAATAATAATAATAATATTTTTGTAACATATTGTTTTTTTTCCTTTCAATCTTTTTTTTTTCAAAAATTTTCAAACTTACAAAATAAAATTTTTTTAACTGAATCTTCAAACGAAATGATTTAATTAAATTTAAAACTCAATATCACTTTACTCTTAGTATTAATAACCAATAGCACTTAACCATTTACTCTTTGCACTCTAAGTATTAATTAACACACACGCATTACAAATAATAATAATAATGTTTAAGATACTTACAAATCATCCACTCAAGCTTTCAAATATCCATCTAGCATGTTATTGTTCATTCGTGTGAGGGAACTTGTAATAAAACTTTACTTATCAACCGAAATTATAAGCGAAAATATCGCATTTTTTTAGCACTTAATATAATCCTACAATTAACAAATTGGTTTTAACTTTGAATTTAAGAAAAATAAAAACTATTACACACTTAGTAACATATCTATCGATGTATATTATTTCATGACAAATCACAAATAGGTGAGGATCTTTTATCGATCATGTGACCAACTAAGTTAAGAAAGAGCGTTCTTATCTCATATGAGAATTTATAAGTCTTTAATATTTCTCTTTAATGTAAGTGTATTGATACGTACGAGTTTGTGTATGTGAATATAACTGTGTATTGTTTTCAAACCATTGTCATGTTTAAGCTTTACGGTTCTAATTTTGACTTTCCACTTAGCATTATTTGAAGTCCTTCGCATGTATTAAACTATAGAAATATCACAAAAATTATATTTTCATTCAGTCTTAATTACAAAACCATACAATAAGATGAAGACAACACCGATAGTATAAAGATTACTTACAAGAAAGTGCATATAAAAAATATATGTAAGAGTGATTTCAAAGTATAATCCATCAACCATATTCAACAACTCAATAAAAACACAAGTCTCTTTTAAAATGATAAACACAATTTATTCACACACACAGTAAAAGACAATTAAATAAACTTACATCTTTAAGTAAAACTCTTCAAAACTTTCAAGCATATTTTTAACATCGATTGCGTCAAATAAATCACACACATGACATTTTAAACATGGACTATCAACATTCAAAGTAACGAAGTCACGAGTCAAGTTTTCCCAATTAACATTAAAAAGAGCCTGTTCGAAAAAAGTGTCGAACTTTCGACCCCTTGTTAATGATTCACATTCATGCACTCTCATGTAAAAAATGAATCCATTTTTACAACCCACACATTCTTTTTAGAAAGGTACTTTATGTTGCATATGAGCTCATCAAATAGTCACTTACGTAGAGAATCAGCCAGTTTACCAACTTCTTGTGATGTATATGTGCTGATTTTATCACATCGACAATCACAGGGATATTTTTTCTCAATTTCCGAAAGGATGTACTCTTTTAGAGTATAAGTCATAAGTTTGTCTTTGACACTACGTGAGATACAAGGGGACGCGTAACACAATTTGTCAATCTGGCTTTTCCAAAAGTAGAACTCTATCAGGCATCAACTGGAACACTTCTCGTTTCAGTTTGAACAATCTTTGCACACTAACACAGATGTTACCATTCGCACTCGACTCTCCTTTTTTATAACAAAAGCGAAATCACGGTCTTCGATTAATTTTTGATTTATATTTTTACGTAGGCTTGAAATAAGTGATCTCCACACATCTGGTTCTAAGGAAATACCATCCATAGTTGGTCGAAAAATACCATCTTTCCCACACGTATATCTTCTAATATGCACGCGTGTACGTTTCCGAAAAGTATTCACCAAAAGTGAAAATACAATTACACGTGATTGACCATATCATGCAAATTGACATGATCAATTACACGTGATTGATCATGTCAATTTGCATGAGATGCGAAAACGTCGTCGGCATTCGATGTGATGTGAAAACCTGCTACCATCTTAAAATTACTCGTAGTAGGTCAGGGTGAAGTTGGAAGTCAAAGTGTTGGCATTTCTAAAAATCTGAATACTGAGGAAAACAACTCAACTCTGCTCAAAAGTTCGTGTGATATTCTATGACGTCAGTAGCAAGAGACTTATGTACACTTCTCATTGGTTAAAGTGAATATTCATTGGTTTATAGTGGATGTTTGGAGAATCATTTTCAGGGTGATTCTGAGCTTTGAAAGAGATCGTGAAATTTTATTCTATGTACTTAGGATTTTTCTTCACCAGCTAGTGTTAAAACCTAGTTTGATTTATTTTTTAAGTTCACAGGAAGTTGTTTTAGTATTGTGACTCCTAATCCTATGAGAGTTAAGAATGACTAACGCTGGTGAAAATCATTCTGAAACCTTGAAGCCTGAAGATGAACAGATGGGATGCAACGAACATGAAAATGAACATTGAGGCTTCTCCACAGCCTGATGATATGATACACTTGGGTGATTGTATTTTCACTTTTGGTGAATACTTTTCGGAAACGTACACGCGTGCATATTAGAAGATATACGTGTGGGAAAGATGGTATTTTTCGACCAACTATGGATGGTATTTCCTTAGAACCAGATGTGTGGAGATCACTTATTTCAAGCCTACGTAAAAATATAAATCAAAAATTAATCGAAGACCGTGATTTCGCTTTTGTTATAAAAAAGGAGAGTCGAGTGCGAATGGTAACATCTGTGTTAGTGTGCAAAGATTGTTCAAACTGAAACGAGAAGTGTTCCAGTTGATGCCTGATAGAGTTCTACTTTTGGAAAAGCCAGATTGACAAATTGTGTTACGCGTCCCCTTGTATCTCACGTAGTGTCAAAGACAAACTTATGACTTATACTCTAAAAGAGTACATCCTTTCGGAAATTGAGAAAAAATATCCCTGTGATTGTCGATGTGATAAAATCAGCACATATACATCACAAGAAGTTGGTAAACTGGCTGATTCTCTACGTAAGTGACTATTTGATGAGCTCATATGCAACATAAAGTACCTTTCTAAAAAGAATGTGTGGGTTGTAAAAATGGATTCATTTTTTACATGAGAGTGCATGAATGTGAATCATTAACAAGGGGTCGAAAGTTCGACACTTTTTTCGAACAGGCTCTTTTTAATGTTAATTGGGAAAACTTGACTCGTGACTTCGTTACTTTGAATGTTGATAGTCCATGTTTAAAATGTCATGTGTGTGATTTATTTGATGCAATCGATGTTAAAAATATGCTTGAAAGTTTTGAAGAGTTTTACTTAAAGATGTAAGTTTATTTAATTGTCTTTTACTGTGTGTGTGAATAAATTGTGTTTATCATTTTAAAAGAGACTTGTGTTTTTATTGAGTTGTTGAATATGGTTATACTTTGAAATCACTCTTACATATATTTTTTATATGCACTTTCTTGTAAGTAATCTTTATACTATCGGTGTTGTCTTCATCTTATTGTATGGTTTTGTAATTAAGACTGAATGAAAATATAATTTTTGTGATATTTCTATAGTTTAATACATGCGAAGGACTTCAAATAATGCTAAGTGGAAAGTCAAAATTAGAACCGTAAAGCTTAAACATGACAATGGTTTGAAAACAATACACAGTTATATTCACATACACAAACTCGTACGTATCAATACACTTACATTAAAGAGAAATATTAAAGACTTATAAATTCTCATATGAGATAAGAACGCTCTTTCTTAACTTAGTTGGTCACATGATCGATAAAAGATCCTCACCTATTTGTGATTTGTCATGAAATAATATACATCGATAGATATGTTACTAAGTGTGTAATAGTTTTTATTTTTCTTAAATTCAAAGTTAAAACCAATTTGTTAATTGTAGGATTATATTAAGTGCTAAAAAAATGCGATATTTTCGCTTATAATTTCGGTTGATAAGTAAAGTTTTATTACAAGTTCCCTCACACGAATGAACAATAACATGCTAGATGGATATTTGAAAGCTTGAGTGAATGATTTGTAAGTATCTTAAACATTATTATTATTATTTGTAATGCGTGTGTGTTAATTAATACTTAGAGTGCAAAGAGTAAATGGTTAAGTGCTATTGGTTATTAATACTAAGAGTAAAGTGATATTGAGTTTTAAATTTAATTAAATCATTTCGTTTGAAGATTCAGTTGAAAAAATTTTATTTTGTAAGTTTGAAAATTTTTGAAAAAAAAAAAGATTGAAAGGAAAAAAAAACAATATGTTACAAAAATATTATTATTATTATTATTTTGATTTGAAAAAAATATTTTTGCGGAAAAATTTACTGTTGTAAGATTAAAAATTTATTTTTATATGATTGAAAAAAAAAATTGATTTTTTTTAATTAGTGGAAAAATATTACAAGTTTGAGAAATTATTTCTTAAAAACATTTTATATGATTAAAGAAAACAAAAATTTTTGATTTCATTTTCTAAGTAGAAAAATATTACAAGTTTGAAAAAATACTGTTTTGAATCAAAAATCTGTTTTTGAAAGAAATATTCTTACAAGCTGGAAATTTTTTTTATAAGTTTGAAATGAAAAAAGAAATTAATTCGAAACTACGAATTAAAATCTAAAATTTTGTTTGGAAAACCTGACATCAGGCTATTGTCGATCTATGTGCTTGATATTTGAGAAACGTGAACTAATTTTAATTGGTCAGAAACAGTGACATCACTTGAAAGACGTAGGCCAGGTGGTGAATAATACTAGCACGTGGGGTTTGTTATCTGTTATCGGTAAAGGGGTAGATAGCAATATTGATAAAGTCATTTTCTCAATTCGCCTCGGTGTGTGTGTGTGGACGATCCGAAGTGCTGTAGGATTACGGTAGTTTTTTTCAACAGCCGAGTTGATTTGCGATATCACGGCATGCGTTCTGCAAATCGACGATGGGCAGCCAGCCGTATGCAGCGATTTCAAATAAAACATGCGCGTAATTGTAATTTTGTGAGATTGAGTTATAATTAACAATCCACTTATTACAATTTCATTCACTGTTTTTAAATAACTTCGCGATAGCTGGTACTTGAGGGATTTCACCCCAAAAAGGTTAGTCTTTTGTACTTAATTTTAGTCAGTATTTAGCTATAACTTAATTTGTCAAAATTTAGATTAAGTTTCTTAATTTAACGTATAGCTGTCCATTTGAATGTATCGTTCGAAAAGGATAAAGACTAAAATAAATGATATCGATTTTGTTAAAGAAATTAGTTGTTAAAGTAAAATATTATTGGGAAAATGAAATAGCCAAAGTGATTCTAATTCATGAAGGTTGAAAATTTTGTTTTATTCTAACAAGAGTTCTTGTATGAAAAAAAAAAAAAATAATAATAATAAAGTAAAACACTATGCGATAAAATGACTAAGTTAAATACTAATCAAAAAAATAATTAATAGAGTTGATTAAATAAAATGTGATAAATTAAATGAAACTCTTGAAAAGCATATAAAGTGATGAAATGTAACTTGAGTGCGAAATTTGCTTACTGGAAAAAAATTAAATAAGTTGATTTTTTTAAAATCGTGAAAATTTATTAATGATAAGTGTTAATTACTACTAAGAGTAAATTGATTGCAAGTTTTTAAAATAAATTAGTTGGATGAAAATTGTAGACCTGATAATGTTTCGAAAAATTTGTGGGTTCGATTCCTGTTACTAATTGTGAAAAATTTCTAAGTTTAAAAATAACGGGAAAAAAAAACCGATAAAGTAAAAACAAGCAAGAAAATGATTAAGTTAAATACTAAGCGATAAAATGACTAAGTTTAATACTAATCAAAAAATAATTAAATAAAATGTGATAAATTCAATAAAACTCTTGAAAAGCATATGTAGTGATAAAATGTAACTTGAGTGCGAAATTTGCTTACTGGAAAAAATTAAATAAGTTGATTTTTAAAATCCATGAAAATTTCTTAATGATAAGTGTTTATTAATGCTATGAGTAAATTGATTCCAAGTTTTGGAAAATTAAATGGATAAATGTATAAAAATAATAACGTATGTGATAATTTAAAATATTAACAATGAAAAAGAATCAAAGACGATTAAATGAATCTAAATCGTAAATGAGTTGCTATTTTAGTAAACTCAAACTAGAGTGAAAAGCATTTTAGTAGGAACATGTTAAAATCTCTTGTGCTAAGAAAAATAAATAACTTTTAAGCATAATTTTGTAACTGGAATAAATGTATGATAAAATGATTAAGTTAAGTATTAATGAAAAAGTAATTATTAGAGTTAATTAAATGGAATGTGATAAATTCAATGAAACTCTTGAAACGTATATGCAGTGTTGGAATGTAACTTGAGTGCGCAATTTGCTTACTGGAAAAAATTAATTAAGTTGATTTTTTAAAATCTGAGAAAATTTGTTAATGATAAGTGTTAATTACTACTACGAGTAAATTGATTGCAAGTTTGACATGATTGCAAAAATTGAAGACATGATAACGTTTTGAAAAATTTGAAGGTTCGATTCCTGTCACTACTTGTGAAAAATTTCTAAGTTTAAAAATATCGGAAAAAAACGATAAAGTAAAAACAAGCGAGAAAATGATCAAACTCTAAAATATACTAAAAAAAAAATCGAAATCACGAAAAAATAATCTAAGTCTGAAATGCTTGAAATTAGTTAAAGACTAAAAAGTTAAGAAAATAGTTAAAGACTGAAAATAATTGAAAAACGCTAAAATAGTGAAAAAAAAAATCAAAGTGCTAAATGACAGGAAAAAACGTTAAAGTTCAAAATGTGTGAAAGAATATTTAAGTTAATTATTTCTTCGAAAATTTAACAAGTAAGAAAAAATATTTTGTTGTATGAAAGTCAAAAAAAAATTAGTTAAGAAAATTATTTCTTCGAAATTTTTACAAGTTAGAAAAAATATTTGTCAATTTGACAAAGAAAAAAGAAATTAGTTAAGAAAATTTAACAAGTTAGAAAAAATAAAAATGATAAAGTTTGAAATGCATGAAAAAGAAAATCAAAGTTTAAAATATATTTCAAGTCCACAAAGCATTGAACCAAATCTAAAATCTCGAATGGGTTGTATTTAAATAAATCTTTACTTAAGTGAAAACTTTGTTATTATGAAAAATAATAATAATGATGATAGTTTCAATTATGAGCTGAAATACAGTTAATGATATGCCATGATTAGTACTAAAGAGTGAATTAACTGATGGTTTTAAAATTAATTTAATTGTAATATTCGTTGTCATGGTACAGATTCACATTAAGACTGAAAGTGTTAGGGAAAATATAGCATAGTGGTTAGCATACGTTTTTGCTAACTCAAAGTTTGGGTGTTCGATTCCCGGCCGCGACATTCTGTAAAAATAATTAAATTCGCAGAAATATTCTAAGTCCGGAAAAAAATATTCAAAGTTCCGATAGATGGCGCCACGAACGTTCTTAAAAGTTGCCATCCAAAAGTTAAAGCATAGCAACAAGTGTTGCCAACTGAAAACTAAAAAACTCTGGTTGTCATAACAACCAAAAACTTTGACGTTGCCATTCAAAAAGTGAAAAACCTCCTAGTCTTCTATGACTAGAAAAACGACAAAGTCCAAAAACGCGGGAAAATATCTAAAAACGCGCGAAAGACCTTCATAACCTTTCACGGTAAAAACGCGAGCGGAAGCGAGGAAGGGCGAAAACGCGGTGGTCACCTTCTTCAAGTTCGAGGCGCAACCCCAAGGTCAGAGGGGGAGTGGGAGGCGGAGGAGGGGGGGTCGGCAGGGGGTGGAGGGGCAGCCCAAGGTCATCCCCAAGGTCGGAGGGGGAGTGGGAGGCGCAATCGGGGAGATGGACGGCGCAGCTGGCTGCGGGCTGCGCCGGCTGTCGCAGAACTGTCCTTTTTCCCCTACTCCGAATAACTTCTTAGTCTGGCACCCCCAGAAGTATCATTTCACTTGGAGGACATTGTGACCACGAGCATATTTAACGTCGCCCAGTCACCATTAATGACGACGGTGGGTCGTCGACCAGTGAGGATCGAACCCAGACCCTCCGGTCCCGAGTCCAATGCCTTACCGATCAGGCTACCACGGCCAGCCTAGGTAATGGGGATCTTTTGCAAAATGTCAACAAGTATTTAATCTCAAAAAAAAAAAAAAAAATCAACTGCACTAGAGCCACAGCATTATTTTTTGAGCAAAAATCCTTTCTCATCCCATGTGAGCGATGCTTTGTTAAGACGTAGTATTGGACTTTTTAGGGCACACTGTCTTTTGCGTACCAAACAAGAACAATATTTGCTAATTGGAATCTGACTTAGTAGTACTCTACAATTTATGTAAGAAATTCAAAAAACTACTAAATCAAGAAACAAAAGCAGTCCTTCACCTTCCTAAAAAGCACAACTTTTTCAATTTTTAGAAGAATAACGTCAATTTCGCTGGATTCCGGGGAACTGGCTCCTTACAATCCCGAAATCCCGCGGGACTGAAATGAGCGCGGGATTGGAAACCCTACTGCAGCGACTCATTTCTTTGCGGAGAACTCAATGTTCTAAATGTGTTCAAATGTTCTAAACATTTGTTACTTGGCTCCTTTTATCATGCTTCCCTTTTGAAACAGAGCTTAGTACCCCCAGAAGCATGTTTGAGGCTTAGATCATTGATGGTCTCTCAACTTCTTTGCCCCAAAATGAGTTCAACTCTGACTCTGAAGCCCTGTCAGACATGTGGACTCGGAGGGAAAATGTCCAACTCCGATTCTTGAAATTTGAAAGCCTTTGACTCCCAACCCCGACTCCTTTACCCAGGGGTGCCCACCCCCTAAGATCACGAAGACTTCCCTAACAAGAGCGCCCTAAAAATGATAAAAAAAAACCCCCGTCAAAACAGCCCCCCCTTAAAATTGGGCCACCCCCCCCCCAGGTGGGCACCCCTGCTTTTCCCTAAAATCATTCCGATTCCTACTCTACAGCCCTGTTAGTAAGCCCGTCATTTCGTATTTTCCGAGAGGGGAGGGCGGGAAAAGGCGTCAATTATACTAAAAAAACAATACAATCTACTCGCACTCACATTTATTTATTTGTACAGAAACTAATGCTTCGCATACACTGAGGAATGGATACAATGTGCCTTACCTCCTGATATACACAGATAAGATTTACATCACAAGAGAAGTAATAACATCCAGGGTACCGGTGGGAATCGAACTCGCAACCTCCGTCTTAGAAGACGAAGCTTACCGCAGCGCCGCGCCGCAGAGAGCCAAGGAGGGCGGCCCCTTGTCAGCTATGTCACTGGGCACCTCTCGCCCCCCCCCCAAAAAAAAAGAAGAAAAATAAATGAAAAGCTGGAAAAGAAACAAAATAGGGGGGAAAAGAAGAAAAAAAGGGGAAAGGGAGAAAAGAAAAGGGAAAGAAAGAAAAAAAAAGTGGGGGAAAAAAGAAAAAAAAATCAAAACTGCTTACTAGAAAACAATTAACTCTATTTTAAGTGTCATAAAGGTAAATAGCAAAAGGGTAAATGAAACTTAATCTTTACGTTTTATCTTATTCGGCGTCCCCCTCCCCCACCTTTTTCTTTTTTTCTTACCTTCTTTTCTTTCTTTTTTTTTTGTGTCATTGTCGCCGGGCCCATCCCCAAGACCCGGGCCCCTAGTTTCCGACTATGCTGACATGGCCTCTCGTCGGGCCTGACCACGTAGGTCCCCGCCCACTTATATACAAATAAATTAATTTCCCAACGTTAGGAGCAATTAGCACCTCCTAAACTCCCTTAATAACGATCCTGCCTAATAAAAATTCAGCGTTTTATTCTTCAATATATTCGACATTGAAAATTTCTAAAATGAAAATAAGCAGCTGATCTTCAAAAAGTAGGTCCTAACTAAAAGAAAAAACAGACCCGTATTTTCTCCCGTTACTGGGAGGCCAGGGACTAGTAGAACAATTTGAACTCTTGATTTTTATTTTGTTCTTGTGTTTGCCTGTTTTGTTTTGTGTTCATTGTTTCTTTTCTTTCATTGTTTGCTTAAAACTTTTCTCCATGTTATTGTCTCTGTATGGCGTAAGGATAATATTTGTACCGCCTGCTGCATTGGGGGGGGGGGGGAAGAAAGAAAGGAAAAAAAAAAACTAAAAGAAAAAAAAATCCGAAAAACTAATGTTCGAAGTGCTATTGGGCGATATTTTCACCGATGAAATAATTTTTAAAATGCGTACACTGTTAAAACTACAGGTTGCATTCGGCACCTTTCAGGGGTGAAACGCTTGTTCACCAGCGGCACCCAATACGGAGCCAAAATTTCACCTCTAACTAGGGTGAAAAACAGGCACCTTTCAAAAAGTAGGCAGCCGGGGTGAAAAGAATGAACCTTCGGAGAGAAAAATGGCACCCTTACTGTAGATCCTCCCTCCCCCTCCCCCGTATTGTGTGCGTTTTTGAATACAGTTGTGTATTTTTCTTTTTTTAATAGTTTTGTTTTGATTCATGATAGTCTACGTTTTGCACACTTTTCACATTGCATGAATTCAGTACTGGAAATGATTTAAACTTGTAATTACAGCATTTGACCATATTTCAGAGTTTTCAACATAGTTAAGAAGTGCTCATTGCTTTAATTCATCTGATCGTTCTCTACATCAGTGTTTCTCAACCTCTTTTGACCTACGGGTCGGTAAAAACAAATGAAAAACATTGCGAACCTGTGAAATTTTTATCCTTTTCTTAAAAATAAATAAAATAAATAATAATAATTATAATAACTCTTGGGGCGGTAAAAAACTTGTGAAAAAATTCTGCGTACTGATGAGTTTTTTGTTTTTTTTGTTTTACAAAGTAATATTAAAGATGAATAAAACAATAAATATCTACAGACTTTATTTGGTATCAAAGAGTTGTCACAAATATATTTAAAGTTAAAGACGAGTAATTATTTGAATAATCATAGTTAAGTTAATGATCATTTGTGAGAAATAACCGCACCGAAAGTAAAGTGTAGATGTACTTATGAATTATTTACATGAACAGCCAAAAATATTCTGGGATATTAAAGTTACGATAAAACAAAATCGTTTCTCAAACGTTCAACATTTCAATCAAAATAACAATAAAATAAAATGCGCATAAAATTTTTCGACAGTTAAAAATTTAAAGAAACTCCTAACACTATCGAATAACCGCTAACAGGAAATGATTCAAACACTTGAACGAAAAAGCAAAAGAAAAAGATAGACGGAGAGAGATTTCTTTTTTATTTTTTGCGCTCGCTACACGAAACACAAGAATCATTTTTATTTCGGTTCTCACTTGTTGGTTATTGAAAATATCATTGCGGTTACTATTTCGGTGATTAAATGTTGCTTATCGAGTACTCAAGAAAATAATGATAGATACATTTAGTAGCGTTTTGTGTGAATGATGGAATTTTCACGATAGTAACGGTAACCTGAAAATAAACAACTAACGGTAGCTGAAAAGCATTAAACGTACTTTTAACTATGTTTGAAAGCCCTAAAAGCTACAAAGTGATCAAAAGCTGTACTTACTTGTTATTTTAAAGAATTATCCTACAAAAGTTGAGATTTAATCCAATAGTGTACTTCATTCAATGTGAAAGACGTAGAAGCCACGCGTAGTGCAACCTATCATTCGTCCGCCATATTGAAGTGGTTGAATGGTGAATGTATGCCGGAAGCGCATGCGCCAGCAAGTCATTTAGCGATTGCTCGCTGTTTTGGCACCCCTGTCTACGACTGTCTGCTACTTTCGCACCTCTGCTTTACTTCCTGGCCAGTACGGCACCCTTGGTCACCATGCTTTCACCTTAGGGGGAATATATTCACTCGTCTGGAACCTCTGGTTATAACAGTGTATACAGTGAAACCTGTCTATAACAATACTGTCTTTTAACGATATTTTCCTTGGTCCCAGCAAAATAGCAGCATAAATAATCAAACTGTCCATAACGATAACCTGTCTGTAACAATATATTTTTAGGTCCCAACAGTATCGGTGTGAAGACACGTTTTACTGTATTCAAATTAGTCCAAAACTTTAAAATAGTAAAATTGTAACTTATTCATTGAAAAACAAATTTTAAAAGAATTAACTCTAAAATTTTATGAGACTTTAATTATAGTTCCCATTTGTCACATCCCAGTGGTTAACACAATAATTTTTACGTCACGGCCTTTTTCTTTTTTGAAATCGTCCGCCACTTATTTCACAATGATAGCTCCGTCCGGCCCCAACCATAAATACGAAGTTGGCATTCGCGCGCTCGCCATTTGGTGATGTTTGAATTATCTTGTGTTGTGCGCGGGGTAGGTGGTGTCTTTTATATAGTAGTGTGCGCGGGGTCTGTGATGTTTGTTAAGCCAGAATGGAATTGTGCGCGGGGTAAGTTCTATCCTAAATTAAGTTCTAGTTGAAGCCTAGTAAAACATTCTTGCACCTTTAAAATGACAAAATTTAATAAAAACCTTTTTCGTGCATAATTTTTTCATATAAAACTTATTTAATGCAGCACTTTTCTTCTCAATTTCCCTGAACACTAAATTTTCAAGCGCTAACGTTCAGTTATTTTCAGTAAGTTACCGCCCTGTAGCCAGGACTAAGGCAGAAACACATGAAATACGCTCAGTCATTCCAACCGAAGACTGAGCTGGTGGTGTATTTCATGTAATGTTCACTTTTAGTTTGAATGTTCAGAAATGCATAACTTAAACAAAAAAAAAAAAAAAAAAAGTGATGCAAAAAGGTTACACATAAAAGCAATTAGAAAGGAATAAATTTTGGGAAATGCTTTTGAGCTGTTTCCGGAGATTTTTGCTGTCAGAATTAATGAATTTGAATTTTAATAAGGGATAAAGTTTGCGATACATGAAGTCTAAATTATTTCCCCCCACACAGTATTCATAGCCGAGTGAATGTAATTAATTTTCAGTTTGTATAAATAAGATTCTAGAGATAGTTTTTTCATGTGTTTGGATTGTTCGAATTCTAACATAAGTTCTGATTCATAAAGCTTTTAATGGTTACTATTCAATTATCACATTTCAACAGTTTAATTTTTATTAAATCAGTAGAAGCAGTTGAGGGAAACAGGATGACAGAACCTATAGCTAGGCAATAGAAATGTTTGGATTGTTCGAATTGTAACATAGGTTCTGATTCATAAAGCTTTTAATGGTTACTATTCAATTATCACATTTCAACAGTTTAATTTTTATTAAATCAATAGAAGCAGTTGAGGGAAACAGGATGACATAACCTATAGCTAGGCAATAGAAATGCATTTTTCGAGCCAAAATCAAACTTTCAAGATTCAAAACAAAGAAAGGTGTAATTTTTTAATACTTCCATTTCCATCGATCAAGTAGAATACGTGTAAATCTTCTTCAAATATTGCACCAATCCTTCTGCGTTAACCAGTAACTGTATCGCTCATGGGAAGAAGTTTCAAATAACACAGGCGCACCCTCCAGAGCAAAAGCCCCCTAAAAATTAAAAAATACCCCTTAAAACAAATCCGTCTAAAAGTTTCAACGACTCTATCTGCGTCAAGACCTCCCCCCCCCCTCCCAGTTGGACACTCCTGAATAACACATGAATAAAAAGAATAAATAAAATGCTCAGTGAAGCAAGTTAAATCGATTAATCAATGAAGTGGTACATTCTTACCAAGGTATATTTTGAAGAGGTCACATGGTGGTTTTGCTAGCGCAAAAGCTTGAAATGTTTAATTGTTTCGCTCCCCCCCCCCATTAACTTAAAATTTAAGTGAGGTCAGAATCTTTAATGTTTAATTTTATTACTGCGTCACCAAAGTCGTCTATGTGCAGAAAACTCGATTTTTCACCTGTTCTTTGACTCATGGGCAGTTTTACATGGAGCATTTTAAAAACCTTCATGTATAATCAAAGCTCACAGCTTTTCAAAATCTAAATTCGTAGCAGAGTTTTGGGCGGGCAGGAGGGAGGGGTAAAACGAAACGTTTAATAAATATGACATAATATATATTTTTTATGTTCGTAAAATTTCGAAAGTACCCCCCCCCCCCCTTATTTTCAAAACCAAATCGATAAATTTCAAGTAAAGGGAAGGGGGGGGGGTTAGAATAAAGATTTTTTTTAAAAAATTGTTCAGTATTATTTTACGAATGTAGAAAGGGAAATAAGTACATATTTATTATTATTATTTTTTGTATTAAACGAGAATTCGAAATAGATTAATAACCTTTTGTAATTTTCTAGAAGCAATAGATTGTGATTCAATAAAAAGATTGATTTAATTTAGATTGAATAAAAAGAATAAATAAAATGCTCAGTGAAGCAAGATAACTAATTTAAGTAGATTAATCAATGAAGTGGTACACTACCAAGGTGTATTTTGAAAAGGCCGCACGTGGTTTTGCTAAAGCGAAATCTTGAAAAGTTGCACGTTTTTAATTGTTTTGCTCCCCCCCCCCCCTCTTCTCTTGACATAAAATTTAAGCGAGGTCAGAATTTCTAATGTTTAATTTTATTATTAAGTCACCAAAATCGTCTATGTGCAGAAAACTCCATTTTTCACCTGTTCATTGGTTCATGAGTAGTTTTACATAGTGCATTTTCACAATTTTTTTTATAATCAGAGCTCCCAACTTTTGCAAATCTTAACTCATAGCAGAGTTCTGGGCGGCGGGGGGGGGGGGGACGAAACGTTAAAGAAATATACGAGACGAAATATATATTTTTCATGTTCGCAAAATCCCGAAAGTACACCCCCCCCCCCAACTTATTTTCAAACCCAAATTGATAAATTTTAAGTGGGGGGGGGGGAGGAGAATCGAGATTAAAAAAAAATTGTTCAGTATTTATTCACGAGCGTATAAAGGGAAATAAGTATTTATTTTTTGTATAAAACAAAAAGTTGACTTTTTCCAAAAGAAGAATTCAGCACTTTAAGCTGGCGAAACCCTTCAAATATGGCACTCGAAAATTTATCATACTTAAATGTAATAAGTTTACAAGAAATTAAAAGCAAAATTTTATCGCAATTGTTTCAGAATAGAAGCAAAAAACAAAATCATGACATCGAATTTGTTACAAAATTCGAAATTTCGAAAATGCCGCTTCACAAAATTTGCGATCGTAAAAACAGAAAAATCTCATACACGGTTTAGTAAATTATGCATTTCTGATCTTAAATTCGTACATTTGCTTTATTTCTCCGATAAAAACTGCCGTTTCTTAGTTTTGCGACAGTTTTTAAACAACGCGTGTTTTCAAAATTGCGTTTACTAGAAGATTTTTCCTTTACACTAGTTAAAGCGAAAATCTTCGTTTCAACTTATACCATGTTAAAAGTTTTCTTTCGTAACACGTATGAACAAAAGAAAATGTACCCTTGCATCAAAATGCGTCGTAAGTGGAAGGAATAAATCGCTGAAATCGCTTTTTTTTTAAAATGAGGTGCCATTAATTACGTAAGGGCCTCGAGGGGGGGGGGGATTTGGAGAAATCTCTACATACCCTTAGGGGTCGTTCATTAATTACGTAAGGGTCACGAGGGGGAGGAGGGGTTACAAAAATCTTAACATGCCCTTACTTTGGGGGGGGAGGGAGGGGTCAAACCCTTTCTTACGTAATATTTTCCAAGTCGATATTTTACATCAGAAATCGCGCGGTCAAGTCGTGTGGAAGATACTATACTTCATTTGCTGCTGGAAGCTGGAAGGTAAAAAACGTATAAGGATAAGCTTTTTTTTACTTGTCCTAGAAAGAATGGATAGTGTAAAATGTAATTAAAGGATCGCATTATTTATGACATGTTTTATTTTTAACTAGTTATCGCATCCTATAATATATTTGAAAAATAAAAATCTTTGATTTACGTCAAACTGGGAGTTTTAGTCTAACTGATAGTTTTCTAACAGCATTTAATTATTGAAACACGAACTGGAATCTTACGTAAGGATAGGGGGGAGGGGTTTTAAAAATCTTACGGACCTTTACATGGAAGAGGGGGGGGGGTAAAAATTGCCAAAATCATCCTTACGTAATTAATGAATGGCCCCTTACACTGGGGGGGGGGGGTCAAACCAATTCTTACGTAATATTTTCCACGTCGATATTTTACATTAAAAAGAGCGCGATCAAGTGGCTTGACGAGGATCCTATTTCATTTGCGTCTGGAAGGTAAAGGATGAGCTGTTTTTTGTTTTACAAAGAATGTAAAATGTAATAAAATAATAGAACTACGTACGGCATGTTTTATTTTTAATTAGTGTCGCATCATATATAAATACATGTCGAAAAAACATCCAGTCTAGATTCCAACTTTTTATCAAATATTTCTTCACACAAAAAAGATCTTAAATTTAATAATAGTGAATTTAATGACGATTCCAATGATAAAAGATTCGTTATTTTATTGGTTTGAAAATCGAGATGGAATCTTACGTAAGAATAGGGGAGAGGGGTTTTAAAAACCTTACATACCCTTAAATGGGGAGGGAGGTGTCAAAAATTGTCAAAATCATCCTTTCGTAATCAACCATCCTTTTCTTGCGAGTTTATTTGAATTAAAAAAAGCATTTTTCTTACTATGATTACTCTTTTTCAAATTTCATAAAAAGTATTTTTTTTTTTAATCAGTCGAAATGCCGCTGCCTGGCGAGAGCCACTTCTGCCGACCCCTTGGTACACTATTGCTTATAACTAGGGGGTCATTTGCCCCTATAGATAATTTTTTTTTTTTTTTTGAGCAATCACGATTGCTTATTGTTCTCATTTGACTGTTTTGATGTCCTATCTTTTTATTTTCCCACCGCCACCCTCCACACCCTGTCACCGTCGACCGGCTCCTCACGATGCTGTTCCTATGGCGAAAGCAGCCTCCAGGTTGCATCCATGTCCTACACACACGCGCATACATACGCAGCTACACACACACGCGCACGCCCATACACACACATACACACAACTACCCACACATTTATGCCTGCACACTGACACAAACACATATGCCTACACACACATACACATACCCCCCCCCCCCCACATACATTCATATACACAACTACCCACACACTTATGCCAGCACACAGACAAACACACATGCCTACACACACATACACATACCCCTACACACAAACACACATACCCCCACACACAAACCACACACGCCACCATACACACACTTGTGATTGCGAAAAACATAATTTGAATTCAAAATGTCAAAATTCAAATTAATTTTTTTTTTTCCCAGGTTGTATTTGTGAGTATTCTAGTTAGAGTGCGCGGATGGCGACTTATTAGTTACAATATTCCTTGTGCCTATTATATTCAAGGGAAGATGAACTTACCCTCCAAGAACTCTTGACTCAGGAACTCTTTTCAACAGCATGGATACGGAAGATCCCATTCTTCGGATGGTCGTGAGTTTTTAAACTAGGGGTTTACTAAACCCTTTCATTAATCTATTTTAGGCTTAGATTCTGTAAAAGGCTGTTTTATTTTTAACAATTCTAGATATCTCTAGGTAATTTCTAGTTCTAAAGTTAAATGACACGAATTTTTAAGTGTCTTAGATTGAGTACTTAGTAACAGCCTTTTGAGCGAAAAACCAAAGCATCATTACTCAAAGAATGCAGCAAATTTAAAATGACTTTGCTGGCTGATATTCATGCTTAATGATGCTTCAGTTTTTTGCTGTTAGATTAGATATTGTTTCGTCTTACATGTGATTGAACTTTATTGAATGTAGTTTAATGATATGTGGTTTTATGAAGCGTTTTTGTTGTTAATTTAAATATTTTTATATAAATGGTGTTTTTTATATTATTGAATATATTAATGTAGGACATTGTGAAATAAATTCCATACTATGATATCTGAGCTACCGTGGGTGATTATTTAATGTGCTAATCGCTTCACACTTATTGCATTTATATTGAATAAATTGTTGCAATCAAGCATATTCTTACGATGTATTTAATATTAAACTGTATTCAAATGAAATGCAAAATTAATGCTTAGAAAATTAGAAGCTTAAAATTGAGAAATACGAATTATATTATGCATTGATAAAAAACTAATAGATTTGTTTTTGAATTAAAATAACTTTTAAAAATGCATATTAATTTGGAAAATTAGAGTAAATAATGAGATTTTATCATCAGTTCATTATGATTTAAATGTTGAGTTAACTACAAAGCATTTTAAAAATAAATATTTAATCGGTTTGTTGTTACACATAACTTTATTGTTTACTTTAGAAAATAATTAGAATTAGAGAAGCACGTGGTGTTACTTTTGTGTTATTTTGTACAAACATGTTTACAGATACCAGCTTCTCCAAGGCCCTGAGTTTCTTGTCGGTGGAAAGCCGGCCACGAAGTCGTGGGATCATAAAGATAATTGAGCCCGTCATCTCGCAGGGGGGTGCGGGACGCAAACACTCACAGGAGGGGGGAACACTGGGTGGCTCCCTCTTTAGGTGGCGGACTAGTTTCAGATAGGAGTCCCGTGGTCGTAGGATTGTAAGTTGGTTTCCAAGGTGTTGTGGGATTTCAAAATTCATTGACAGTCGTATTGATCAGTCGACTCGAGCATCCATCAGGCGTCTAACCGCAGGGTGAATTCTTACGGCCATATTCACCAACCAAATTGGAACCACAGTCAGACACCAGATTCGGCGATTGAATCCTTCTGATAGATGACATCGATCGATGGTTCGGGTGTATGGCTATAGTTCGATTCGGCTAGTGAATACGGACGTAAGAATTCATTTGGCGGTTCGAGTTAAAGCCCTCCATCCGTCTCTTAAGTGGCGACACGCTCCAGCGTCCGCCATTTTGTGTCGTTCCGCAACTTTCTCCCTATCTCAACAGTAGAAAAATGCAGAGAAAAATGCAGTAGAAAAATGCTCATTGAAAAGTATCTTTTTATCAACGAATGTTTGCAGATTTTTGATCGTAACTTATGTAACTGATAATATACATACAAAAATGTTGAATTTTACCTTAGTAAAATATTTTTTTTATTATTAAACCGAATATTAGTAAAAAGGTGTTTTGAAGAAATTTTCGACTATTTTTAAGAGTAATTTCTTTTTTTCCCCCATATAGATCTTCTGAGTTACAAATTACTTGAAGTGTTTTAAATATGCGTTTTATTATTAGAAAGTTGGTGTAGTAGAACCAGGGGCGGATACAGAAAAATCTCTCGGAGGGGACCCGGGAAATTGAATAGCACCTCCTCCTTCCCCCTGCCACATACGGTGTTTCATAACAAAGTGTTTATTACTTTATTTTAAAATGTCTTTTTTTTAATTTTTTTAGGATCCCTTAAGCTAATGATCCACTTCTAAGAACATACATATTATGTACCAATATACTTTGAATGTGGACGTAAAACATCTTTAACGTTTCAAGCCAATTAAATACTAAACCATAATAATGTTACCGAAATGCTATACAATTAGCGGTTTTAATTTTAGGAACAATGTCGTAATGTAACAGGAAATATCCAACGTTGTTTAGCACAAATAAACAGATTTCAGAATACACGTGTTTCGAGGTTTCAAGGAACCCCTTTTTCAATTCAAAGGTGTGAGCTTCGAGATGTACACCCAGACGCTTTTACTGAATGTCTTTACATCTAGAAGCTCACACCTTTGAATTGAAAAAGGGGTTCCTTGAAACCTCGAAACATGTGTATTCTGAAATCTGTTTATTTGTGCTAAACAACGTTGGATATTTCCTGTTATTTCTCGGCACAAAGGTATTTATTTATTGCTTAATGTCGTAATGGTTATAACACGAGGGTAAGGTTATTCAATGAAAAAATCTATCCTTACCTCATTTGGGGTTTTAATATTATTTTATAGTATTTTAACTATAAAATATTATTTAATTAAGAAAATCATAGCTATTAAACATATAAGTTTTACTGAAAAATTCAGGACAATTTCTGTGTGGATTTCGAAGCAGTTTGCTGATTGTTCTTGAAGCCATGATACAGTTGAGATAACATATTCATATTACATACCGCCTCCATTAATATCATAGTTTTCTCAAGAAACTACGATATGATTTCTTTCATTTTGCATTTTTTATAAGCTGAAAAAGAAAAAGCTATTATTTCGCAAATAGCTTCCTGGATCAAAATAATTCTTTTAGGCACGCCTGCACATTTTTTGAAGAATGTTAGTTATTGATTCCATCAAAGAAAAATTAATGGACGAATCGCGATATTACGTTCCTTGAATTCAAATCCAGCGAGTTAAATATATAAATGTATTCTGCCACTCTAGGACTCCAGTATGACTTTTTTAGGAAATAAAAATGCTATTATTCAAAATATGCTCTATGTGTGTTTTGTGTTCTGTTTAATTAACTATATAAAAAAACGCTATGGAGAAGTCAATTAAAAAAATGTGAATAAAATATTTAAATAAATTCATCCTTTTGGACACAGGCCTCCTCCCCCCCCCCCTTAAATCCACTACTGAGTAGAACAGTAGTGAGCTAAATTAATTATGTCATAAATTATTTGTGGGCAACAGTTTGAACTTATTCATGCAAAGCAGTATCATTTATATTACTAATGTGTGTAGTTTTCTTTCTTTCTTTTTTTTTTTTTACCAACACTTTCTTGTTTCTCATGACGATTTTACATTAAAAAATGCCTTTCATTTAAACCTGATTTTTAAGGATACTACTAGTTCTTAAAAATTCAACGAACTGATAATACAATGTAACCAGTTTTAAATCAATATTAAAAAAATAATAATAATTGAAATATTTGATACCAATAGGAATTCAAATAAAAGAGTGCAGATTACATCTTTGACGAACTGTTATAAATAGTAATAATGAATTTGTAAATTAACAGATACCGGGATAAATTATATATATATTTATTTATTTATTTATTTATTTTTATTGAAAAAGTTTTAACATCAAAATAAAAATTAAACGAAAACAGATTTTTTCTGGGCAAAAAAAAAAAAAAAAATCTTTACGTAATTATATAACTTGGCTTGAGTTACATGTTACTGTAATCTCAAGGAAGCTTAATTTTTTTAATGAATAATTTCATACTTTTAATATCTTAGTTTTTACGCGCAAAATAGATAAATAATTAACTTGGCAACACACTGAAACTCATGGCTATGACACAATTAAAAGCAAAACGACGTGTTCTTAAAATAATTTTGCTACAGTTATTGAGACATTTTGAAACTAACTAAACAGTAGAAAATTTACATTAAAAATAAATAAAATAACTAGTATATTTAAATTTTGGCGGTTTTGTTATCTTAAACTCAGAAAAATCAGTTTTGAAAACAGGGCAAATATTTTACTACTGCTAGTAATTTATTAGGTGCCGTTACATAGTTGAGCTTTACAATATTTGAAGGAACTATTTATGATGATTTTAGTGAATGTCCTTATTATCCCATGAAAATTAACAAACCATCAAACAGCTTCATGAAAAGTAAAAAATATTACATTTTCAACAAGAGTTTCATAAAGTATCTGAAATTGCGCAGCAGTATAGATGAAAACATTTAAAATACATAAATACTCTTTCAATGTACTTCGATATAGTAATTTTGAACTGTTAGAACATCTTAATGCACTACACCAAAGCATCTTCACATTAAAGATAGCGTTTGATGAAAAATACGAATAGCAAAGAGAAAATATCTAGTATTCCGCACAGTGAAATCGCACAGGCAACGACACAAAATGGCGTGCTTCGGTTGTTCTTGTCATTTTTTTATCCACTGATACGAATGGTTTTATTTTATTGTAATGAAGCACGTGGTCAAATTTTGTTTATTGCGAAACTGCTTGTAAATAAAAATGTATCAATCACCCCACGGAAGCTCAATGTAAATCACTGGACAGCCAAAACGATCGTGTTATTTGAAAAATATTTATATATTTCTAAACGGGTTTTACATATTTGCAAAAATATCTATCGGTCGAATAAAATATAAAATTCGTCGGGGGTTGAGGGAGTGTTGTCCAGTGGTTTTTTTCTTTCAGGTTATACAGATGAAGATTATTTATATCCTAACCATTTCAATTTAATAAAAAATGGGAGGTAGGATAAAAATAAAAAATCGGGTTTTAGGCGTTAGGATAAAAATAAAAAATCTGCTCAATCGATTTAAGTTTAGGATAAAAATTAGGTTTAAGGCGTTAGGATTAAAATACAAACACTCATTCGATTAAAATGTACCTTTAAAAAAAGTGTATACTTTTTAATAAATATTCCCCTTTTATTCGTAATTTCACGACCTGTTAGGTTTTAAAGTATTACTACGCCCTTTAACTACTTGACGCTTCTCATTTGTAAAAGAGTACGCTTACTTCTACTGCAATGAGGTCAGTTTGAGTTCTCCTCCCCTTCTTGTCACTTAACTCGTTTGCGGTATAAATTCTGAGAATGATTCAGATTTTATACTTCAAATGTACCAAAGTCCCCCCCCCCCATTTGTGTCTTTTCGATTTGTTGTATAAGTCTTGATGGAAAACGTCAAGCATTGTATTCGAATACGCGAAAAATTTGCTTAGAATATTAAGTTTTCTTTTATGGTGTTGATCGCTCGCATTCGTCTGAAAGCTCTCTTGACTCATTTTATCTGTTAGAATTTCCTGTCGTACTAATTATGTCTTTAACTTTCACAAATAGCCTTCTTAATATTCTTCAGAATTATTCTTAACGATTTCTATGTTGCTTAAAAATGATAAACCCCAGCTTCTCAATTGCCTTCATAATTTGTCTTAGTTATTCATAATTCCCTTAAGAATTATTCTATAAAATTGCCCTCCGAATTGCTAACTGTTCATTCTCTACTGCTCTGTAGAATTATTAATGATTCTAAAATATTCTTAACTGTTCTATAATATTCTACTCTGTAGTACTCTTATTCATGAGTGTTACTTTTAAAATTTCTGCTTGCGAATTTTCTTATTCTACTCTGTAATACTCTTATTCGTGAGTGTTACTTTTAAAATTTCTGCTTGCGAATTGTCTAACTCAAGATCTGCGTTTTCGAATTTTCGAGTCAAGAAAAAACTTTTTTTAGGTAAGCTATTTCTTATATTTAATGATATTTATGTTTTTATTCAATTTTAGATCTCAATGAGATAGTCAGTTTTAATTTTCTCTCTTGCAGATTTGTTGGGTGAACAGATGCGGTACTTTACAGCTGATGTATAATAACTGAAAGAAGAGCAATGTTTACAGCTTTTGTTCAATATCTACCTGCAACATGCAGAGTGGAGATTTTGTTCAGAGTAGAGTTTCAATGTTTAACTCCTCTTTTCACCTCTTATGTCAAGCTTTGTAATGTAATTAGATCTGTCAACTTTTAGATTGTTTTCAGCAGTAATTTCTTGAATTTTATCGGGATGAAAACTTGCTACTAAATGTATTCATAACTATAAATATTTACGTTTCTTTAAGTATCGGTATTTTTTAAACATTCTGTAATAATCATATTAATGTATTTTTGTATTATTAATGTACTGATGTTTTTTATACCCTAGAAGGTGCCCGTTTTCGGAGAAAATGTTGTCTCGATGTAAATCAACAGAAGTATGAAGTACTATCGAAAGTTTTATACATTAAACTTTCGGTGACATATCGCTAACTATTTGTTTTAAGCTTTTTTTATTGCATTTATTTTCATATTGAAGGGTGACGGCACCAGTAACAGACACGTTTAAGACATCGCTCTCAGGTTAACTCAATTTCCTGAACCTTTTAAGACTATTTTTCTTTCATGCAACTACCATCTCATCTAACGTTTGGCTGCTTCTGGATCCTTTAAATCAGTTAATTATATTTTCATTTGCTCAATTTCGATAAGGTCCGATCCCAGTAACAGACGCCAACATTTCTGATGATACCCAGTAACAGATAGGATGAGGAAATGATGAGTAATGGACAGAATTCCCTTTTTACTTCCTTTTACAAAAAAGAAAGTACACTGTTAAAACTACAGGTTGCGATTGGCACCTTTCAAGGGTGAAAAGCTTGTTCACCAGCGACACCCTATACGGTGCCGAAATGTCACCCTTAAAATGGGTGAAAAACTGGCACCCTTAACCCCAGCGTGCACAGTAGGTGAAAAGATGGCATACTAGGAGTGAGAAATGGCACCCTCACTTTTCCCCATTGCAGGTTTTAATATTCAGTTCTTGCGGAAAGGGCGCTACCCCTCCCCCAATGGAAAATAGGTAGCCCCTCATGTGGTACGGGGAGGGAGAGGGTTTTTTTGGGGGGTGGGGGGTTCAGGGGGGCTGTTCTCCAATACAAGATCTTAAAAAATCGATAGTTTTTAAAAACATCCCCTTTTTTGACTGAAGCAGTCTGCGCCATGACCGACTCCCCCCCCCCCCCATTTGGTACACCCCGCTGTTTTTAATCTTATTGGAATAGACTTTTTACTATTCAGATGGCTGTTCCCTATTGCAGTTACTTGCGGAAGGAGATGTTCCTCCTACATAGTAATTCTCCTCCCCCTCAGGTCATGGGGGGTGGGGGGCAAATCCCCCCCACCAAAAAAACAAAAAATTAAAAATAAAACTAAAAATTTTCAAAAACCAGCCTTAAATATTAATTCTGCGCCACCCGCTCAACTACCCCCCCCCCCCCCCCCCGCCCATCGCAGGCGACACTGCTTTTGTCCTTATTCGAATAAAATGCTTAAATTTTTTATCCAGATGGTCGATGCCAGTTCCTATTGCAGAGTTACTGGTGTAAGGGGATGCCCCCCCTAAATAGAAATTTACTCTACACAGGTCATGGGGGTGGGGGTGGGGGCTCCTAATCCCCCCCCCAAAAAAATATGAAAATTAAAAATTTTCAAAAGCCAATCGTAAAAATCTGAAGTCTGTTCCACCCGTTCAACTATTCCCTCCCCCCCCCCCCGTAGGCAACACTGCTTTCGGTCTTAATGGAACAAAAATAGCTTGAACGTTCTTTTATCCAGAGGGCCGATGGCTGTTCCCTCAGAGTCACTTGTGAAAGGAGATGTTCCCCTAAAATAGGATTTCACCCTCTTAGGTATTAGGGGGGATCTGGGGCATCCCCCCCCTCCTTCGAAAAAAAAAAACAAAGCTATCAAAAAAAGCTACAAACTAAAGTTTTTAAAGGAAAAACTTAAAAATTTTGAAATTTGCGCCATGACCCGCTCCACCCCCCACCCCCCCTCGTAGGACTCACTGCTTTTGATCTTATTGCAATAAATTGCTTGAATTTCTTTTATCCAAAAGGCCGATGCCTGTTCCATATTGCGTTTACTTTCGGAAAGGGGGTGCTTCTCTGAAAGTAAAAGTTAACCCCCTTAGGTAAAACGGGAGGTGGGGTGGTCAACCCCCCCCCCCCCAAAAAAAGAAAATCACCATAAAAACTGAATTCTTTAAGAAATAAACCTTAAAAATTTGAAGTCTGTGCCATGACCCGCTACATCACCCCCCCCCCCCCCGTAGGCCCTACTACTTTTGGTCTTATTCAAATAATAAGCTTTTTTTTTTAAACCCAGAAGGCCGATGGCTTTTTCCTTTATCAGCCACTTGTAGAAGATGTTCCCCCTAAAATAGGATTTCACCCCCTCAGGTATTAGGGGGTCTAGGGCATACCTCTTCCCCCCCCCCGTCCTTAGAAAAAAAAATAAAACCATCAAAAAACTAAAATTTTTAAAGGAAAAACTCTAAAATTTTGAAGCTTGTGCCATGACCCGCTGCAACCCCCCCCCCCCCCGTAGGACCCACTGCTTTTGATCTTAGTGCAATATGCAATAAATTGCTTGAATTTCTTTTATAAAAAAGGCTGATGCCTGTTCCATATTGCGTTTACTTTCAGGAATGGGGTGCTTCCCTGAAAATAAAAGTTAGCCCCCTTAAGTAAAACGAGGGGGTCAACCCCCCCCCCCCCGAAAAAAGAAAGAAAATCACCACAAAAACTGACATCTTTAAAAAATAAACCTCAAAAATTTGAAGTCTGCGCCATGACCCGCCTTATCCTCCCCCCCCCCAATAGGCCCTACTACTTTTGGTCTTATTTGAATAAATAGCTTGATTTTTTTATAAATCCAGAAGGCCAATGGTTTTTCCCTACTGCAGAGTTATAGCGGAAGGGGATGTTCCCCTTTAAATAGGAATTCCTACCCACATGTTATGAGGGTTTTGGGGGGGGGGCACCCCCCCCCCCCAAAAAAAAAAAATTATAAAAATTAAAATTTCTTAAAAACAAACCTTAAAAATATGAAGTCTGTGCCACTCGCTCAACTCATTAATGTGGTTTAACTGTAACAGGAAATTTCTTAATTGACTGTGATCAACCACTGGTACCACGGTATACTGAATTCCACTTAGTGGTGGTCTGAAACAATTTTTACTCGTCTCGGTACAACAGACCACCAATGGTTCTGAATGCTTGTCAATGCATAAAAATTTTTATTGCAAATACAAGCCAAGGAGCAAATTTGTAAAAAGTTGCTAGTACAGAATGTGCTGTAAATAAAATTGTACATAAAAACAAAAAACAAGCAAGGGTTACAGATTTCTTCCACTAGCCCATTGGTAAAGAGTTGAGGGGGGGGGATGTTACACACACTCCTCCAAGTGAAACGATACCTCTGCGGGTGCTGGACCAGGGATTGCTCATTTTCTGGTCTGAATCAGAAAATCAGAGCTATCTTCAGGGTCACATCCAACTGGTTAAACCACAAATAGTGGCAGGTACGGATTCGATTCTTTACCTTAGAGCGACGAGTGGTAAAGAATCGAATTTTTAAACAATATGCTTAGATTTTTAAGCCCTGCAGACCCTTATCTGATACAATATGTAAACTCTGAGTTCTACTGTGTTTTTTGAAACCCATATCAATTTTTCAGATTTTAGAATATCTCTTACAGTAGAACTTCAATTATCCAAACTCCTACTTTCCGAATTTCTGAAACAAAAATACAGTAAAATCTGTAAAATTGATCACCCTTGTAAGTTGACCGCCTTTTTTCAGGAACGTAATTAGCCTTTATAGTATAAATCAACCTCTATAAGTTGACCATCTGTTTAAGTTGATCAATAAAAGTAGTGCACCGCAAGTGGTCAACTTACACAGGTTTCACTGTATAAGATAAATTTTAAAAGAGACTATCAATCTAATGTAGGCGCAGCATAAACGTTAATGGGATGATAAAAGTAAGATAAATTTTTAAAAAGATTAGACTACAAACCTAGTGTAGGTGCAGCACAAACATTATTGGGATGAAGAGTCAGTGTCATAGTGTAGAAGCTTCTAATGTACAGCACAAGTAAATATACTCAGCACACACACAAGTAAATGTGTTGACTTTCCTTTCAATTAATCAAAGACTTTTTCTCTAAAAATGTTCTTTTCTCTCCTTTTCAACACAAATATTGACTAATTAAAATTCAATCATCCGAATGGGGTTCAGTTTCAATTGAATCAGAAAATTGCAGTTCCACTGCATTGCCATTTCAATTAATATTTTTATGTCATTCTATTAAATTACCAACATATGTATTCTAAAAAAATATCATTATCGTAAAAAATGTTAATTTAAATTCATTAATTGCTACACTCTTCATGGTTAAAGTTAATTTTTCAAACAACATATTTCTATACATTTTTTATAGTCAATGTGTCGAGAAAATTTTTGTTCCATGAAAACAAGAAACAAGAAAGGCACAACAATAAGGCATTAAAATGTTGTACAACATCTTCATGTAGACACACATTGTAAATAAAACCCTTTTACAATGCAATCAAGATGTGAACTTAAGGAGAGCAGGATTGTAAACAGCAAGTTTCCCCCCCCCCCCTTTTTTTATGCGTGCTTGTACCCCAATAAAATTTTCCTGTCAAATTTTAACTTAAGTTTTTCCTAGCAATATTTCAATAGAATTTCTTTATATTTTCTCCAGTTAGGCCTGAAAAGTCAATCATCACTTAAGCTTACAGTTTCTATAAAAGTGAAGTTCAACAATAATAACACTAAGTAAGGAAAAAAGATTTTAAATTTATTTTATAGAAACATTTTCCCACTATACCTTCTCTTACGTATTGCTAAAGACTTCGTAACTAATGAAAAAATATTTTTCACCACAGGGGGGGGGGGTCACCCTTTGACCCTCCCCTGAATTCGCCCTTGGAAACTCACTGACAGTGTGGCGAGATCATGCGTAGGTGGTTGAACCGTTATTTGCTTTGAGAAAACCCTGTAGTCTGTTGTTAAGTGAATATGAATGCTTGATAGACATAACTTCAAACTGCACCTTTAAATCTACCTTACAGATACTTCACTTGAAGGTCTGACTAAAAAAGAAATACCTTGGCAATTAGTTATTTCAGAACAATATTATTCTACAAACCATGTTATTATGAGTTTCCTCACAAATTCTGAAAACAATTTGTCAGGAGCCCACCAATTTTCCTTGCCTCCAAAGATTTTACAATTTTTGTCAGTCTGTGCTTACCCATTTTTGGTTTTGGCTGGACACCAAAAAACCCCAGCTGTTGAAAACACAAAGCATGTTCTTCCAACTGTCATTACATATGAAAATCTGAATTTAACTTATGCAGTAACCAAAACTATATACTGAAGCTGTCTAAATGCTGATCCTAACATTCTACTCTAGATATCAACCATTAAACCCAATATATTAAAATTGCATCAGTTAAAACAACTTCACATTTCAATTTTGAATTCTAATCGTTTTGTTGTAACAATTGTTTTCTGTCTGTTCAACTTGATTTTTGTATTCCAGAATTTGTAAATAAAGTTAAGCATTATAAGCTACCTTTTATTAAAAGTACTGTAGGATGGAATAACTTTGGAACATTTTTCAAAGTTTAACTGTTCCTATCTTTATTTTCAAAGAAAAAAGCTAAATAATCACTAATATGTCAATTTAGTATTCCTCTTACAAGATATGGCAAAAGAATAACTCTAGTTATAGTGACATTTTATTTAAAAAAATCTAAATTTGTCCTAATCTTACCCCATTGATTGGGGTAACATTGGAACAGTGCTTTATCCCAATTCAAAACAGTAGGAAACATGACTGCGAACCATTGTACCATAGGTGTCTGATCTACACTAGGAACAACAAAGGAAATGAGTTTATATCAATCCCAGAGTCAGATAAAAATATAAAGTATCTGCGCACGCAACTCAAAAGTATCTGCAAGCTAATAATTGTCTAACACGTTTTTTAAAAAAAATGAGGGGGGGGGGGGGGGTTCGGATTACAAAAAAAAAAAAAAAAAAATTAATCACAAGAAATTTCTTCATTTTGTAAAAATTTGTTATCTAAAACAACGTTATAAAGCACAAAATTGCAAATAATTGCAGGTTTATGCTTTGAGGTTACAAGGAACTAATTTTCATGCCAATTATATATGAGCCTATTTATGCAAAGACCTAAGTTAAATTTCAAAATTTTAAAACTAAGCTTCTTTTAGCGATATCTTTGCATTCGTAAGCTCACATAATTTTGGGTATTATATCTCCACTGCAGATCATACATTGGTGGGACCTTTCTCTTCTTAGTCTGTCAAGTCAAGAAATTAATATGATATCCAAATTTCTGAGAACAAAGGCAAAACTAGCAATTCGCTGCTTCTTGGAAATGCTCTGTTGAGGGAATGGACAAAAACAAGTGCAACAAATTTAGTAGCAAGAGTTATTTATGAATACGTTATGCTATTATTACGTTTATGCTATTCGTTTATAACTTTTACAAATTAATTAAATATCACTTTAAAACAAATTAGAAATAAGAATTTGAACGATTATCGCGAGATGCGCGTGCCCGCAGCGAATACATCCACCACACGCTTGGGTGTATATACGATCTGGAAATATCTTTTACAATCTAAATAAATAATATCAACGAATTTAATATCAAAGAAATTTAAAACGAATTAGAAGAAAAGAGTATGAACTTTTACTATTATCGGACGACGTGCAACTCCACGGCGATGTATCCGCACGTCAGTTGAAGTATCCGCGCACGACGTGCGCGCATGCGTCTACATTATTTAGCTCTGATCAATCCTAGAATATTATATAATAAATAGATAATTAAGAACAATGCATTCTAACTAACAAGTAAAAGATTACGATATTATTTTAAACTGCTATGAAATTTTTTTAAAAAGATAGTGTAACTAATACTATTTAAACACTTTGTAAAGTTTAGTTTTTGTCAACCAAAGCCAAAATAAGGCTGTAAACTTACAGTCCTTTAACTTTGAAAATTTCTCAGTCCTAAAGTAACCTCGTGAAAAGATGAAAATTTACAATGTACAGGCTGTAAAACATAAACATAGTTATTATACCTTACAACATAACCAGTTATCATGATTGTCAGTTATGAATCCCTATATCCCCAGAAAAGAAACTAATCAGTTTATGCAGAATTTCTGATCAATAGAGACGTACCGAGTAGCACTTTGGCCGAGTAGCCGAGTACTCGGCCTTTCGCTACTCAGCCGAGTACCGAGTTCCAATTATGTTTTAAGAAGAACCACGGACACACACCTGACAAATTGTGAACTCTTTGGAATAGTAGTATAGACCTCCATATAAAAAAAATAGTTTTTAAAACAAACTTCCAGATGAAATTTAATTATGTATTATTTAAAAGATTTTATTTGTGTCAATAATTTTACAAATAAGTTATTTTTTAAAGTAAAAATAAATACATAAAAGGTAGGATTATCAAGTTTGAATTAAAACAAACTAGGGGGCTATCGCCCCCTGCTCGCTATCGCTCGCCAACCCCCGGAACTGCTTACGCAGTTCCCTGTGGATCGCTTCGCGATCCATGCTCGCTTCGCTCGCTCGCTGTATGCCAATACATTAGCCTAGCTAAAATTTTCCGTAAAAATTAAAGTTGGTAATTGCATTTAGGTCACCATCCATTTAACCAATATGAAAATTACGTTCATAATGTTAATTTGTCTGCTTTAGCCAGATTTTCGACAGTTTAACTTTGCTGTATGTAAGATGACTGCCTTGGCAATGTGCACAACTTTACCATTATAGATACAAAAGTGTCTGTCATTGCTTTGGAGAGATTGCACTTCTACCTGTTGGTCCGCGGAAGGTATTTTATTTCCCTTCTACCACCCATTGGAAAACCAATGAAGGCATTCCCCTATCCGCCACCTGGGGACGCGCCCTCTAGGGGTTACAGGCTCCCCCGAGGGATGTATTTACATTATTTACACTCTTATATATATTTACATATTTACACTCTTATATATTCTAATCTGAGAAAACTTCCTCATATACACAATTAAAAATGTCCCGTTTGGGAGCCACAACTGACACTGCTTCAAAAGATCTTGTTCTTGATAATGCCACATAGAGCTGGCCATGACTAAAAACAGGCTCAGAGAGCACCAAACATATTTTCTCAAACGTTTGTCCTTCTTGTTGTTATTCTGAATCCTTGCCACGTCACGAACAAAAAATGGTTTAACTAAAAACGCGAAAATTCGCCAAGGCTACTTTGCTTGCACAATACTAAAACTACTATAACCCTAAACAAATTTGGCGAAACCTTTCAGCTGAGAATAAAAGGAATAAAGTAAATTCTTTCTCGGTTATTCATTTTGAACTGAACTGTCGTACTGAAGCAGAGAATAGACGACGCTCAAAGCGCCTACGCGTTCAAAACAACATTGCCGATGAACATGATTGTGGAGCAATGTGTGAAGAATGCGAATTTTGTGGTGCTCTTTATTGGCAGAAAGAGCGTAATACTGCAAATAAATATACTAAATGTTGCCATGACGGAAAGGTGCGGTTACCGGCATTGTGTGACGCACCTGATCTGTTGAAGGAACTGCTGACTGAAAATTCCCCAGCCGCTAAAAATTATCGGCAGCGAATCAGAGAATACAACTCTGGAAATGGCTCGTCTTAAATTGGATTCAAGAACGGTTTCCTGCCTTCTTTGAGCTTTTCTTTGCTGATTAAGGTTGAAATGGGCCACAGCCCGACTCAAACTCATCTCAAAAAAAAAAAAAAAGTTCGTTGAGTATTCTGTGATTCAAGATTTCAAAACAACGTAGAAGTTTGTTTACATGATTTATCGGCGAAGTGTTGCCAACAGAGGTTTAGAAATTCACCCCTTCATTTGCCGGCACGTAAGAGAATTATATATATAGATTATATCAATCTATACTTCTAGTCATACAAATGTAAATAATTTTTTAAAGCAAATGAAACAATGTTAAAAGTACAAATGTGCAGGAGCACTGCAGACACATTCTTCTGCATTACAAGGAACATCTTTTTTAGTGCATAAAATGTGAGCAAATGAACGTAAAAAAATCTGACTTTTGTCAGATGTCTTTAAATCCATAAGCTCACGTTTTGTGCATTATAAAAAGCATTCCTTGTAATGCCAAAACACGTGTATACAGTGTTCCTGCACATTTGTGCTTTTAACATTGTTTTATTTTTTAAGAAAGGGTATTTTTATGCTTCTTATAATTTTGTTAGTGGCAAAAATCCATTTAATAATATAAAAATTTCATATTTTCTGTACTTGCCTTTTTGCCCCATTTTTAATATTTAAGTTTCATTAACTTTGGGGCATTAAAATATAAGATTTACTCCATTGAGGCATAACAAACTTCATTATTCTCAGAATTTGAATTTGAATTGTAAATGATTGCAGTATATTATTTATATGCTTGCACTTTTTTTATTAATTGTAACATCTGCTTTGAACATTATTCAATTTTTTACAACTACTCGGTATTGGCCAAGTACTTGATCAAAATTTGCCCGAGTACTGAGTACTCGGCAAATTGTCCGAGCAAGCCGAGTACCCAATAGTTACCGAATACTTGGTACGTCTCTACTGATAAACATAGCCAAGATTAGTTGTACTACATTAAGTTATTTTTGGAATAATTTATTTTATTTTTTATTTATTTTAAATTAATAACTATGCTTTTAATGAAAATAAATTTAGGATTTTTGATGGAAGTGCATTTAAATTTCACATAAGACACAAATTAGATAAACTACTTCAAATTGAATGCAATATACCCCGACAGCCCGGTCATCACATACTGAGACTGTAGTTTCGTTCTTACTAGAACTCCTCAGTCAGGAATAGTGAATAACAGAGCTGGTTTCGGATGTCATCTCAATTCAGTTCTGACTTAGCCCTGGCTTAAAGGTGGTAACTTACTGCTAAATACCCATACTTTGTCTTCAACTCACGAGTCGAACCATACCATGCTGCGAACACTCGCTGGTGAATTCACTTTATCTACCAGTTTGTAGGCACTCTCAGCTTCAATTGAGATGATATCTGCCATCTGCTCAGTTATTCACCAATTCTGACCGAGGAGTTCTAAAAAGATCCAAACTGCAGTCTCAGGATGTGATGATCAGGCTGTTTGGTACATTACATTTTGTTCTGGGGGCCTTAGCCTTGGCTTAGAGGCGGTATCTTACTGCAAAATATTTCAAATTGGCATAAAATAAAAATTAAATTTTTTAGATTAAAAAAATTAACCAGGTATTCAACTGAATATTTTTTTACTTAGTGCATCTCAATTAATATCAATAGAATATTACTGGATATTAGGGTTGGGCAATGCATCGCAAAAAACTGTTGTACATCCTACATCTTTAAATCAGATTAGAGTTTTTCTCTAAACCAATTCATCAATATAGCACTGGCTACAAATCCTACCACCAATATTCAGACACCATTCCACAATCGTTACCGTTTCAATATCTTAATTGTTTCAAAATTTTGTAGAAGCAGGGGCACCCAGATGGGAGGTTACTGTGACCTACAAAAATGCCCTTATTCCACAATTTTTTTCAGATGATTCATAAAATTTAACGATTACTTTTTGAACTTACCTTTTAAAAAAATAATGATGTTTAATGTCTCTTCTCATAAGATGAATTCATACTCATAGCTTATGCAGTACAATTCAGTAAATTAAAAAAATTTCCCAACCAAAAATTTTAAGTTTTGTTATCTCTCATGGAAGTATCATAAGCGAACGAAGATCTTCACTTTTCCCAAAACTTGCAGGAAATGCAGTTTTTTAAGCTCTTGACAGAAAAAATATTGATGAACAAAGTTTATACATATCTTATGATCATTCAACAACAACAAAAGAAAAAAAAAAGACGCTTAAAGTGTAAAATAGCTACTAAGATTGCATGTACATATTTTGGTGTTTTGATGAACCCCTTTTTAAATGCTAAAAGACTGCTCACATCTTTTTGCATTAGGAAAATAGATTCATTGTAATACCAAAACACCTGTAATATTTATTGCTATCTTGTCCCTTTAAACAGTTTTTTTTTTTTTTTTTTTTTGGCAACTTCCAGCTAGCGTTAGAATCTGTTTGTAGTATCTGGGATAATTTATATTTTTTCATCTGGAACATATTTTGTAAAATTTAAACAAGCAGTTTACAGTGAAATCTCGTTACAACGAACTTTAAGGGACCGTAAATTTTGCTCACTGTAACGGAATTTTCGCTCCAATTGAATTAGAGCAAAGTAATGGAAATGAAATATACAGAAAATTTCCTTTGTTGAAACCGATATTTAGTTGTATTGGTATTTGTTGTGACAAGATTTCACTGCATCTTCAAAAAAAAAAAAAAAAAAACTTACATTGTGATGTATTGTGACATTGCCATGTAAGGTTGGCGATGCATCACAATGTAGAAATTTCTACATTGCTTAGTCCAACTGAATATAACAAAGTTGTTGTACATCATTGCGGTAATTTTTAAGAAAATAATGTATGCAGAATTATAGAATAAATGAAAACTTACTTACAAATGTCAGGGCCCGCGCTAAAGATTCGCCACTGCGCCAAAAGTGATAAAATTGTAAATTCAACAAAAGAAGCTGATTTGCTATAATTCTTGGCAAACGGAAAATTTTCGGAAATTTTCATAAAAAATAGAAAAAAGATTTTCCCCTCGACCCTCAAAATTATAATTAGAAAATCTGCAAGAAAAAAAACAACAAATTGGGATTTCCATGTCGTGTGCATTGTTATTATGTGCTTAGTAAAATATTAGTGTATACTGCATATTTAAAATATTAGCACTTGCATTGTCTATTTTATAAAATTACTCCATTGTTTTCCAATTTAAATTTTCTGGAAATTTTTTTAATTCACAATTAAAATTAACTAAATTTAGGTCTTTGGCTAATACAATTAAAATTTGACTAATTTGTTGGCTAACAATTTGAAATCCCTAGCAAGGGCCCTGTATATGATGCATGCTAGACAATGTTTTTTTTTTTTCCAACACTTTATAAAGTTATAAGATAAATAAATACCTTTGTGCTGAATAGTAAAGTCAGAACAAACAACGTAAGTAGAAGCACAAATTTGTAAATTACAGCAGACATGTGTTTCGGCGTTACAGGGAACGCCTTTTTCAATGCAAAAAATAATGAGCTTATGGATGAAAAGACATCCGACAAAACCTTTAGCTTTTGTCGGATGTCTTTTCATCCATAAGCTCATTATTTTTTGCATTGAAAAAGGCGTTCCCTGTAACGCCGAAACACATGTCTGCTGTAATTTACAAATTTGTGCTTCTACTTACGTTGTTTGTTCTGACTTTACTTTATAAAGTTATTTTTTAATCTTGTTATGGTGTTTTTTACTTGCACCAAATCAGTGCACCATCAAGCCTGGTACTATTATCTGACAGCATATTGCACCCAGGTAAGAAAAAAGTGACAGAATACAAAAATGTTCAATTCCTACAAAGCAACAACTAAAAACCTAATGAATATATTGCATTATTAGTACCCACAATTAATAAATAATACAGTAGAAGACCGTTATAATGCACACCTTGGGACCAGAGCTTTTGTGTTATACAGGTTTTGGCATTATATAGGTCAATTCAAATTTTGAAACTAATATTCAGAATATATCTATATATTAGCATTTCAGAATGAGTTCTATCTGCAATGAGTCCTAAAGCACTAATTATAAACCATTAGTCATTCACAAATAAATATGCTTCACAATCAAAAGAAAGTGAATTATTCTGCACTTCTGCTAGCTCCATGGTTAACATAACAGCTGCATTTTCAAGAGCCATCTGGTATTTTCTTTTCTCAGTGAATACTAATTTTTATTTAAAAGCTTTGAATTAAGATGAAAAGATGAAAAACAGTTTCAAAATTGAATTTACCTAACAATATTTATGTTTGCAAGACAAACCAGAGAGATTTTTTTCTTCAAAACCTATTGTTTACTTTTGAAAAGTAGTGCGGTTTATAGACAATTGCGTTATACAGGTCGGCCTTATAAAGGTATTCTACTGTACTCCTAATGTTTCAGCTCTGAGCCTAATGCTTTTGCTTTTAAAAACCAGAATTTTCACCTTCAAGTTATGGAGTTCTTTGAGCACTATTTCGTGACATCTTGGGATACAATGATGTAAGATCATGCCTATGTGATTGAGCCACTTTCTGCTTCGACAAAACCCTGCAGTCTGTCATCATGTTAATATGACTGTTTGATAGACTTACAGTAAAACTCCGATATAACTCCACTGTCAAATCCCATCTTTTGGTGACGTTATATCGATTTTGGCAATATATCGAAATATAAAGTGTAAGATTACAAATAATGTTAAGAAATGTGATAAAATTAAAGCATGATTTTACCTCTTTAAGTTAAAAAAATTAATAGCTTTCAGGCTCCAACATTAATTAGTTTATCTAAACCAGCGGTTCCCAACCTTTTTCTCTTTGCGAACCCCTTGGAACAGGCAGAAAAGTTCGCGAACCCCCTGATGTTGAAATTAGTAACATGTAAGAAACAATAAAAAAACAGCATGTTTGCTTTCCATTTTTTGCAGCATTTGATTGCAATAAACAAAAATATAATTGTAAAATATCATTAAGTGCAAACATTAATAAAAAGTTAAAACTACATCTACAAGAAAAATTATAAACAAGAAGTTTTATAAACCAACTATTTTTTTTAAGCATACTTTAAATTGGGGAAAAAATCCTTAATGCGATATTTGTGGCTGTTTGACGGAACAAAGAAACTGAAAGTTTGGTTCAATGCCTGAGAGTTTGAGTCTTAAATCAGGCTTTGCATTCAATCTGCTTCGGTATTTATCTTTGAGATAAGTATAGGAGGAAAATCCTTTCTCGCACAGATATGTTGTACAAAATGGTAATAAAATTCGAATTGCTTTTTTGACAAAACGGTATAGTCATTTCTTACACTGAGCCAGAAGTCAATTAACGAGAACTCTTTAAAGGTAGTTTTCAATGAATTATCACAGGATAACTCGATGAGCATTTCCTTTTCAGGTAATGTCAGGGTGTTCTCTAAGCATGGATTTCCTTCAAAAGGATTGCGTATCCAGTTGTTTGAGAGAGGGACGTTACGCCTATTAGGAAAATACTCGTCAAAAGTTAGTTCAAGATGTTGCAGATGTTCACATACATTTCTTTTAACGCTTTCATCAAGTTTCATTGAGTTTTCTGATAAAAAAACTACTAAGAGAAGTGAAACAAGAAAACTCACCCATTTCCAGGCATTGGATCCAGAAATTCATTTTTTTTTTACCATAGCTTCAATTTCATCATATACAACGAAAATATTAACAACTGCACCTTGCAAGGATAGATTTAATTCATTTAATTTTGAAAAGATGTCAGCTAAATATGCAAGCCTTTGCATCCAAAGAGGATCGAATATGCAAGTGGACAAGTGAAATGGATGATCAACAAAAAATGCTTGGACTTCTGACTTCAATTCAAATAAGCGTGTCAAAATTTTGCCACAGGAAAGCCATCTAACTTCTGTGTGAAGAAGTAAAGGAACATGAAGGCTTCTCAATTCATCACAAAGCGCGTGAAATAGACGGCAGTTTGTGGCACGTGATTTTATGAAATTTACATTTTTTACCGCATCATTCAAAGTAGCGGATAATTCTGCGGGAATACGCTTACATGCTAATGCTTGTCAATGAATGCAGCAATGAGTCCATTCAATTTTCTCGTTAATCTTCTTTACTCGCACCACAAAGCCAACAAATTTTCCTGTCATTGATTTTGCACCATCCGTGCACACACCCCACACACAAAGACCAATCTATTCCATTTTCTTCAAAGTAACTGTAGACCAGTTCGAAAACTGCTTCTCTAGTTGTGTTGGTTTTCAAAGGTTTTGCAAATAGTACATCTTCTTTAATTGTATCGTTAAAAATATACCTAACATAGACAAGTAATATTGCAGCGTTTGCTACATCAGTCGACTCATCAAGCTGGATCGCAAAATTATTTTCTTTTATTCTATTCACAAGTTCTTTCTCCACATTACTTGCCAAATCAGTAATTCTGCGTGATACTGTGTTGTTTGATAGCGGAACCAGGTCAATTTTTTTGCTGACTTTTCTCCCAGCATACACTTAGCAATATCTTTAGCACACGGTCCAATTAAATTTTCTGCAATTGTATGTGGCTGTCCAGATCTTGCAATTCTATAACTGACTCGATATGAAGCTTCAAGGGCCATTTTACTACCTTCGTTGGATTCTAACAGGAACGTAGAGACGCTACATTTTTTATTATATTCCAATTTTCTTTTAAAATATTCGATAGGTTTGTCCTTGTGTGTCGGATGCTTTGTTTCGAGGTGTCTTCTCAGAAGTGACGGTTTCAAACTGCTGTTCGCTAGAACTTCGTTGCAGAGAAGACAAAGCGGTCTAGGTTCAGACTCTTCTCCAGTAAAATAAAAGCCCATTTGTAAATAGTCACTGTCATATTTTCGCTTTTTCCCTTTTTTCTCCCCTATTTCACTTTTCTGTTTAGTCGGGGGAGGCGGTTCATTACAGCTATTTATTTTAATATCCTGTGTTGATTCGAAAGTTACTGCTGATGTTGAGGGTTGATCGATTGACTGCTTGTCCATTTGTCGCTCAACCAAACTACCAGTTTTCAACCATCGATCCATAACAGCAGAAAGTTATTAAATCATAAAAATTACCAACACGATTATAACTTCACAAACAGAGTAGCAAGTTCACGTAGCAAAACCAATTGCAAACAAAATCACTTGTTTTCAAGCATCTCTAAAGTATCTCTAAATACGTCTGTTAACAACTATTTCCCCAGAACTATGAGCATGCTGATGTTATATATTTTTGAAAACGAACAGATGGGTAAAATCCAGTAATAAATTTTAAGTTTGGAACCTTTTGCTGTCATGTCTGCTATTCGATGACTGAATTCGACGGAAATTCCCGAGTTATATTTCAACCAGATTAGAAATAATACCGCTATGATGCATTGTTTGAGAATTCTTTATTTTTTTCGACATATGTATATTATGTATATTGTTTGATTGACTCCACGCGATGGCGCCTTTTTAAGGTCATCGTGATCCCCGCCAGAGCTTAATACAACGTTTCTGCATGGCGCCTCGCAATAAAGAAGGAAGGATATCTCTTTTTGTTGTCTATCGAAAAAAAATGAGAAAATTTCTTTTTAACCAAGATTATAAAAACCGCTGAAAGATTTTTTTTTTGAGCTTAATACAAGAGTTTGGCGCGTTTTCAAATTAAAAAAAAAATTAGTAACTATGTATGCAAATTGAATATTTTATAATTTTTTACCAAACTAGGAAAAATCCGCCATTGCACCGAAATTTTCGCGAACCCCCTTCCTGTACCTCGCGAACCCCTGGGGGTTCGCGAACCACCGGTTGGGAACCTCTGATCTAAACTACCTGTTTTCTGGTCCAAAATATTAATATTTTTTAGTTTCAGTTTGACTTTTTTTTTTGCTCAAAAAATATAGCTCTGTTCTTTTCTAATGCAAGAAGGCTGTTCAACATTTTTCTATCAGTCGCATATTCCTTTAAGAATTTTGTTAGTTTCTAAATGCGACATTCGTTTTACAGTTTCTGACTTAAAATTCCCTTCTACATTTTCAAGTTCTCCTTCAGATGAATCGGAATCGCTAACTTCATAATTTCCTCGAGAGCCATATTTTCAAAAGCTGAAACTGATTTTTTGGCATCAATGTATTTATTTACTGTGGAAGATTTTGCAAAACAATCTCTTTGTTGATGTTATTCTGAATCTCTCATTTCAACATTACTCTGCACTCTGTTTTTCACCTTCAACTAAATCCCCATATCTCCAGCTATTGACAAGTTTCTGGTGTAATTTCATCCCATTAACCCATTTAGCTAAAAGGGTTGTAAAGGTTGTGTAAAATTTAAGCCCTGGTGTAAAAAATGCAGGCACATGTTAACAAAGCCCCACTTTCCTATTCAACCACTGATAGTGTTTTTCGGTAGAAAGTAGACCACAAGTTTATTGCAAACGAGCTCTCCACAAAGCGTTTTTGCCTGGAAACATTTTGGTGTACTCTACTTTTGAATAACTTGGATGGGAGTGCTTGTTACACTATAGATACAGAAGAGAATAATCAGTATTTGGGGCATTCCACGGTATTTTGGACATTATGTAGAGTCCGTAACGTGACCTTTTTTTGCTATAACTTTTTAATTTACCGTTTGATTTGCAAATTATTTTAATTTGAGCTGGTGTGTTGGTAGGAAAAGATCAAAATAAAATAATATGCTAATTAAACAGTAAATTAAAAAGTTATGGCAAAAAAGGTCACGTTACAGACTCTACATAAATGTCAAAAATACCTTGGAATGCCCCATTTGTAATTAAATAATTGTCAACTTACTGTAAACATCAGAAATTTTTTTGAAAAAGCATTTTTTTGGAGCATGGTATTGGTCTGCGTCATAACAAGCGACACAATTATGGTGGCATAATAGGATTGGTGCTTTAAAGGGTGGGCCTTAAGTCAGGGTTTGACTGTAAATTCAAGACTGCTTCCTCAATCAGGATCCTTCCACAATTTTGGTCAATGGGAATACAAAAAATATCAATTACTCCGTTGCTAGAGCAAAGCATGTTTTTCTATTTGCCACAACCTACCAAATTTGAATTTAAAACTATGCAGCAGCTAAGAGGTGTTTCACATCATTATTTATAATGAAGCATGTTAGTCAAGATTTAATTTACTACACAAGCCTTAAAGTTTAGTCTTAAAACTTTTTTGACGAGAAGTAAACAAATCCTCAGAACTTTCAACTTCATTCGTTTAAGGAGAATCAGCGCTTCAAACCAATAGGATCGTTCGCAAGGCAGAAAATTTTCTTAAAACATCTCTGACTGGGCAACGACCCAAATAGTTTGAAACGAAATAAAAATGCATGCACTTTAGCTTTCGAAACAATTGACAGCATGAAATCACGTGGGTAAATATCTCAAAGTCAAAAAATGTTTCACCTTAAATTCAGCACATATGTATCAGCACACGCGATGTAGATTCATTAAAACGAAAAAAAGTCAAAGATATTTACAGAATTGTGAGCGAAACTATATAATTTTCTCATCTCTCAAAAGAATAGCGACCGAAACAAAATAATCATACGTGAAATAAATATAAAAACAAAAAAAAAACTTAGCGAAGTAGTAACGGTCCAGTTTCACTTTATTGACTTGTAAACAAGCATGGAACAGCGGTTACAGGGTTACAAGCTCCTTTTAGTAAAATCGAGTCGTCAGAAGAAGGCATCTACTACTGTAATCACGAAGAATAAATTTGAAAAATAAACGTAATAATACAAAATGCATGAAAATGACTTTTATCATTTCATGAACGCCGCCATTAAAAATCATAAATATCATGTGACAGATCACGTGACAGTTGGGCACCCCTTTTTAAAGGAGCCAAAAGAACCGCAAGGACATCTCCAAGCCTCCGTTTTCACCCGGATGCACCTTGCTTTCACCCCAGGGTGCTAAAGGACCTTTCAACGGCTCCTGTAATTCTAACAGTGTATTGTATTCGCGAAAAAATTTTCACCCAGAAATCGGCCTTAATTTCCATTTTGCTCACTCGCAAATGAATGTTGAGTTTTTTTCAATCCGACCACAGGTGGATATGCGCCTAGGAACGTACAGACACCCGAAATATCCATTTTGACGATCCCCGAGTTAATTACGAGTTTTCTCGTGACTTCTGTATGTACGTATGTATGTGCGTATGTCGCATAACTCAAGAACGGAATGTCCTAGAAAGTTGAAATTTGGTACGTAGACTCCTAGTGGGGTCTAGTTGTGCACCTTTCTTTTCGGTTGCATTCGTATGCTCCAAAAAGTCTTTTGCCCCTTTTTGGGGAAAAATCATTGTTAATTTCGATGTAAACTCAAGTGGTGTTATAATTTGGTGGGCACTTGGCGATATATCGCCAGTCTTTTGGTCGCTAAGTTTTTTCGCCAACTTGGCGACAAATCTGGAGATTTCTTTAAATTTTTTTTTTTAAATCTGGTTTCAATTTGACCATTGTTGCTGATATTTAGAGAGTCAACTATTGAATCATATTAAAGCTGCCAATAATGAGAAAATGACATTAAATTGGAGTAAAAAGAAGTCATGTGATGCACACATCAGCTTGTTTTCTCTTCAAAATGTGCAAAAGTTCTTTATTTTTAGATCTAAAAGCTTATGAAATTCAAATGAACATGAAACACCGGCGTACCTCGTGGTGGCTGTTCATAACCTTCTACCACTGCCATGAAAATACCAATTGGCTCATACATTCACTCTGATAACGCTAGATGGTTGCACCGTATTCATGGGTCGCAGCAGCATCAGTTTTACCCGCCTAAAATTCTCATTATTTAAACCCAAACTTACGACTGTCTGTTACTGGACCCTTGTCTGTTACTGGTGCCGTTTCCCTACTTCTCAAATATGGGTTGTTAATTGTTTTATTTTACTAGGAAATTAGTAATTTCGTAGCTATGCTCGATCGCTTCTATTAGATGGTAACATATAGTTGAGCCACAGAGAGATGGCGGATGAAAAGGGAACAGACCATTGCATTTTGTAATGGTAAGATCAACGAGAACGCGAAAGCAGTCAAGTTTTTACTGCTTGTACTTCCTTGCTGAACATGTCGCTAAGTATATTTAATTACAGCACTTATTTATTTTCATATTTTTGCTATATCTTCACAAATATTCATTAAATTTTGTAGTTTACTTAGGCAATTTCAATATTCAAAGCAAGCGTTCTTTGCTGGAGAAGTTGACCGACGACTATCGGCATGATGTAATTTCGTAGTTTGGCCTGACGTCCTTCTAACGGAAGATAACGCAAAAATGTACAGAGGGAAGTCCACATAGTTTACGTGGTGGCTAAGCATACTCCTCATTTCAAGCTCTTAAATATTTGTTTCATGCTTTAAGTTATCTCATAAAATATTATTGTTTATTAAATTTGGTACAGTCCCTCAATATTTTTTTCGAGCAACGGGACCCCGGAGGAAAAACCAAAGACGGGGCGACCAACCGCTCGGTGAGCATATGGGTTTCAGCGCCCCCACACGATCGTCGCGAGAACCTCCGCAACGCTGTAACAGGGCTCGGAGAGCGCCTCCTAGTGATTTTTTCCAGGAACCTTCGCAACGCTGTAACAGGGCTCGGAGAGCGCCTCCTAGTGATTTTTTCCGGGAACCTTCGCAACGCTGTAAGAGAAACGGGCTAGGAGAGTGCCTCCTAGTGATTTTTTACGAGAATCACTTCAGACCTGTTCGCGAACCTTGGTCATCGTCCTTAAACAGCGCCATCTGCCTCGTTCACGACGCCACCTCGCGAATTTTTACGAGAATCATCTTTATACGCGAACCTTGGTCAGCTTCGCCTGGAAACAGCGCCATCTGCCTCGTTCACGATGCCACCACGCGATTTTTACGAGAACCACTTCAGACCTGTACGCGAACCTTGGTTAGCCTCGCATGGAAACAGCGCCATCTGCCTCGTTCACGACGCCACCTCGCGAATTTTTACGAGAATCATCTTAGAACTGTACGCGAACCTTGGTCAGCTTCGCCTGGAAACAGCGCCATCTTCCTCGTTCACGAGGCCACCTCGCGATTTTTACGAGAGCCACTTCAGACCTGTACGCGAACCTTGGTCAGCCTCGCCTGGAAACAGCGCCATCTGCGTCGTTCACGAGGGCACCTGACGAATTTCACGAGAACCATCTTAGACCTGCACGCGAACCTTGGTCAGCCTCGCCTGGAAACAGCGCCATCTGCGTCGTTCACGAGGGCACCTGACGAATTTCACGAGAAGCACTTCAGACCTGTACCCGAATCTTGGTCAAGTCGCCTGGAAACAGCGCCATCTGCGTCGTTCACGAGGGCACCTGACGAATTTTACGAGAACCACTTCAGACCTGTACCCGAATCTTGGTTAACCTCGCATGGAAACAGCGCCATCTGCGTCGTTCACGATGCCACCTGACGAATTTTACGAGAATCACTTCAGAACTGCTCGCGAACGTTAGTGTTTGTTTTCGATTCGAACGTTGCTGTCTGTAAGTTCACGCAAACACGGTTAAAGAAAACGTACAGTCCTTAGATCTCTTCGAGGTTCTGCACCTCAGGGGTTCGGAGGAAGAGAGAATGGCATTAAGAAAGAACAAAAAATTGAACT